>NW_024609879.1:13415150-13972732 GCF_016920785.2 Ixodes scapularis
AGAATCAGATAAAACTTTGTAAAAACATAGACTAGACTAAAGAGCTGCCGCCTTTTCTCGAGTGACATTTCATTAGAGTCAACATACAAGCTTGGGATAGGGGATGTTTGAAAAGCACCACTTGCTATACGCAACCCAAGTTGGTGCACTGGATCAAGCATCTTCAATGCAGATGGCCGAGCAGATGTATACACAATAGCGCCATAATCAAGACGTGATCATACGAGAGAGGAATAGAGACGAAGCAGACATCTTTTATCGGAGCCCCAAGACTTGTGAGAAAGAACTTTTAGGATATTCATAGTCTGCATACACTTTTGCTTCAGCCACTTGAGGTGAGATACAAAGCTAAGATTACGGTCGAAAATCACTCCGAGGAACTTATGCTCTGGTCTTACTGCAATGCTATTTCCATTTAAATTGAGAATCGGATCTAACCGAAGCCCACGCCACAGAGAAAAGGGGACACAGATTGTTTTTTCTGAAGAGAACTTAAAACTATTTCCATTTGTCCATTCAGTCATTTTATTTATGGTTAGCTGCAGCTGCCTTTCACAGCTAGACATATTACAAGATGCCACAGAAATCTGAATATCATTCACATACAGGGAGTATGACACGGAAGAAGGTATGACCTGACAGAGATAATTCATTTTTACGGCGAAGAGAGTGACACTCAGGAATCCGCCCGCCCTGAGGAACACCGTCTTCTTGAACATACAAATGAGATAATCTAGTGCCTAGCCGGACACGGAAAGTGCGTCCACACAGGAAGTTCTGTATGCAATAAAGAAATCGGCCAGATACTCCATATCAGGGATGGGCAGAATTTCAAGTAAAAGTATTTGAAATATGTATTTCAAATACTTTGTGTATTTTGCATTTGTATTTAATTACAAATTGGGTAATGTATTTGACGTGTGTATTTAATTACTAAAACGTGTGTATTTCAAATAGAATTATAATTAAATACAATTTTGTGGGCGAAAATACATCCATCAAATTTAGTGTCACTGTCCAGAGCAGGAAGAAAACTACGTTCTGCACCGAATGTAGTTTCTCTCAATCGAGCACAAGCGTTTAGTGACTGCGATTACGGTGCTAAAGGCGAATTCACAGATGTTGGATATCTCCCAAATGTACCCCAAGCCTTATCCTGTTTTTTCTTAGTGGCAGAACATTCTTTATTCCACCATGGCTTACATCTTTTTGCCATGTTACATGAAGTCTGAGGGATGGAGCTAAAGGCAGCATTTATGATCTGATCTGTAATGTATGTGGTGGCTTCATGATGTGTTAATGGCAAGAACATGCAAGGTTTGAGCTCCGAGTTTAGGCTAAAAAGACCCCAGTCTGCCTTTTCCAGTTTCCAACGTGGACTGCGTTTCAGGAGGCTTGGAATAGAAACCTGACTCTCCAAAACAACTGGAAAGTGGTCGCTCCCAAAGGGGTTATTTAAAACTTTCCAAGTAAACATAGAAAACAGTGAGGGGATGAAATTGAAAGGTCAATGGATGTAAATGAGTTGTGAGCAGCACTAAAAAAGGTTGGCTCTCTCGTATTCATAAGGCACAGCCCAGAAGATAATAAAAATCGCTCAATTACCCCACCATGTGAGTCCTGACGGGCGCTACCCCACAGAGGGTGGTGAGCATTAAAATCTCCTAACAGTAAAAATGAATGAGGAAGCTGCGTAACATGCCGTTGAAGATCATGAAGATGCAGTGAAGTGTTGGCTGGAATATAAATAGAAACGACAGTAATAAGGCGGTCCAAAAAAAGTCGTACAGCCACAGCTTAAAGAGGCGTAGCCGGAGGAACGTGAGAGCAGGCGACTCCATTCTGGACAACCACAGCTACTCCACCGGATGAATTAGATGCAGCGCAATCTTTTCTAAAAGCTTGATGGCGGCACAATATTGACTTATGATGATCATTGAGGTGTGTCTCTTGTAAAGAGAGAACAATAGGACGTAAATTGTCTATAAAAAAATTAACATCGTCAATATTACGTGAAAGACCGCAGCAGTTCCACTGCATAAAATGAAATTTAGTCATGCCTCTAAAAACAAAATAATAAAAAAAAAATTAAATTAAAACGGTAAAACGTTGTTGACCTTGTAATACTAGAAGGGAATACATAAAAACTTACAAATCTGCCACTCATAGCAACAATAGATCAACACATCACTTTGGGGGGATGACAGGTTTTTTTGTTCTTCTGTTTACTTTTAGGACTCTGCCAGTCCATGTCGTCTTGGTCAGACGCATGAATGGAGACTTCCGTGCCCTCGTCCATTGCCTCTACTTTTTGAGGCAAGGCCTTTGCTGCTGGTGTGGGCAGGCTCGGAGGATGGGGCACTATGCCCTGTCCACGACCAGCCCCAGTCAAATGGGCGGAGGAGGTGCTGGGCAGAAAATCACCCAAGTGCACCCGTCCCTGCCCCTTAGGTGCTGCAGGAGCGGCACGAGAGCCATGCCGCTCCCTCGATGATGCTCTCTCCAGGGAGTGTGGGCGAGAGTGTCGACCCTTCTCCCTGGAAGGAGATCGCTGAGGAGGGATGGTTGCCACAGCCGCCGGCCCATCCTGAGCTTGGGAAGCAGCCTGCGTACCCTCTACGTGAGAGGGCTGAGGCCATTTTCCCGCAGGAGCATGAGTGTTTGCGCTTTGGCTGGGAGCGTCAGCAGACCCACCAGCCGAGATTGCACGCCCTAGAAATTGAATCTCCAGCTGGGGCGTGCGGGACTGTCGTGGTTTCCCATAGTCCAGAAAGGACGGCTGGGTTGCCACCGCGACCTTCAGTGGTGCAGGTCTTCGCTGCACCACCTGTGCAGGTCCCCGCTGCACCACCTGTGCAGGTCTCCGCTGCACCACCTGTGCATAGCCACCCTTGCGCAAGAACGCAAAGCGACGGCGCGCTTCCGGGTAGGAGAGGTTTTCTTTGACCTTCAAGGTAAGTACTTTTTTCTCCACTTTCCATGTCTTGCAAGATCTCGAATACGTGGGGTGTGGATCGCTACAGTTTACACAGTGGGCTTCATTATAGCAAGTATCTGCAGCGTAGTCATTTTTCCCACACTTGGCACAAGTGGCCTTACCACGGCAGTTCTGAGAGCCGTGGCCAAACCTTTGGCAGTTGAAACATCTCCAAGGGTTTGGAACATAGGGCCGAACCCTCCAGTGCAGGTACCCAGCCTTCACCGCGTCGGGAAGTGTGGTGGATTGGAAAGTTAAAACTATGTGCTTGGTTTTACGTTCTTGACCATCACGACGCAAAGAGATGCACCTTCCAGCAATAACTCCTTGATCAGAAAGGCCGTCAACTATTTCGGTGTCAGTGGTCTCAAGCAGATCATTCTAGGAGATAATTCTTTGGATGGAGTTTAAGGTGCGGCGAGGTGTGACCGTTACTTCGTGGTCAGCTACAGTCCTCAAGGCAAGGAGAGCAGCACTCTGCTCACTTGATGCGATTTCGACGAGTAGGTCACCCGATGGCATTTTCTTGGCTTTAAACTCCTTTCCGACAACACCTTCGAGTGTTTTTGCGACGAGGAATGAAGATAATTTCGACAGCTGTGTCTCACTTTCAGAGTGAAGAACCAAACTGCTGCGATAACTGCTGCGCTGAACTAGGAAAAAAAAAACATTTGAGTTTTGTAGCACGTTTGTCAGACCACTTTTTCCCCATAATCCCGTTCGACCCCGCACCATCCCCACAGCTGCATCCGCCATGCGCGGACGTCGTCACTTCGTCACGCTCAACGAGTTTGATTACGGTTATTCGATGGCAGCACACTGTCTTTGTTTTTAACGCCCATTATCGCGCTATAGACGACAATGCTCAAGCAGAAGTGCAAGTTCAAAGAGGCGCTGGGGAAGGAGTTCCTGTTCATAAAGAAGACAAGGTCGGAGTCCGATGTTTGCTGCGATAAATGCGGAGGAGACTTTTCTATCGCCCACAGTGGACGCTCTGACATCGTGAAGCATATCAGTACCGAGAAGCACAAGCGGAACCTGTCAGCTGCTGCCTCTTCCAGTGCACTGACGAAGTTCTTCAGGCCGGAACACGCTGGGGACAAGGAGTTAAAACTCGCCGCTTCTGAGGGTGTGTTCGCGTTCCACACGATTGCCCACAACCAAAGCTTTCGGTCAATGGACTGCACCTCAAAACTCCTGCAGAAACTTTTCAACGAGAAGTTTGCCTGTGCGCGCACGAAAGCCGAAGCGGTCGCCTTGAACGTGCTCGCTCCTTCTGCAGCAGAAGAGTTGAAGGCCGACCTCCAGGACGCTCAGTTCATCTGTTTTCTGTGATGCGTCGAACCACAATGATCTGAAAGTGTTTCCAATAATGGTTCCCTACTCCAGCTCTGCTGTTGGAGTGCAAACGAAGCTGCTTGAGATCGAAACATTGCCAGGTGAGACTTCGATCATGGTGAGCCAGTACCTCATGAGCACCCCCCCCCCCCCCACTGGAAGCCAACGACATCACATCGAAGCTGGTTGCTTTCAGCGCCGACAACACCAACTGCAACTTTGGTGGTTCCGCACGGAACGGAAAGAACAACGTCTTCGCAAGAATGCAAGACGCCTCAACTCACAAGCTCATTGGGATTGGCTGTGAAGCGTACATAGTCCACAACACCATTAAGACTGCAGCTGACTGCCTCCCAACTGACATTGAAGCTGTGATCGTCAAGATATATTCATACTTTTACATCTATACAGTCAGGGTAGAGTCGTTCAAGGAGTTTTGCGACTTCGCATCAGTGGAGTACCAGCGGCTCCTAGGCTACAGTAAGACCAGGTGGTTGGCATTGATGCCAGCTGTTGAGAGGGTGCTGACACTCTTCCCTGCTTTGAAGTCATTCTTTTTGTCGGCAGAAAAGTGCCTCTCTTTGATCAAGACATTTTTTGAAGATGCATGCGGAGAGCTCTGGCTCTACTTCCTGCACAGCCAAGCTGCCATGTTTCAAGCGACTGTGCTGCAGATCGAAGGAGACTCGAAGACTGCCATCGAAGTTCACAAAGTCCTAAACCAGCTGCAGACGAAAGTCCAGGACAGACTTCAGCAGGGATTTCTGCCGTCAAGCGTGCGCTTCATGACTACTACGCTTGAGGAACAAGGAGAAGTTCGAAGAGCATCGGTAACAGAAGGTTGGTTGGTTGGTTGATTTGGTGTTTATGGCGCAAAAGCTACTAAGGCCATAGAGCGCCAAAAACGAGACTATTGCTGGAAAACGTTTGGAGAAAAAAGAGGCTTTAGTAGCCAGTGATTAGATAAAAGATGGTAATGGGGTACCAAAAGGTAAAAGGGTGATGGGCATGATCTGTAGGTTAAGAAAGCTACAATCGGTGTAGAAGGCCGATACTATCTAAAAATTTGAAAATACTAGTATGTGTCACGAGAGAATTGCAATATGGAGTAAGCGCAGGCCTTCAAAAGACCTTTAATTTTGAAGGTTGGTCAAGGTAAGCAGGCTCAGTGTAAACAGTAGATACAAGATGTTGATAATTGTTACTAGTTGCCATCACCGACTTGTTATGTCTCATTCACTTGCACTGATTCTGCTTGCAATTTTTCGTATCAATGTCAACCATCTCCGCTACAGTTCATGCTTTTGCAGCTGGAGCGACGTAATGACTGAAAATAGCAAGCAGAATCTCATTCTGCGAATCAGGCTTTAGCGTCCATTCTGCGGCATCTACGCGGAATGAATCGCCACATGCAGTGAAACAAGCCTAGTTAATTTTGCTTAGGCTGCTAAAGTAGTCTGACTTTGCCAGGAGGACATAGAAGCAAAAATTGCAACATAGAAAAGAGAACGGGGACACACATCGACGCCAAAAACGTAGCATTCCAATGGTTTGTTGACGGACGACGGCAAGCTTGTATTCATCATATGACTGCTTTGAGTTAAAGCCAGAAGGGAACACCCACTTGTGCTTATTATTCCCGACGTGGCTGGAAGTGGCCGAATGGCCTGACGTGGCTGGTGTGTGAGCACCAGCCACATCCGGCAGTAGGATCGGCTGACGACGATTCCTGCGGAAGACTACGTCCCTGGTCTTACTGCCGGACGTAGACTGGAATCCTCGTCCAGCACCAGAGCCTTCACAGCCCGACAAACCCGCAGACACAATCAAAGATGACGTCTCAGACAGGTCAGACAACCAGAGAGCCATTCGGGAGTGACCAAGAATCCCCCATTTATTGGTGCAACCATAAATATAGACAGATGAAACAAATCATATGGCTTCTGATTACAGAAAGGAAAGAGTAGCTCGGAGCATTATCACAATGACATGAAAGATGCAGCACTTGATCTGTTTCAGTGCTCGATCTCACTGTGATGACTTTGAAATGCTAGTGCAGGTGCTTTGATTATTTTAGATGGTGTTGAGCTAGCCCATCGAACCTGACAGCAGCATCAGAAACTTGACTGGTAATGAAATGCGAGCTCTCTGGGAGTATGATTGCAATTGAAATTTCATAGTCAAAAATATGTATCATGTGGCGATAGAGCAGCGCTTTTACGTGCACATTTTCCCTCACAGTTGCCATAGCACTGTCAGCAGCCAGTGTAGGAAACGAGCGTGAGCCTGGAGTATCTCTGTTCTTCAAAAAGCCGTAGTCTTGCACTGCACACGCACGAAAGGGAGCGTAGCACTTGCTAGGTTGCCATGTCTGTATTGAGTGACACACGTTTACATGTTCCCGCTTATAGGTCTTATGAAAACCCGTTAACACACAGATGCATTTGACTAGGACCGACTGAGACAAGACTGATTTTTTAAGCTTCTTGCGAAGGCCTATGACCGGCAGTCCAGCAATGGCAGCCGGTCGTAGGCAGTCGCAAGAGGCTAAAAAACTGGTCGTGTCTCAGTCATTCGTAGTCAAATGCAAGTGCGTGAATGGGGCTTTACATACAATGGACAGATTTGAAGCTCGCAAGCAGCAGCTAAAGTTGCTTCGGCTGCTCCTAGTGCATGCCATTTCAAAGTTGCACTCGCCCTACAAATGCAAGTGTCACCTTATGCGGCGAAAACCTGAGTGAGAGGAGAAGACGAGGTTGGATGGGGATGTCAAAACGCTGAACTCTGGTTGGAATGATTGATGCGTAGGTCTAAAGCTAGCTATCTTTGTCTCAACTGCACTCGTCGAACACATCAGAATGGGAATGCCAGCGTCCGGCATT
The DNA here is from genome assembly GCF_016920785.2 of Ixodes scapularis. Lineage (NCBI taxonomy): Eukaryota > Metazoa > Arthropoda > Arachnida > Ixodida > Ixodidae > Ixodes > Ixodes scapularis. Next base: position 13,422,348 of record NW_024609879.1, read on the forward strand.
GGGCTTTCAAATTCAAACACGTTTGATGAGTGCAGTGGAGATAAAAACAGCTAGCTTTATTTCTACCACTAATCATTCCAACCAGAGTTTAGTGTTCTGACGTCCCTGTGAGCTCTCGTCTTATTCTCTCAGTCATTTTCTCAACACATAAACCCAAATACACTACTAAGTGCTTCAGTCATGGGTGTTTATTCTCTCGGCATTGCTGCTTTTTGAGCCATAGTTAATTTTGCTCAGTATAGATGTTTGTGGAATCGCGACAACTGATTGTGCAGCTGCAGGTGTTTTGCATTTCTTCTGACCATGACTGCATATGGGGCCTTTGCATTAAATTTCAGAATGATGCAAGCAACAGTGCACTTCTCATGCTAGCAGCAGACACCACACTGTGCTGTACATAAAAAAAAAAGTATTTGAAGCCTTTACAAATGCTGATCTCGAAAGAGTGGTGCTATCAGGCATTGCCCCCAAATGCCGGTTTCCCGGCAGAACACTACAATAATATATCCTTTTGGTATTGTAAGCTGTGAAATGAACCATATCTAGAAAATTGTAAATTGGTGTAGTGATTTTTTGCTCTGTTATGGGTTGGCATTGCAGTATTGTAAACCAGGTTTTGCACGAGCTAAATAATTAGTGGTTCTGTATCAATTTGCTTTCTCTTAAAGAAACATACAAGAAGGCCAAAAGGAAGGCCACCGAGGGGCTCGAGAACTCGTGCTTGGAAAGCACGGATGTCGGGGAGCCCGATGATGGAGGTATGTTGATCGTAGCAATTTAACATTTTCAGCAGAAGAAATGGTTCTTTGTTTAACCTAATTTTATTCTGATAATATGTCTGTTCTAGCCACTGGGAAAGACAACACGGCCTACGCTCCTGTGCGTCTCTCAGTGCCCATTCCACGTGAGTTAGCCTACAGTGAAGAAAAATATATTTCATCTTTTTTTACCTTGCGAGAGACACTGACAATGTATTTACACTTGACATTGATTTTGCAGCTACTGGCCTGGGAGGTGCCTGTGCAAGGGGTAAGTGTTCTTGCTTTATTTCCACATGTTTTACACATGAGAATCTACACGTTATTCATGAAGGTTCAAACCTATCTAGAACTGTAAAAAGTGATTCCTCCATTTGACTTTAGAAAACAGCTAATTTGAATTGGGATTTTAAGATTTTGGTATTTGAAAGATGCTCGTGGATACAAAATTCCTCTTTTATGTGAATATAAGGAAACAATAATTTATGAAATTAAAGAGAGTTTGTTTTACAATCACGCCTAAACCTTTCTGATGTTCCATTTTGGCACTATGGCAGCAAGAAAAAAAGGGGGGGGGGTTCATGCTTTTTGCATTGCATTGCATTCTAAACGAGTAGATAAAAGTTGTCTAAGATTTTAGAAAGAAAACGGGCACTCTGGCCAAGCCATAATTGCCCATGTGGAAAGTAAATTGTGATACTTTTCTCCAGCCCCTCCCAAGCGCAGGGCCCCAGACCCTCCATCCAGGGCCCCAGACCCTCCATCCAGTAAGGGGTGGTCCAAGGAAAGTCGGGCTCCTACATCTCGTAAGTTTCACAGTCGGCTCTTTCAAACGATTCACAGATGATCTAGACTGACATAGGAAAGTTGTATATTTAACCCGCTTGTTTGTATTTCTAGAGATATCACATACAAGGTTATCAGCTATTTTTTAAATGTTCAACAAACTGTGGCTAGCATTAATCTGCTTCGCCCACTGATCTCTATGATAATTGCTGGATTGCGCTTCCCCGCTATTCGAATGCGGCCACCGGTTGGCCATCGTGCCACAGGTAATCAACCTTTTGGAGCGCAGCGAGGCTGGGCGGTAGCGTGCTGAAGATATGTTTCTGCTCGTTCGTTATCATTTGCCGGAGAATTTTTTTTAAAACATGGTGTAACCAGTGACAATTACCTTTAAGAACGCGTGGAAAGTTTTACGAAAGCACAGCACTGCAGGAAAAAGGTACAACTCGTCAAGTGCAAGTCTTGTCGGTGTCGCAATGTGATCAAAGCTTCCTTGGCACGCCGAAGTGCTGCATCTCTGTGCCTTCGCATCCTTGGATACCGGTCAAGCTAACAGCTTGGTGCTACTCAAAGATCAGATTTCACCGCCAGGCAAGGCGGTTTATAGAGCACAGCGCAGGCCTAATCATAAGATCCAGTAACATTCATACTGTAATTTTCATGGGTCAGTAAAGAGTCTAACCCGGAATTTTTTTTTATGTGCTTCATTATAAAACAAGCATGAAGTGTTGCGTTCATTGGAACTGCTGAATGCCTCAAATAGCACACTTTATTTTGTTTAATAAAATAATTGCATATATACTTACTGCAAACTGCTCTATCGTAAGCTCATGCGATTACTCATGAATTCCACCAGCTCGGTAAGTGCCCACAAGAAAGCCTCCCTTCAACCACCGCCGCCGCCCCCCTTTGTCCGTCGCCACGGCATCAGACTTCTCTGGACCACGAACGCCGCAATTTGCAAATGCCGTCGAGACCGGTTATAACGAAGTCAGCGGGAATCGAAAATCACTTCGCTATATCCGCTATTTCGTTATAACTGACTTAGGCTAACGAAGTGTGAAAGGGAATGGGAAATCGAGATCGCTTTGATGTAGCCGCTATTTTGTTATAACCGGTCTCGACACTACAGTCACCACAGTAAAGTAAAACGCTGCTCCAGAGGCACGTAGATTTTCACGCACGTTGCACATGCAAAACACATCAACACGGCGACGATTCTTGATCGCTATCCACGTGTGTGAAGGCACAGAGATGCAGCAGTTTGGCATACCAAGGAAATTTCGATCATGCCGCTAGACCGGCTAGACTTGCTTTCAAGGAGTTGTGCTTTTCTCCTGTGGTGCTGGGCTTTTGTACAAATTTGCTCATGTTCTCGAAGGCCAACGAAGGTCACCATTTACGCCAGGTTTTAAACAACTTCTAAGACGAATGACAATAAGTAAGCAGAAAACGTGTCTTCAGCACGCTGCCGCCCACCCTAGCTGCGCTCTAAAAGGTAGATTTTTTTGTGGCAAGGTGACTGTGCGGTGGCCGCATTTGTGCTACAGCAACCAAGCGGGGATGCGCGATCCAGCTAATTGTCTGAGATCAGTGGCTTCACTCTTGAGCTGCTATACCTCTTTCATTCTGCATGTAAGGTTCTTGTAACAATTGTAACTGTTGGAATTAATGATTTGATGAGCATAAATGAGACAGCTGAGATGTTTCCCCTTGTCCACCGTCTGATACAGCCAGTGTTATTAGTTTAAAGGGATGGTGAACCGAAATTTGGATTTCAGAAAGAACAATGCAGGAAATGTAGGTGGGACGCTACAATCCCTACACCACTACTCGTAAGGCGATGTCTCGAATGGATGGCCGTATTTTTGGAAAAAGAGGTCCAGATTGAACGAGGCCGACGAGGCGCGTGACATCACTATACCGAGTTTCCTCCTCTCTCCACTTCGCTCCCTCAAGGCTGTGAGGCAGAGAAGACGCGAGGCCGTTCCCTCTCCTTCTCGGAGAAACATGACGACATCATCTCTGTCAAATGCGCCTCCTTTTCTTGAAAAATTTGGTCATCCGTTCAAGATATCGCTGTATGAGTGGTGTTTTGGGTGTTTGTAGCATCCCATTGCACAATTTTGCCGCGTGTTTTGTGGAATCAAAATTTCGGTTCAGCATCCCTTTGAAGGGGTACTGCAGTGAAATGCCTAGAGTCTATTTTATGGTTTAAATACCAAGCACATTTTGGCCACACCACAAAGATGCCAATTTTTAGTTTCAATTGACACCAAAACACTTTTTAAAACGAAAAAAAAAAAAAAGTTTATTACCAGATTACACCTGGTGGATGCTTCCGAATGTTAAGTAAAACTTCACATAAAAGCAGTGCCACTCCCTAGAGGTATTGTGCTAAGCTCTGAGCGTGCATAGACTGTTAAACTTGGCGGAACTGAACTTCCCTTCTCTCCCTTGGCGGAACCAAACTTCCCTTCTCTCCCGTGCCTATTCAACTTCTGCGGGAAGTGGGCCTCTTGAACCGCCAGATTGTAACATATGTTGACACTACCAAGTGGCACAGTTCACAACCACACCAGCCTCCTTGTAGCCTTGCCCACGAAGTGAAACTTTACATCACGAGCGCGCTGTAGGTGCTGGATTTCTCAAGAAGCATAGTGCTCTCCGACGGCTGCTCTCGATGGAATTGGCTGTTTGGAGTGCTTGCTGGAATTGGCTGTTTGGAACGAAAAATATAACCATCTGTTAAAAAAACTAATGTGTGATTGTCATTAGCTGACTTCAGTGATTACATTTAACTTCTTTCTTAACGTGAGAAGTATATTTTAATTTTCATTTCAGCATCCCTTTAAAAAGGCTGTCTATACCGGCATTTGTAGTGACACGTTTCACATTTTGGCAGACTGCAGAAAATTTGCTGTCGCCTCCAATCTGCTGCCTCCGGTCATTTATAAAATTTTTTGCTTGCCTCGAAAACCGTTTATAAAAGAAGTCACCAGGTTTAAGCTTTGGACACCTTATGCTCATTTTGGAAGTGGAGCTGACAAACATACGTTGCCTCCCAAAAAGATGTGGATTTGAAGCGTATCTGTCAGATTTCTTGACATTGACTGCCCTTGAGATGTTGGGCAGAGAGGGACACTGGCTGTGCCAAAATGGCTGATATGTAGTTGCTGAAAAGTGTGAATGACTTGTGTGACGAGTTGAAAGACCTTCATCCGAGACTAAAACATACTTTACCACAACCCTGGCAGAGCGGCAAGCCCCCAGAAGGCGGAATTTGGAGGCAGCTGAGGTGGTTGAGGCTACCATGTCCCGTAAGCATACCAGATGTTTCATTACGATCACTGCTTAATATTGACCTGACCAAGTTTAGAAGACTGGCACAATCATATCTGTACATTTCATTTTTCCAATGCCTTAGTATGGCATTAAATGCCCATACTCTCGATATAGTTCGACCACCAAAACAAAACCTGCCTATCACTCATAATGCTCTGTTTTACATTTCAAGAATGAGATGTTTGATTACCTGTTAAGAACAACATGTTTGACATCTTTACATGAACCGGTCATTGCTGATATCTACATAATCTCACTTCAACATGAATTGCAAGTCCCCTTGCTTTAGAAATAGGCCTTGGCTGCATGAATCCTTGTGCAGCAGAAGCACCTTTGAAACCTTAACGTGAATGGCAAGCCTTCCCGCTTTAGAAAATGTGCCTTGGCTGTATGAATCCTCGTGCAGCAGGGGCACCTTTGAAACCTATCTGTTCATACTTCTAGCTTTGCATGAGACCAGTTCTGCCTTTTGAACATTGATGCTTGTCATGATGGCAGTTGCACTGTGGCACCGACAGGTGGCAGCGGCGGGGGTCTTGTTAAATAAACGGTTTGGGGCCCAAGTCAGGCACTCGGTGCTTACACCGAAACAGGAGTGTTGGACATGCCTCGACGTGGCCTTGCCATAAGTCTGCAGTTATGGCAATACTCTGTATACAAATGATCATACTCCAGAATCACAAATTGAAGACCTCTCATGCTCCTAAGCAAAAAATAAACAAAATCGTTATGAAAGTGCAAGTATTGCCAAAATGAGCAAAGCGTACATGAAAGCATCCTAGTTGCGACATGTCATTTCATCAACTCTGAGATAAAATAGTTTTCCATATGTCCAACGGTTGCGACCTCTTTATCAGTGGCATTGATATCAGTATCTTAAGGAACCCCAACGTCCGTCGGTATCAGTGCCTTGAGGGACCCCAAAGCAGACTTTGTACAGATGATGCCAGCAATCGCTTACATCAGTGAAAAATGTCGGTGACTGTGCAGGTAAGCACACACATTGGGCAGCAGGTGGCACCATTTAGCCGGCAGTAGTGGCAGCGGAGAAAGACCTGCGACCTTAACCCCTCCGCCACTCTGGGCTAGGTGGGGCAACCTGGTGCCCATAGCTTGGGTTGATTTGCATGTTCAAGCTAGCTGTTTTATTTTTATTATCAGTGACAGCTGTTTTATTTTTATTATTCAAATATCTAAAAAAAAACTAGTGCCTGATTAAGAAAAGTGACTAATGTTTAGCTTGTTTTAAGAAGCTTACCTATTGTTTTGAAATCTTGTGGAGTGATGAGGCTGTTTCCTATGCTCTATTTCACCTTACACAAGACAGTAGTAGATGCTATAAACCATAATCACCAGTCCAGTGCCACAAACGTATCACGAGGCTGCGCACCTTCAGTGACGCTGTGCCCCTTCCGAAGGTCTTGTAAAGAGAGGTGAACTTAGCATTTTGCCACCCTAGGCCTTCAACAGTGCTGCCCTCAAACCTCACCTCCCCCCCAGACCGTGCTTTCCATGGTCACTGGCCAAGGGGAGTGGTTGGGGGGTGGGGGGGGGGGGGGGAGTAGCTAAATTTGGGGATATCATTTTCAAATATAGCTATACTCGTTTTCACCTCAAGAGAAAAATGAACTTTTGCACATTACTCATACGCTGCAAGTAGTAGTTCTCATACGATTTCGTTGTCAGAGGAGGCAGCAATGCTTTTGGCATTTGAAATGTGTACGGCTCCATAAGATAATATATATTTGATGTAAAATGTGCCTGCATGTATCTTAATTCTCTACATAAAGGGGGAAATTAGTAATGATCCGCTAGGAGCCGGACTTTTTTTTACTGTGGTCCTTGAGGTGATAACGGGTACAGATTTGGAGCTGGAATTTCTAAAGTAGCTAAATTTGAAGCTACAATCACGTCTATGATTTGTAGGTTTCTGGTCTCTCGAAAGGTGGAACAAAGTATAATTTATTGCTTGGACGTAAACAATATGTGCGACGAAAGATCCACTGGCAGGACGGCCTACATTTGCTGCCATCAATTGCATAAGGCTTGGAAATATTTTTTTGAGCTATAATTTTTTTTATCATTGTTTTTTTTCTTTTTAATCTTAGGTGAAGTGTTGTTTCCAGCACGTTTCCTTTGTAGATCTCTGACCACAAGAATTTTCTTTGCCTCTATTTTAGCCTTCCAGTCGGAGCTTCTGAAGGTGCTCCTGGATGTGCAGCACGAGGTGCACCTTCTCCGCCAGGACACGGCGCAGGTCCTGGCAAACCAGGAACAGCTGGCAGTGCGCATCGCTCAGCTTGAGCGTACGAACTGCCCGCCTGATGCCCCAGTGCCGCCAGCGGTTTTTATTTTACCGCTGGCGACAATGGAAGATTTTGAGGCGGCAGACAGGCGCCTCATCAACCCTGCTGATCAGGCTGTCCTGGTGAATATCAAACTTTTTTTCACTATATGTTAGTGCCTTGTGGCTCAATCGGTTTGAGAAATGGAGCGACGGCATATGTTCAACTGCTTCGTGTCTAAATTTTACCAAAATGTTAGCTTAACCATTATCTCTATTTAGTCACAGACAGCCACTTATCAAGCCAGCATTACGATTGAAGATATGGCCTTATTGTTTTCACACCTCTACATACTTTTGAGTCAAGAACAGGGGCATATAGAATGATTAAGGGCAATCAGTGCTCGCTGGAAAGTATAAAATGAAGGGAAGAAGGCAACAAGGACATCGATTTGACCTTTGGTTGGTTGCATTATAGTTCCACTCTGGTTGCCTGTGGGGTCACCATGCAAATTTCGAGAATTGAAAGAAACATTTTTATAATCACGAGGAGCCAAGTTGATGTGAACATTAAAGGGGTACAGAAACAAAATTTTAGCGCCAATCTTTTTGCATAATTATGTGCTAGGGACAGGCACCCCCTCGGAAATATCAATATCGCGCTGTAAAACACAGGAAAACTAATTTTAAACCGAATTAAACGATTTCAAATTCACATCTGGTGGATGGTGTAAAAGTTCTCGTGACATCACCTGTGGCATAGGAGCAGCGCCGTTCAGCAGAAATATGGCGTGCCGGCAGAATTAGCCTAGGCCTGAACGCGTTTGTAAAGCCTTGGAGGAGAAAGCCAAAGGGTAGTCGCATAGTTGGCGTAGTTGGCCACAGTGAGCTTGTTATCGTTGCGGTTCTTTGCACAGCACGACGCGAGCATGCTTCTGGCACGGCCGGTATTAGTTGCTGCGAGTCGCGAGCTGCGAGCAGACGTTAAAAAAGATACGTTTGAACTACGAGTTCACACTCGGAGCGGGCGCGTGCGTTTGATCGAAGTACTGTATTCGCTCTGTTAGAGTTTCGGTAAGCGTTTCTGGACCAACCTTTTGCAATTGCAACTACAGAGCAAGGCAGAACTATGTGATAGGCTGCTGTGAAAACTACATCCTCGGTGGACCATTCATACACCTTTCTTTCGCCAGCAATAATGCTCCCGCCCATACCCATGCACAAAATGCGGGGTCAGGGGATGAGAGGCAGCCAGTTGATTGGTTCAGCGGGCACGTAATTCCCGCCGCAGTCTTAGCTTAGGCATGACAGTGCAGTGATGTGATTGCTGCTCCTATTGCGTCAAACTGCGCCAAGGGGCTAACCCTGCTACATCCTGCTACATTTTGCCAAAATATGGGTAATCTGCGTCAAGTCTGTGCCAAAGGACCAATTTCGGTCGTCTTTCAAAACCAAAACTAAACTGAGAACCGTAATTGAGCATGCGTGAGCTAGGTGGCGCAAGCGGCCGCCCGACACAAAGTACCCTACGTCAATCGTCCATCCGGTCCCCCCCCCCAACCCCCTTGCATGGATTTTCCCGCCGTCTCGCATTTTACGCCCTTCTCGTCTCGGCAGAGCCGTATATGTGGTCTCGAGAATCTCTTCTTGCGTCTTTTTTTTTTTTAAGTTTTCAACAATAGACGCGGGCGTGTGCGGACGCTCTGACGCTCGTGTACCGGGTGGCAGCCATTCCGTCATGCTGTGAAACAAAACAACGTTTTTGCGCGGCGAGAGTTACTTTGTGAGCTGAAACGCTCGCGCAACCAGTCACCGTGGTCGCGCGACGTCGGGTGTTACCATCCCCACGTCGCTGCAGATATGGCGCTTTCTAAACTTGTTCATCGACATTCCTGCCCTTGTTTAAATCATACTCTACTACAAAAATCCCTCTTCAACTCAAAGACTGCTGTGTTGAAGTATTGATTACCTGGGTTTCTCTCGGTAGGTTTTCTTTCGAGAGGGACCCCGGTTCGTGAAAAATTTGCCGCAAAAGAAAGTTGGTAAAGAGAAGTGAGCTAAAGCAAAGAAGCAATGTCTGCACGCTGGACCCGCACATCGCGCTTGTTTGTTTCGAGTTAAGTCATTGCACAAAGTGCTCCACGACATGTTTGACCTTAGCTCGCGATGTCATGCATCGATGTGCTCAGGTTTTTTTTTTTCTGCGTGTTTAGCTTCTGCCTCGCCTGCCGGCCTGGCAAGCTCGCGCCGCTGGACTGTTTTTTTGTTGTTTTTTTTTGTGTGCTGGACAGTTACATTTTGCATACTATATTGGGAACCAGTTGGCGACGGAGCGGAGTGGCATTGTTTCGGTTTCGATTGAAGAGCCGTTGTCTCCGCTCGCGCGACGAAGCACGTGCCACTGCAAGCCTGCTGAAGTTGCCCTCACGTGCATGTGAATATGACTGCACAATAGAGGCACCAGTTGGAACGCTTGCAGTTCATTGTTTTACCTTTGCTTACTTTTGACGAGAATCTGGCACGTCGGGAGCCAGTAAAACGGTGGCAAGCATTCTTTTTCGGAATTGCTCGGCAACGCCTACAACACTGTAGGCTTGTGGGATGCCTCAGCAGTAAAAACACAAACAGCGAGTTCCGTCACAACACAGCACAAAGAGCCCTTCGTTTGTCCAGCACTTAAAACAAATATTTTTATTTTTATAAGAATGTCTGGCTCTAAAAGCCACTTTTGCTGCTCCAAAACACTGTTCTGGCTGCTCCAAAGTTTACTTTTGCTGCTCCAAAACACTGTTTTGGCTGCTCCAGAAGGTGCTACAAAATGGCTTAGGCCAAACACATCACTGCAGTGTCATAGGCATGCTCCTATTCGAGAAGGCTTCGGCGTAGAAGCAACAAAGTCCGGGGCTCGTGGAGGGGCATTTGGAGATGCTTTCACACACTGTGCTCGTGCACAACACTTCTGTAGACCGCAGTCACAAGAAGGGACGTGCTGAATCAAAGGCTGATGGGACATGCAAAACATATTACAGCGTGCTAGCCAAGCTTTGACAGAAGCTTCTGACATGAATCCGGAGAATCCATGTTAGCCGGTCAAAGTTTCTGCAGCTTCTTCGACACGTGAAAGCAAAAATTGCGTGACAATATGAACCAACAAATGCATGAAACACAACGATGCACCATCTTTCTTTTAACCATTCGAAATTGAAGAAAACATTGTGCCATTGCCAGACTAAACACTTTTCTAGTCAATTGCCCACCGAAAATCCGCAAGCGAAAAGTGGTCATTTTACTCCATGTGTCTGCGGACGATGCGTGGATTGCAGGAATCTGTGACATGACGGTTGCATGGTACACGGCCTGCGGATGAGAATCACGATTCGGTTCGTCATGTTAATCTGCCATTAGCGGTTATATTGGAATTATTAATCATAGTTATTCTAACCTGAAGGTCGGTGAATTAAGACTTAATTGATGGGCAAACTTCTCTGTAAATTGGATTTTTTTTTGGGCTGCCATATACAATAAACTCTCCCTTAAGCAAACTTCAAGGGACCCAAGGAAATAGTTCGCTTAACTGAAGGTTTGCTAAACTGAGTATATTAACTATAGTCAGTTACAGGAGGGAAGCTCAGCAGGGGCCAATTACCTGATCTATTAATTACTTTCAGTAAAAGTCTGGATCGATCTTCAGTATGATGATAATGCAATAATTGCAGAGGTGGAAGCTAGCTGGACAATAACAGTAGTAACTCTGGAGAAAAGGTATGGCGACAAAAGACAAACACAAATCTCCAAATGCAGCTAGGTGTGTTTCGAGATATGTGTTTGTCCTTTTTTTCCCTTGCTTCCCTTCTTCAGGGTTTATTTTCATTAGATCTTCCGTACTCTCTTTTATATAAGTGTAGTAAATACTGTCAACAGAGTTAATGCAATTTCACATTACCTTTTCACTTAGGTGAGATGGATGCCATACCATAGTCAGTTTTCATCTTACTCATATTAAATGAACTGTGATTCTTAAAGCGCAATATTATTTTTTTTTTATTCGTGTAGAAGGAGCAGCTCTCCGGCCTGGGTGGCACCACAATCGCAGAGGCTATGCGGCGCACCCTGGAGCGGCTCCTACGGAAGCAAGTGCAGATGCACTTCAGCATCTGCGGCCGCAGGGGCAACAAGCAGCCGTTCAGGGGCACGCAGCTCTGTGCCGTGGCCGTTGGTAAGGTGTTTTCATTCCACACCTTCATTGCTAATTAAAAATGATGGGAACTTTTTTCTTTTAATTCGTCAGCTGCCAAGAATCTGAAGAATTACTGGATCAGTTTTAAGCAAAATTTGTGGTTTGTAAACGTGCGCGTAAAGTGGCAAGAGTATTTTCATATAATTCCTGAATAAGTGTTTATAAAGCAAGCACTTTCTTTATCATCATGGTTAGTCATTTCCCCTGATTTTCTAATCAAGTCGAGGCTTTTCCCTTCTGGCTAGTGATCTTAGGCGGTGAGCTGATGTTTCAAGTAATGCACCATGTTAGTGGTATTGCTATAGAATCTGGATTATGAAAAACTTAATCTTTCAGGGACTCTAAACAAATTGCACTGAGTTGAAAATTAATACTTAAGATTGAAAGAATAAAACGCAAAGGACAAACACAGGACAATTACGAAAGAATGTGGTTGTCCTGTGCTTGTCCTCCACATTTTATTCTTTCAATTTTAAGTATTGTTTGTATATACGGTAGAGCCTCATTCATACATTCCCAGTTAAAAACTATTTCGGCTGTTACAGTCGGGAACTGCAGTCCTGTCGAACTCTCATGGGGTTACCTGTTTTAATTCTGTTTCTTATGCTTGCCTTTTCAACTGTTACACCTCTTTTTCATTTTGCCTCTTCATCTCTTTGTCCAGCATGCATGCTCTCTTTTGTCGTTCACAGCGGCTTAGGTCCCCTGGTCGCACAAATTTAATTTCACATGGAGCTCAGAGTTCATAATCATGCACTGCCCATGGTGCGCGTGCATGAAGCTTCATTGCTTTGCAGTGGCTGGTGAGAGCAGCGTCTGGGTTCTCTCAAACGGGGCATACATTAGCTTATTCTTAGGTTAGTTAGCAGATTAATATTGGTGTTGAAATAACATTCAGCACTGCTGTCAATGCTTAAAGTTGGCTCTGAATTGTGTGTGTGAGCAGGAAAAAGTGGGGTCATATGCAGTGATGTCACTATAGGGTTGCGTGGCCCGCCATGACACCCCCCCCGAGCGCTGCACGTAAGGTGGTGCCCCCCCCCCCTTTCCCACTTGCGAGTTGTGAATGCGAAAGCATGCAAGCCACTCGTCTCGTGCACTCCCCCCCCTCCCCCACCCTTCCCTCTTGTGACACCACTGGTCATGTGCAAAGTCGGTGCTTTTCACCGAGTTGGTGCTGTGATGTATGTGTGAACAGGCCTTTGTAGACGAACACATGGCTTGGATGCCACGCCACCACAGTGACACTGTTGTCAAAATGGTGCGTGCACAGACGCTTCACCTCACAGGAAGCTCATTTCCACGCATGCACAGTGCCTACATTTAATGTGGCCAAATGCAGGCTTGTTTAAAACAGCGCATAGGTCTATAGGTCGACCTTGTTTGGTTATGATTACAGATCAACTCCTACTGGTAAAGAACAGTTTCCAGCAAATGGTTAACCTGTTTTGAATAAATATGGTAATTCTTTCTTAACAGCCCTAAACTCGACTTGGAATAAATTACTGCACGAGAGTTTCCCCGTTTCTATAGGCCCCTAATGCATTTTGTGACTTGCTTTGTGGCGTGCATAACATTCGCTTCTGCTGTTTTTTTTTTTTTTTCTTTTTGTCCAGCTATAATCCGGAGCCGAGTGGGAGGCAACGTGGCCGACGTGGAGCGTGCCATTGGTGACTACTTGGCTGGGGCCCCGGATCGCGAGGGAGGCAGGGCTGAGAGGATGGCCAAGAAGATTCAAGACGCGGCCATCCTCTCAAGCCCAATTCGTCACTGTCCTGCCCAGCAGCCTGCCAGAGGGTGACTTTGACGTCCACGCTGACATCCTGAACAGCTCACAGACGTGATGTCAAGCATGACAAAAACGAAAATTGAAAATAAAGAAATCAAAGAAAAAACATTGTTCTGAGTCTTCTTTCTCGTGCATTCCATCCACAAACTTGCAGCAAAACTGAAATGGCAGACTTTAAATGGTTTTGTTCTGTTGCGATTTAGCAACTCATGAGGACATTGCGAAAAATCGAATTGAACTAGGTAATTGCAAATGGGTTTTGTCCACTATCATATTTCTTGATGCAAAGACTCATGTAATGCAAGCTTATCAAACGGTACAAATCGGGCCTCCCAGATGCTTGTAAGGTTTGCTCACAGCTAAGTGAAATGGGTCCTTGGCAATGGACCGTGTTTATACTAAGCTCGTTCAATTTACCTGCACCTTTTGCACTGGTGCAGAAAAGTGTAGGGCAGTACTTCTGGTGTGTATTGAGATACCACTGAAAGCACACCACCCTGCACTTTTATGCACCGGTGCAGGTAAATCGACCGAGCTTTACTGTACAGCTGAGATTGGCTGACGATTGAACTGCCACCCTGGCCCGAGCTAAATTTTCACCGTATTGCTAAGCTTGGCTGACTGCTGAAATGCCATCGTGGCCCAGGTTGTATTTACTCCGTTTGGCCAAGCTTGGCCGACCACTGAACTGCCACACTGGCCCAGTCCGTATTTACACAGTTTTGCCAAGCTTGACTGACCACTGAACTGCCAGCATGGCCCAGGCTGCGTTCAGACCGTTTTGCCAAGCTTGGCTGACCACTGAACTGCCAGCCTGGGCCTGGCTGTACAGACGCCATAGAGCCAAGCTTGGCTAGACAAGGAACCCCCACTGAACTGCCAGGGTGGATAGACAGGCTGGGGATAGCTTGCCCCTTGGAGCAAAATGGTGCTTGGGCCGGGGAAACTTTCCCCGGCTGCCCAAGCAGGCTCAAGCTTGAACCAGGGAATTGTGCTGCTTGGGTGAAAGCTATTTTTCACCGGGCCCCCAGTCGAACCTGCCACACCCACAATGTTGCCAGTCAAAAACGCCATTTTTCCAAAGAAAAATTATTCGTTTAGGGACCGACTAGCTCTTTTTGGCGCACTATGGCGCAATTTGTGTCTTTACACGCAGCAAGGCGCATTTATCAAGATGGTGGAACTGGCGCAGCTGGACCACCCCTGCATACTATACAGACACTGCCGAGGATGCTGGCTGCTCTGCTCAGGATGCTGGCGGTTTAGATGAAAATGATGGCCATCCTGATGAGGGTGCTGGCCATCCTGACGAAAATGGTGGCCATTTTGATGAAGATGCTGGCCGTCCTGATGAGAATGCTGGCCATCCTGATAAAGATCCTGGCCACCCTAATGAAGATGCTGGCTCCCCGATGAAGATGCTAGCTGTCCTGATAAGCCTGAGCTTCTAAGTGTTAATAATGGCCAAGCCAACTTTCTTTTTGTGTTTCCCAAGTCGCACTGCTGCACAAATCCTTGGCTATCTATGGTGGGTAAGATAGGGTCTCCCCTGTCAAAAGTGATTGCAAACGCAGCAAGCTCTGAATATGCGACTCACTTCAGAATTTCATAGGCTTGTTTGTGATCTTTTGAAGGTATCAGCCTTTAAAAAATCTAATTTTTGCCCCATATATCATTTCTGTCATATAATGTGCACACCTAATTTTGGAGTAAATCTCCTATTTTCAGAGAATTAAATGTTTTTTAAAAAAATGCCTATACGTTTACAACCTACACAGAATAAATTTTTTGTCCATATAAGTAATGCAGTAGAGGGTTAAATGTGTCTACCCAAATGAGCAGACATGCAACCAGTTGTAGCTATTTTTGGAGTACTAACTTTTTAATAAAAATATGCATAGTTCCTGTTATAAACTTACTGCTATTATGAAAATCACTAAGTCAGTAAATAAATTTAAGAAGACTCGGTGCTCGTGTGAACCTTAGTGTTTTGCAGGCTACACTTGAGCCTCTCAAACGCCTACACCAATGCTGCTCGTTATAGCGTAAAGAATCACGTGGCATCTCATACCACGTGATAGCCATGTTCTTGGCGGCCCGAGGCCGATGTTGCCAGACAAAGCCAAAGTTTCGGTTTCGATTTCTGCTTGTATTAAAATTAGATTTAAAAATATATATCCCAAGGGCACACACCTGCAGTCTCGATGCAGCCTTTGGAAGAAATGTCGTCGTTTCAGGATAACTGCCTCGGTGTTCCAGCAAATATGTGTCAGGAAAATGCCCTGGAGTGATGTATCGCTGAACAACTTGTTGCGGCGTAAGGACATCATCCACGCCGCCCCCATCAAGTATCGGATTCCTAATGAGCCACGAGCAGTAGAGCGCTACGAAAAGGTGATGGACCTTCTTAGATACAAATCCCAGACACATGCTTCAAGACTGTTGGTGCCACCACAGTCCCTCTGGTTTAGTGCCGCACCAGACAGATAGGTGTTTTGTGCACTTAAAGAAATTCCGTTTGGAGTATTGGAGGTGCAGTGCCCTTGCACAAAGCGCTCCACTACCCTAAGCACTAACCTCACTGACCCCTGCTTCTACATCGCAATGGTGGACGGAAAGCCATAATTCAAGAAAAGTTCAAGTGCATAGTATCAAGTAAGGGGGGAGATGTACGGTGCAGGGCTTTCATGGGCTCACTTCATTGTATTCAGCAGCTCTTGGCTGATTATTACTATGGTTAAGTTTGACCAAGCCTTCTGGGATGAGAGAAAGTTGAAACTGGACAGATTTTATTTTGATGTTGCAATTCCATTTTTTTATGACAGAGTAATCGACACAGGAAGGCTGCTAGAAAAGTAGCAATGTTTTATGCAAGAAAGTATAATTTTTTCGTTTTTATCTGTACACTTATCAAGGTTCTGTGACAATGTTGTAGAGAGAACAAAGACCTGAACTCTCAAAACTAACTGAAACTAATGTTGTGTTTGTACCGGCGCAGATTGAACATTTTAAAGTGTGCAACAAATGGTCCACACTTGGTTTGTAAGAGGGCCAAGCGTAATCGGAAAAGCGGTGTCAAATATATGAAAACATTTTATGCACTGTATTCGGCGTTCGGCGTGGATTTGAAGGGACGCGATCTCCTCTGAGAGTGCGGCATCTGCCTTAGAGACGTGTCCACCACTCACAAATGGTAGGAGGTTCAGTCGCACTCTCAGAGGCTCTAGCAAGTCACAAATTCTAAAGCCCTTTTTGGCCATAACAGAATCGCTGGCACTAAGAAGCACAGCTAAAAAGCCACTCCTCTTTACTGAATCTTTTACACAGGTACACCCAGTGAAAAGTGACGAGAAGATTGTTATATATCGATCTGGCCAGATGCCCACTAGTCCCCTTAATCTCGCTACGATACAGTGCTGTACGTGCAGCAAAGATAAAGCCTCCACCAAGGAGACACGTTGAGGCTCGCGTAAATGCTCTTGAGCAAATAGGACACTGCTAGCAAAATTCTATGGTTCTTCTGAAGTTGGTTGCAAGAGCCAAACTCTAGAGCAAAAACAACTTTGCTACGGTCCGTACCTTTTCTCTGGTTGGTCCCTTATCTCCCCGCTGGACACACAGCGGGACAAAGCAGTAGTGCGGTGTCTCTTTCAGGCTTCAACCACCGCAATGGCGCAATGGTAGCTTCAAAGATGACTACAGGAAAAGGTTGATGCAGCGTGCGACAGGTGGCAAACAAATCTAAATAAGGTCCATAGCGATGGCTGGGAGATTGGTGTGCCCGCTGTGATAGTGCTCTTTTGAGGACATAAAAATTAAGAAATAAGCGTTGAAATTTTGTTGTAGTACCACATTAAGAAGTCTGACGTAGACTCAGCTCCCCCTACCCTGTATACATGGTTTGCACGTGACGTTATATCCGTCCTCATTGCTGGTATCAGAAGCTTGCCGTTAATGCAGTGGAAGCTGCACTTACACATTTTCGCTTACCTGTTTGCAGGTGAGCGAAAATGTTTGCACTACCTGTTTGCAGGATAAGTACAGTAAAGGCTACACTAGAGGAAGTTTGACCACCAGAAAGGAGAACCAAATTAAGTCAGTGCAAGCTATCTAATGTTTCCTAGCAATGTTTAGGGGCTGTTACTCTGCCCACCTTCTTGTATGCCACTGCTCATTTGCCATCATGTGGTGTTGGCCACTTGATAGGATTCTAGTACATAATTTATGTTCCAAAGGTTTTAAAGAAAAAATTGTTAGTTGGTTTAATTGAGTGATTAATTTAAATTCAATTGCATTGGAGGGACTGTAAAGTACCCTGTGAATAATGGACCATTTCCACACAGAACAAAGGAGGGGATGGTTGCTGACATGCAGGAAGCCACAGAAAAGATTATCATTTGAAGAGTGAAGGGCCTATCCCCAAAGATAAATCTCAATGGATTTGATATTGTTTGATCCTCACCGGATTATACGCATTGTGTACTCCTGAGAGTCTGAAGACAGCTGACTGAGCCATGGCTATCCCATTCTTGCAAGCCTTACTATGTTGGAGATCCGAGCAAGCTCGCTCTTACTGATGGCAAACTTTGCAGTATTCGGCCTTCAGAGAGCTCCAATTGCCTCCCAAGGTCACTAATGTTTCGTAAGTTTTGAAAGGCTGCAAAATGACAGCACTGGCTGCTCTGTTATAGCATTCCTTGTCGGCAGGGTATAACTCCCTGCTACGTTTCTAGGACACTGGCGACTGCTTGTAACAGGAATATTACATCTGCTTACAGATGAAGTCACACCACGCAACATCAAGATAGCAAATGAACACACGCAACATCAAGATAGCAACTGAACACACTGTTTGCTTTGTTATTGAAATGCAGTTCCTGTACAAAAAAGCTGCACTGACATACATACGTCTATCAGCTCCTCTACCTCTCCAAATATGTCGTTCAGTTCAGTACCTTCTGGACACAAGATAGACAAACAGTCAAACACTGGATGCAATATAAAGTCCTACGCGTCACGCATTGCTGAAAAAAACACAACTTCTACTGTCTGACTCAGATTCCATCTTTTGGTTTTTGTAGTGTGAACAGCGTTTCTTAATCCACCAGTTTCCACGGATGTGGCGTCACCTGGCGGCAGAAATGTAAACTAGTAAAAAATCTGGTATCGAGAATACTGGGTATGATAGGAACGCCATTAGTCTTGACTTCTCCACGTTGCTGGGTTCTCCTTGTTTTTGCGGCTTTGCTACTTTTCGGTAACCGGTGACGATGGCCGAGGACGAGAACATCCCGTTCTCATTTCAAGGTGACGGCTGGGTTGAAAACCCTCCGCAGTGTGCCAACTTGTCGCAAGACGAGGTGTGGCGATACTTGCGCAGCAAGTCGGACTCAGTTCGGCATGCCAACCGAGGATGGGCCTTCAAGGAAGAAGGTTATGTCCGCAACGTGAGGTGGACCACCATTGACGACTCCCGGATATTCCTTGTCCAGGGCATCTGCCTTCCATCGATAAAGAAGCTGCACTACACGGTGTCGGCCTGGTTCTCCGCAACCACCGGGACCATCATGGGCTGAGTTTGTGGCTGTGTTGCTGGGTAAGTGATACCTCTTTTTGCTGGCAATCCTATAGATCTAGCGCTAAAAGAGATTACAATCACAAGTACCGTATTTGCATGAATATAACGTGACCACGAATATAACGCAAAAGCAGGTTCTGATGCCCTCAAAAAAAAAAAAAATATTATTACTGTTATAACGCGAACCGAGGCTGTGCCGATTTGTCGCACTCGGGGGCATAGCAGATCTGAAAAGTCAATGGAAATAGCAGAAATATCAGTTTATCTTTTGACTGCACTCATCCTCACTGCTCATGTCCTTCCGTTTACAATCCACCTGGTGACTATGCAGATAAGCAGCAGCACGGCACCTGCTTGTCTGGTAGTTCCTTTTTCTTCCGTGCGAGCTCCTCAGCAGCCCACAATCCAAACAAGGCAGGAAGCAGAAGGACCAACACACAAACACTAGATCACTCTGGAGCAGAAACTAAACAATGCCCAGGCAGAAAAAAGACTGCTGAATCCGATACACGATACACAATCACACTTCTTCTGGTCCCCCTGCATAAACAAATGCCTCGTGTTGCACAATTACGTAAACACGGTTCGTGGTCTTGGCTTGGCTTGTGTTGACTTGACTTGGCCCGGCTTGGCTTGGCTCGAATTGGCCGGTGCCCGCATTCCCGCATGGCGCACGCGCGCGCTGAGTTTCTGCAGCGTGCGCGCGTTGTGCAAACACAAAAGCGATAAAAATGCTTTTTTATGTCTTCTATTTGCCATGTGGCCCAATAGCTAATAAATTTCCTTCCACACCCCCACTTCTTTTCCCACCGGATATTTTGCATTGGGCCGGAGGGAGGGCTTTCTCCTCTGGATTTCTCTAGACTTGCGCGCCTCGTGTCTCAACTCGATTCCGAATATAACGCGAGGTGCGTTTTGGAGCACGCAATTTCGGAAAAAAAACTCGCGTTATATTCGTGCAAATACGGTAATCGTGTAGCCTGCGGATTCTTCTCGACGCGGATATCAGAATCAGCCCTGCGTTCTAAGATGCTCATTTGGGTGTGACATCCATATCGGCGAGATTTGTTCGAATCAGAAACTAACATAGTGTGCTAATCGCTTTCACAAAACTCCCTCGCGTTGCCTACTTGTGCCTCGCAATCGATGTGGTGAAGACACGTTCGTGAACGTCAATCAAGTCCGCGTAGCCGACGTGCGATGAAAACCACTTGACTAGCAGTGGGGCACATAAAACTGGGGAGTCTGTTTGCTCATTGTCACTAGTTTCGAGCGTGCTCATTTTATGGTGATGTTCTATTTTGATTTTTCAGGTTGAGCCAGTCCTGCCAGCACATAGCGGCGCTGCTGCTTTACGCTGAGGAAAAGTGCAGTGCCAGCAAGGCATCCTGTACGGACATCCCCTGCATTTGGATTGTGCCTGTGCAAGTTGTGTACATAAAATATTATTGCATAGTGTGCGATTACATTGAGGTGCCCAAGCTGTCCTAAATTAAGGTTCCTCTATATTGCTCTGTAAACAAGTAAAGCCATCTGTACGGTGCCTTTCAGACTTCATAATTTAATAAATAATAGAGCTATCCCTTGGGGTGTCTTGCATGATCCCAATTTAAAAATGCCTTCTACATAAAACGTCTTGGACGATCATGAGCTATCCACATGATTAAGAGACACAGAACCCAGGTATAGCTCAATTTTACAACTGAACAGAACTGACAAATGAACACTTCTCATTGCAGCCAAGAAGCCTGCCCCCCTGAGGCCACTCCAAGAGATCACATTCCAGAAGTACCTCGTCAACAGGCCAGTGAGGGAGAAGAGGCGGCGCTCGTACGACCCCTGCAAGGCTGTTGGCGGCGCGTCTTTGGAACAAATCGAGGCGCTGAGAGAAGCCCTCTGCACTAAGACTACGGGCCTTGTATGGCTTTTGTACGGTGGTCGACAACAGGCGAGGCCAGCAGGACCGGCACTGCCGATCGCTGATGATGAGGATCTGTGGAGTAGGGAGGCCCGGGATGCAGTGCAGAAGCATATGCAGTCCCTCGCAAGGCTCACCAACGAACAGCGGACAGAGGTGACACAGTCCACCATTGGCCAAGCCGACAACCGACGGTGGCACGAGGAGCGACAGGGGAAAATCACGGCATCGCTGCTTTCCACAGTCATCAGATGCACCAAGCCAGAGTACCTGGTAAAGTGGATTTTGTATCCTGGCCCCGATGCAGCAGGTGAGGATATGCGGTATGGGAGGACACGAGGGCACTGCCATCGCTGCCTATGTGGAACTCATGGCCGCATATGAACAACCAATGCAGGTGCACGAAATTGGTCTTCACGTGCACCGAGACCGCAGCTTCATTGCCACGTCACCTGGCAGGGTTGTGACCATTGGCACAGAAGGCCTTCTGGAAGTGAAATGTCCGTCTTCCAAAATAGGGCAAACACCGGCAGAGGTCTGCGAAGACAGAAAGTTCTGCTGTGAGCTTGTCGATGGGGATGTGCGCCTCAAGAAGACCCCTGCGTACTTCTACCAGGTTCAGGGTCAGATGGCAGTGACCGGGCACAAATGGTGCGATTTCGTCGTTTGGACGAATAACGAGACAGTGGCCCGCTCAACAAACATCGAGACCATCTCATTCGATGCGAAGTTTGTGGAGAGGGAGCTGATGCCAGGACTGGTCTACTTCGCCGAGCGCGCACTCTTCCTGGAGGTCCTGACAGGTCGTGTCAGACGTCGAAGAGACCTGGTGTCCCAAGGCAAGTATGTGTCTTACAAGAAGTACTGTGCAGGATACTACATGGTTGAAGATGGCCCTGGCCTCAAGAAGAAGCTGCGGAAGCTGGTGTGAGGCGGGACGCAGGCAAGAAACCTGCGGGCTTCTCAAACAACGGCTCTTTTAAGAGCCAAACAAATACGTACTTTGGACGTTCACTCTGCGAGCCAACTCCATGTCTCTCTGAATAAATGACACATAAAAAAGCAGGACACCATGCGTGGTGCTTCCAGCTCACAATATTTATTGCAAAAAGTATAAAGCAAATTAGCACAGTGCTTCACCACAGATTTAAATCCAAAAACAAGTTAAGGGGAGACGCGGGTCTTAAAATGGTAAAAAAACGCGAAATTTCACGTTTTTCAAAATTCACATATTTGGATTAATTGTAGTCTAAGGTACCTGCCTGCAAAGTTTCAATGTCGAATTCAATGTCTAAGCATGAAAAAAATGATATTTACGATGTCCCCGCAGAGCCCTAACACAGCGAGTTCAATGAAAACAAGTGGAACTTCGCGCCCCACGCGTTTCGCGATCGCTCGTCGGATCGCGGCCATCTTGGTCTTGTTGGAAAGCCGCTTATTTTCCCCACGTCCCCATGCCATTCGTTATCGCGACAACATCGGGAAACGTCCGCATTCCGCGGGTTTCGAAGGCCCCAATTGCGATCGCTCATTGGCCGGCTAGCAAGGTGCCCGTACGTCAGAGCACGCGCGGCGCTTAGCGCCCCTGCTATTGGCCTAAACGCGCCCCTCCGCTCTTTTTCTCCTTTCCTCCTTTCCGTTCCCGCGCTGGCGAGAGGTGCGTCGTCTGCTCCTGGGCCCGTCTCCGCCCGTCTAGGCCTGTCTGCTTTGTTTCTTCCGTTACCGAGCGCACGTTTTAGTTCCCGTTTGCGCGCTTGCGTTGAACATTGTTGGTTCGCTTTCCTACGAAGTCGCGCGTGTTTTGTTTTGTTTCGCTTCGAGTTCTCGAGATGCCGGACGACGCTCGGTTGAAATCGAGCACGCGGCAAGCGTTCGGAAGGAAGAGGAAGCGACCGTGGAACAAGAAGCCGAAGCTGTCTGCTGCAAGTGCGCCACCGCGATCGGCACCGCCGGATGCCTTGGATCCTCCGGAAACATCAGCCGGAGACATCGCGACTCCATGCAGCAGCGGCAGTTTGTCGAGCTTTGCGAGCGCGGTTCGTGTCGACACCGCATACTACTCCACGGCCGAGCAGGCGCAACGAGTCGCACGATCGGACGAATGCAAGCGTGCGCTATCGGAAAAGTCGGCGACCCAGCGCAAATTCGACCTTCTCGGCGTCACCACAGGAGGCCAGACGCGCGACGCTGGGACACAGTTCATTCTAGTGGACATGAAAGCTCTCAACGACCTCTTCGCGCAGGTGAAGTGCGGAAGCTGCGGTGCGGGAACCCTGACACTTAGCAAGGCCACGGACAAAGAGTATGGCTTGGCAGTCAAGCTTCTGCTCGTCTGTGACACATGCGAGTTCGAGAAGAAGCAGTTTTCTTCACCAAGAGTTGCCGGAACGGCGAAGATCACTCCTTTCGAAGTGAACATGAGGGCAATGAAGGGAATTCAGTCAATCGGGAAAGGAGTCACTGCCCTCGCAGACTTCTGTGCGTCCATGAACTTGTCACACCGCGGCCTGCATCACAAGACTTTCCAGGGACACCTGAAGACCCATGTGCAAGCCTGCGAAAAGTCAGCAAGCGCAAGTGAAGCTGCCAGCTCAGAAGTTGTCAAGAGACTGTATGCAGACTTCTTGAACCCTGTCGGCAACATCGACGTGATCTTTGACGGATCTTGGATGACGAGAGGACGCAGCTCCCACATTGGTGTGGGCTGCATTGTCGAGCTGTATTCCGGCCTAGTTCGTAAGTCATTTATAAGATATATGCATGATCCCGCCTTGGCAGGCCACAGCAGTGGGAGCAAAACTTACGAAAAGTTGTCCCAAATTGCAACGTGGCCAGGTATGAGGCAGGATGTGATGAGGTACGCACGTGGCTGCATCGGTACTGTCCGGAAGTACTGACGTCGGACCCGTGCTCGCTCATCTGAGAAGACCCTTGCTGACCCAGAAGGAAGGCCCCCCCGAAGACCATCAAAGACCTCCTCTGTTTTCGTTTTTGGAAGGGGGGAGATGTGTGGGCAACCTGGCGATTCCAAGCGGTTGGCCCAGGCTGCCCCTCCGACAATCATAAGTGGTCATCTTGACCACGAGGGGGCCAAGGGCAACTGGCCACGCGAGCGGCGCTCCGCCGCTGATAAAAGGCCGTCGCAGCGGATGCGCGGGGGCTGTTGGGATCGCGGCGCAGGCGATAGCGGTCATTAAATGTTTACGTGTTGTTGAACTGGTGTGCTGTGTCATTCTCCGAGACGGGTAGCAGCAAGGGAAATCCCACATTCTTGACCATGTGGTGTACTCCAACTTTTGCCTTGGGTGTGCCCTGGGACCGGAGCCGGAGGAAGAGGGGTACGGCGACTGGTATGCAGCCCACGAGTGCCAGAGGAACATAGATTGCAATTCAGGTCGGATGGAAGTGGAGGCTGCATTGACCATGTTTCAAAGATCCCTGGCCAAGCACGGACTGAGGTACACCACAGTTCTCTCGGATGGAGATAGCCGAACCTTTCATGCGTTGACCGAGGCAAAAGTCTACGGCTTCGTCAAGGTCGAGAAAAAGGACTGCATCAATCATGTGCACAAGCGGATGGGGGCTGCGTTGCGTAACCTCCTTGAGAAAAAGAAGGCCCAGGGTGAAGCACTCGGCGGAAAGGGCAGACTGACGCAGGACCGAATCAAGAAGATTCAAAACTACTACAGCTATGCCCTTAGGAGCAACAGTAACGATGTGCCAGGAATGAAGAGGGCAGTGGAAGCCACCCTCTTGCACATGACGTCTACAGACAGTGCCCCAGACCACAGCAAGTGCCCCGACGGAGCTGAGTCGTGGTGCAAATTCAACAGAGCCCTGGCAAATGGCGAGTGTCCACCTGCGCACAAGAACCCTCTTCCAGATTGTGTGCGGTCCGCCCTCGAGCCCGTGTTTGCAAGGCTCAGTGATGAAAACCTGCTGGCACGGTGCAGCGAAGGCAAGACGCAAAATGCCAGCGAGAGCCTGCATTCGGTCATCTGGACGCAAACCTCGAAGAACGCCAATGCCTCCCTGGACAGCGTCAAGA
The DNA here is from genome assembly GCF_016920785.2 of Ixodes scapularis. Lineage (NCBI taxonomy): Eukaryota > Metazoa > Arthropoda > Arachnida > Ixodida > Ixodidae > Ixodes > Ixodes scapularis. The sequence continues at coordinate 13,447,091 of NW_024609879.1, forward strand.
GGGCTGCTGCCGAAGCTGTTGCCGTCTACAATCAGGGCAGGCGGGCAATGAGCGAGTCCGTTGCTGCGAGCCTGGGCTATGCTGCCGGTGACTGCCTCGTACGCCGCAGCATGGAGAAGGACAATCTGCGTTTGCGTAAGGCCAACGCTGCCCACCAGAGCAGCAGCAATGCAAAGCAGAGGTTCTCCAGGCAACACCGGACTGGAACAGCTGGGGACTACAGTCCTGGACAGCTGTGAGGGGGCTCCCCTTTCGAGTGCTACATGAACAAAGGCCCTTTTCAGGGCCAAACAAAATCTGCTTTTGGAACGTGCAACCCTTAGTGCCTCCTCCCGTTGTCCCTTATAGAGTCTACTCATTCTTTTATAACTTTATTTTACATTGCAGACATTATTTCTCAGTTTTATATTATTTTTTAAAGGTTCTTGTAAACGGATCGCAGAATTTTTCATCTCAATTTGTTCAGATAGAACTATGCTTCATATTGCTGAACATTATTGCATGAGATCCCTTACTCAATTTTATGCAATGAGTGTCAAAACTTCAACTGCAATTTTCTCAGCTTCGCATTTTTCTACATGCCTAGCCTTACGGTTGTTTTCATGAGATTATTCTTCAAGGATTTCTATAAACTTTATACCGTTGGATTCAGAAAGAAGTGAACTGCAGGGTGATGCTATTTTTGTATGACAGTATGGGCCCGAAATTTTATTATTAGTGATAATGTGACCTCGTTAGGCTTTGTAAATAGTGTACTTGACCTAATTAGACTAGTTTTATACAATGATCTATCTTTACAAAAATATAAATAGCATCATCTTGCATGGCAGGTCTTTAGCTACAAATCCATATCACTTATGCAAAAAAATTTGTATTAGAAAGTTCCTTAATGAGTCGTAAGAAATGACCTAATTAGGCTTCATTATTTTCTTCGTAACTCAAAAAGTAATTGAGATATTGCAGAACTAATTGAATATTTGAAAAGAGGAAGCCAAAACACATATACACACTGATTTTCATTATAATCCATTAATAAACAAAAAAGTCGATTTTAGAACCAGTGTCTTGCCTTAACAAGTTTTTGTTGCAGTTTTTTATGTAGATTTGAGACAAGGTTTGGTCAGGCAAGCTATGAAATACACAACATTTACTACACCTGTCTAGATTACAGCAGTACAAATATACACATACAAGATTCCAAAGGCAGAAACTGTACACATTGCTATAACTATCACCACAGATATAATTCATGACCTGTCTAGAAATGTATAAAGCTGTAGCGGCAAGCTACAGCTCGAAAGAAGACGAAGACCACCGGCACAAGAAAACATCAGCACTTGCACGAGGGGTCTCGAGGTGGCAAGGCGATGGGCTACACAAGCCACATTCGACGACCGATACATTCTGTCTCTTTTTGTAAATAATGTAAATATATAATTTGTTAGCAAACGAGAACATCTTCCTTTGCTCCACAGCCATGCAATATAGGCCCAGTTTCAAAACAAAAAACCACCACCTGTGTAACTTTAATTTGATTTAAGAAAGCTAAAAAATGCATAAATTGAAGAAACTCGGCTGTAGACAATACTACAAAGGCAATAGTGGAAAGTACAAACAATGGTGCACCTCTCGCACAAGGAAAATACACAGTATTACAGAAGAAAAACTTGCCAAACAAGGAACAGCTTACTAGAAGTGAAACCATTCTATATCTAAGTTAATGAGTATGACCACAGCTAGATGTGACTAAGTCTATGTTTAGTAAGGGTCCCATGTGGTTAAAGGCCAACTCTGGCCAAAATTCGAAAGTAAAATTACTGGTATCGCTTTAGTGACGCAAAATACGATCATAATCAAAATATTACGTCACAGGGATGCTGCATTCCCAACTAATACCATTATTAGAAATGCGACCAGTCGCTTCTTAGGAGGACGCCTAAGGGTTACCGATTGATAAAGCGACCATGACGTCGTCATCGTACCCTTATCTTGAAGCTGCTAGCGTGATTGGGCATTCGGTCGTGGTGAGGGACGCGTGGGACGTCATCGTAGTCGCTCCCTCCACCTCTGGGCTGTCCGAAAAACCTCTTCCCATCCCCCGGCCGGTGCGAGTTCTGGCAGCCAACTGCCACGCAGTGTGTTGGCATCGCCTTCACTTACGCAAAATGGCGGTGAAGCGTGAAGCTTTCCCAAGCTTTCCTACCAAGTCATACACTTGGATTTGGATCAAGCTAATTGACACTTCAGTCGTATCCAAATCCAAACTCTCGAATCGGGAACCCAGAAGGTGGTGGATTTATACAATAAAAAAAACGGTTAAAGTGCACACGCCTCTCCGAGTTGTTATAAATGAAATTGGCATTTGGCAAAAGGTTGTCTCTTTTCTCCAACGTGGGTTAGGGCTAATCTCCTTGGAGCATTCTCTATCCATAAGAAATTCAGGAGAGCTCATTGATGTCCATGAACAGCAATCACGGTAGAAAGTGTAGTTTTCTCAATGGACATAAAGGATCTATAATATTCTCTTGAAAAGACTGATGTCGGCGGCAAAGAAACTGTTAGAGCTAAATCTAGTAAAATTTCAGTCAGAGTCGGGAGTGTTGGTAGATGGTTTTCTCATAGTTCTGGACCGATACCTGCAATCAATAATTATTGAGTATGATGAACGGATGTACATACAGCAAGAGGGTGTCTGTATAGGATCGTCGGTCGCGCTGCTTTTGGCAGAGTTTCATCTCAACACCCTAGACAGAGTTGTGGTTGAGAAGATGAGAGAGTTGCCCCCAGATGTAGGTTTTGTTTGAAGATATGTAGACGATATAATAGTATGCACTTTTCAAGATAACCTTTCGGATACTCTACAAAATGTAATAAGTTCAGTGGCCCCGGAGCTGCGTTTCACTGTGGAAAAGCCGGAGGAGAACGTCATTCAATTTTTGGATTTACACATTCATGTGGGCAGTGGGTTGTGTTGTGAATATAGGAAGCAGGCACCAAAACCCGTCCTATTGAAGCAGAGTTGTCATTCTAAAATTGTAAAGGCAGGCGTAGGGAAGTCTCTGACCCAGAACACTCTACAAAGGTCATGCATTCATTACATGAAGCAGTCTTTAAAAAGACAATGGGGAAGACTGGAGAGGGCCGGCTATCAAAAATCCTTCATGAGACGGCAGCTTGCTCTAGAAATCAAAGATAAGCAAGATAAGCGAAGTGTCAAGAACCGACGGGCTGCCCCCCCCCCCCCCCCCCCCAATTCCATATTTTCACGCCATTTCGCATAACTTGAAGGCATGTGCAGAGAGATTTGGGGTTAACACCGTTTTCACATGTGATTTCAAATTAGCTGAACTGACTCCTTTTGAGGCAAGACAAAAAGAATGTAAAAAAATGCATCGCGACAGATCTGTTCCATGTGTCAGTGGAGTAGTGTATGAAATTCCTTTGGAATGCGGCTTTAAATATGTTGGTCAGACTGCAAGATGCATTAATAATAGGTTCACAGAACATAAACGGAATGTGCGGATTAACGCTTCAAAGTCTGAACTAGCGAGGCATCCCCAGGAGTGTAATGCATGTACAGCGAACTGACTGGTCAGAGACAGAAATCGTACACAAAGAGCGTGAGGAGATGAGACGTGTTGTGCGAGAAACTGTTCGCATAAAGACATCGGGAAATTGAATTAGTCAAGCGTCACAGCAAATTGGAAGTGAGTCAAAGAAGTTTTTTCGGCTGTAAAGACCTAGTGTGGGGTGAACGTAAAAGGGGAGGAGGCTGCTTCGCAGTCGTTTGCATTGTTGGGTTCGGGATCGTGATGGGGGGCACTATTGGCGACTGTGTGTGATTCATGGTTCAGTTCAGGGGAAGGTCGGCAAGTTAGAAACGGTCTTTTTGTGTTTCCAAGTGCTGGTGTTATATTGTCCGCGTCGAAGTCCTTCCGGGTGCGGTGGTGACAGCCTTGTGTTTCTGTTTGTATAATATTTTTTTTTTTATGTACTGGTTGTGGTTTGGTGTATTGTCATTCCGGTGCATTGTTTGTGGTTCAGTGATCAACCGTTGTGGTGGTGGCGACGTTTGACGTCCGGGGGAGATGTGTATAAGACGTGGAGGCAATAGAGTTTTTAGGTGAGTTTGAGACGTTGTCTGTCCCTTTTTCTTTCTACTTCACGATTTTCCGTTTTTCAAACCGCACTCAGGTTTTTCAATCAAGTTTAATTTATACGATTTGTGAACATATTACAAAAACTTAATTATTCTTGTGCTGGGAATAATGTTTAAAGAATTAATCATCTAAATACCCAAAACCTCATTAAACAGCCCGCAGTTCATTATTTCACATCAGAATTATCTAAGCGAGAAAAGTCAGTGAGAACACAGAAATATAGCAGTGATTTTTTCATCTAATACAATATTCTATGTAACCTCTAAGGGGGTGTTTGTGTGTGTGTGTGTGTGTTTGTGTGTGTATGTGTGTGTGTGTGTGTGTGCGTGTGTGTGTGTGTGTGTGTGTGTGTGTGTGTGTGTGTGTGTGTGTGTGTGTGTGTGTGTGTGTGCGTATATATATATAAAAGTGCCTGGATCGAACACGTAAGTCACAAAATAAAGTTTCCACAAACAACTTCTTCAACTCAATAATTACGCTGTGAGACACATATTGAGTTATGAAAGAATCCGAAATTAAGACCTATGCCAAGATATTAAATCCAAAATAGAGGTTAGTTTCGGTTTTGCTCCCCAATTAAATGTGCCTCGTGGCATAAATATTACACTAAACGCCGTTTTTGTTTTCACGATAAAGGGGTGACATGCGCTCAAACACCCTAGCTTCCCCGTATTACCAGAAATAATCGCTCAGTAAAGCCAGCACACTTGACAGGCTCAGTAGCGGCACACCTCTCCGACCCTCCCTATACCTGCCATTTTGGAAAACAAGTGGCGCCACCTATAGTGAATTGGAGTTGCAAAAAGAGTGCGCACAAAGAGCTCTGAAGCATAATTGATGAAGCCACGAGAGCAGTGGAGATCCTCGACAAATAAATACAGCAACCAGGACACCGAGGTAACATGAGTGGCTTAACCTCCCCAGAGACATTCTACAGCATTCCCACTTTGTTACTTTCCTCAATTACTCAGGCAACCAGCTGACGGCAAGGTTTACAAAACATGACCGTTCTAGGTTCCTTTAGGTGCGTCCTCCCAAAGCAAATAGAAGCCAACCTCCTAGACCATATCGCCGAAGCACGCTTCTCGACTTCTACATTGACAACTTTCATCCCAGGCGGTGCCAGTCACTTTTGAGGAGTGACTTTTATACGTGCTGGCCTCACATTTCTGGCGCATGCACTGCTCCCCTGTTACTGCAGCAGTTCCTTGGAGCCACTACATTAAACTTTAAATTTATGAACTCGGATGTCTACTCTCAACTTTAAAATTTTTCCAATTTAACGAAATGATTCACAGCCATATGCAACTTTGTTAGATCAATGTTTACCTTTATTTTGAATGACGATTGCAAGAAAATCATTTAAATTTTGGGAAAACAAATGATGGGACGGAATACTATGAAATGTCAATATTATATATGCATATGACTGCCTCAGGTAAAACAGTCACCTATCGGAAAATATTAGTGGCAAGAGAAGAACACTTATTCATATTTATCGGCCGAATATATCGGTCGCGGCAAAACTTTGCGCAAAATTTATCAACTATTTGCGTATCTTTTCAACAGATGGCGCTGTAGTTGCAATTTTTATAAAGTCCTTCTAATATGGAAAAGTAGCAACAAGCTTTGATCATGTCGCCCAGCTCAGCGGTAGGCCGGTGTATGACACGAGACCTTCTCCTAGCGCTCCGCCCCTTTGGCAGCCATGAAAGATCCAGCAGATTTTTTTCATGTCTCATCGCTAGCCGCACCTAAGCTGCGCCTGCCTCGCTTTATGTCGGGCATATCTGGACTTGTTTAGATGTTTGTGCCAGCTTTGCTGTTGTCGTTGGTTGGGTAGCTTTTCCTTTTGCTTCTTTTCGTAGCTGGGTGCACGTTTCGCGTTTCGCCACGAATTGCATTGTTGAACGGCCGATATGCCTGGTTGCTGTGCCGTGAACTGCAGCACGCAAACAAGTTGTGGCAAGAAGTTATTCCGCGTTCCTCGAGGCAAAGAGAACGCCATAAGAAAACTGTTGTTGCATAGAATCAGAAAAAAAATTTTACACCTACGACAAAGACAGGAGTGAGTGAGGAGACTAACATGAACTTATAAAAAATGCTTAGGAAAGACTTAACACAGTAACAGGCTTAACAAAATTGAGGGATTCTTTTAGTTTACTCGATCATGAAAGTTCACATTTTTGCAAAGTACCATGTTGTACATACACACTTCCTAACACAATAACTGTCGAGAATGAAGCCCTTAAAAGGGGAATTAATATTTTGCCCGCGGCCGGGGTATTATGCCAATCGCACATTGTACCAAAGCGTGTCCGTTTGAGCAGATTGGTCAGGAAATGCACATGTGCGTGAGCAATGCGGACCATTTGGCGTTTCTTTTTTAAATGTTTATATAGCGATGCCACAAAAAAAACTGCCCCACGTACAGCACGATAAGACCCGTCACATTTCTTCTCTAGCGCAGCGAGGGGTCGCATATCCGACATCCGACGCTGTATGCAGAACGTAATTTCCTAAGGATTGTGAGCCGGTCCCTTATGACCATGCGTTGTTGTTGTTTTTTCCATCCAAAGTGTCATTACTTTTGTGTATATTGTGTGATTTCTTTATAATTGTTGGCCACTAAGAAATTAATTGTACCGATCTCAAGCAGAAATATCCTTCATGAATGCTTTTTTTTTAATTTTCAATATAGGATAACTTCAGTGTCGACGAATTTTAACACGAGTGAAAAAAAGCTGGAACCCCATTCTACACCTAGCGTCTTCGCCCATCGGCCAACTCCAAAAGCAAAAAAGTCACCCCATAGACGAATGAGAGGATGATTCTGACATGTATGTGATCTTGACCAAGATGACATTCTTGGATCAGTCCCTGCTGTCTTACATACTAGCTCAGTAAAACGAAAGCGGACGATGCCGAGAACACAACTGTTTTTTTTTTGTTTTTTTTTTTTTGACGCTGGCCGGTGTTAAAGTTTTCACAGGAGTTTTGGAAAACAGGCGAGTGGCAGCACCATCGGCTTCTGAAATCATCGAGCCCTTGGTGGGCCAGTACAAAGATGACTCTACTGGATGCAGATAAGCTTTAAGAACCAGGTGACCAGACTATTGTCAGCGGACTACCCTAAAAACGTTGTGATGAATGTGGTAGAAGGAATTCTTCAAAAAGCAAAAGGCCATACCACTATGGCAAGGGTGCAAAATGAGACCTGAGGTTGTACCGTATGTGCATAGAATGCCGCACGACCTCAGGAAGGTGGTGAACCGCTGTGGAGTAACACTCCTGTACTCAGCACCAAGCAAACTCTGCCAACTCTGCTCTTGCATCACCGGTGGCAGCGGTAAGGGACAAGGCTGCACCACAAAACATGCCAGGCCATATGTTGATTGTGTCACGGGGATGGTTTATGAAATGCTTCTTACATAATGTTAAGTCCTACGTAGAACAGACGGGCAGATGTGCAAACTATCGACTAAGGGAGCACGCCCAAAATTTAAAGAGGAATGATGGGGCCTATTTGCCTGAACACTACAGCAAATGTGGCTGCGAGCCACATCTTTCTGAGACAGCGATTCTTGGCACAGACAAGTGCCAAAAAACATGCGAGTTATTGAAAGGGTATTTTATCAGAAAAAGGGGTTACACAATGCGTAAGTGACAGATCGATTGCACTCTATAATGGCGAGATTAGATTATTTGTTCCTTCTGCACTTTTCAAATCTTGTTGTGAGTGACACCCGCATGTCTGTTTTTCTCTCTTGTGTCCATTGTTATTTGCGCCTTACACCATGATTTTTAACGTTCACCAACTAGCCCAACTACAAGTTCTTCCACATTATTTTTTTCATTTGTTTCTTTAGTTCTTGAATATTGTTTGTACACAAGTGGTTTTTCTTCTAATTCTCGTAATATTTTTCAATATACTTTATTATTATCCGATGCTCATAATTTGCTATTTTGAGCATTCAAAGAAAGATCTCGACAAATACATTGCATTAGGCGGAAAGTACTCTGAAGGTGACTAAAATTTGAATGTGTAAACATAACTACATAATTTTGTAACATAAATTCCGGTTTTCTTTGGGTGTCCCTCGTATATGGTCCAGGTGGGCTCCTCTATAGATCAAAAACAATGTCCCACAAGCATCCTATATCAATAAAATGTTACTCTTTGGTCATCCATGTCCATGTTCATTCATCCAAGGGATGTCCAAAAATTTGATTTTGGAATACGAGGGATGCTTCTTCGATGGCCGATTTCCTTGCATGAGACCATCTTACGGACATCCCTCGGATGCCTCCAAGATTTTTGAGGATGTCCTATGGACATCCCAAGATCCGTTATTCGATGCCCACTGTATGTTCCTCAGATATTTGCTGGCTCTCAGGGATTGACATGACCAGATCGATCTTTGGCCTCGGTAGATGCAGTCGAAACGGCACAGCAAGCTACACCAATGCTCAGCAGTGCGGAGTGATGCGTAAGCCTTTGCATAAACAAAAGCATGCATCACTTTAATTACACAACCGAAACTTGCCAAAAATTTATGACGTCCCAGATATGACAGGAACACTTGATTCCTCAGTTCCGAGGTTAAAACTGAAGTTCACATTTTTTATTGATATATAGTACCGTAAAATCCCCCAAGGACGCCCACCCATTTTGGAAATCATCATCATCGTCAAGCCTTTATTTTCGCCAATACACAACCAATAACAGTCTTGCAATGTTGCAGATAAATGGCAAAAAAATATTGGCAAAATATTGAAAAAAGATTAGACAAATGGCAAAAGTTTATCAACAGGGTAAGGTGTCTAGCAAATTATTATTTTGAAATTTCCCGACTTTTTCAGGTTTTCCCAGACAATTTCAGGTGAAATTCCCTGACCACTGTAGAGGGGTGAAATAGCCAAGACCATTAGCACACAAGGCATTGAGCACTATGAACGTCATTTTGAACAGGCTTAACCCTACTTGCATTTTCTGAAATATTCGGGGTCGTCCAGTCTGGTTTAAACAAGCACTTTCTTGCCGCCGACATCGTCAGTGAAGAGGCCACTTTCGGAAACACAATGAAAGCACGACGCTCAACCACAATTCAATAACCGAATGCAGCATGGCGCATGGCCATGGCCGCCAGATGCACACTTTCGGATACTTGTGGCTTAATGTTGGGATTAGATTGGGGTCTGCGGCTTTCTCATTTGTTACTAAATCTAGTAGCACTAACTGGATCAAGCGTAGCGATGTCCCCTCAATCCAATCCATTCCAAACCAAGGCTTGGACTAAATTTGTCGGCTGTTCCCTTTACATCGGGTAGCACACACTACGTCGGGAAAGCAGAGCCCGCGCTTCGCTCTAAAACGTATTTATAGCCTATTTTTCTACCCCCAAGTCCTCAAGTTGTTGCTCAGGGCACTCGATGGCGTTTCCGGCTCATTTTCCCTGGCTGGGCTCGCTTATTTGACAATATCCCTGACAATTCCATGATCTTTCCTGGTAATTAAAATTTCCGCCAATTTCCGGTCTTCCTGTTCGCTAGACAGCCTGAACAAAAATTGCCAACAAACACCAGGCCACCGCTAGCGATCACAGGACATATGCATTGATAACACAAATCCAGGACACACAGATTAGCATCGCACGGTGCAATAAACATGAAGGAACTCGCAAACTTCCGTGTCATGAGAACAGATACCGAAGATCATGCATGCAGCAGATTTGTGCTTCATGGTACGATAAGCATGCAGGAACCTACTTCGAACTTGCATGTCACGGTAACCGATGTTGCATGCATGGTTGATGCGATTCCAGTCGCACACCGCGTAATAACAGACGGGAATCAGGGGTGGGCAATGTTCCAGGATTGGATATTTGGCCAAAAAAATGGGATGGGCGATCTCTCGGGTGAGGGCAGCCCTACAGGATTTTGACGGTAGTTATATGCACTAGACAGAATTTGTTTTCAGAAATTTTTTGTAAAGGTAGCTTTTAAATGTCATGGATTGTATGTGAAGAGGCATGACAAGCTGCCTTGCTAACACTAATTTCATATGCAATAAAGAGGGTTACCAACATCCAACCAATGGGCAATGGAGAACAGGAGCAAGCTAAGCCAATGCCAAATTACATTAAGGAAATGTATGTACAAAGCGTGAGTCCACAACAAAAAACAAAGAGCAAATCCACTAGTTCACTATTCATGGAATGCATATTCATTCTTTCTCAAAGTAGTAGCACCTTGCTGGCATGCACTAGGAAGGACATGGCATTCCTCCTAAGGCTAACCAAATTAAGGCATCATTATAACAAATTCACATTTTGGGGACGAACACTGTCTTGTTAATCGAGTTAATTAAAAAATTATTAGAAAGTACAAAGCTTAACAAAAAAAACTTTTTCAAAAAGCCTGCATTATACCAAATAAGAATCATGTGAATGCTGCACGGTGCACAGATTGTATGAACCATATGACCATACCAACAATGTGAACTGAATCAACTGTGTCGCGTAACACTAAATAAATATTTCATACGAAAAATGATGTGGGCAACACTGAAACCCACTCCCAAATTCAGCACCTCAGACGACAAGCAAAGGCGAAGGTTCCGAAAAGATTAGAAAGACGAGAACTAAGCACATGACCGCCGCCGCCGGCCCTGCGGCCAACGTCACAAGGTGTACACCAATCAACCAGTTGCTGTCAGCTCTCACCCGCCTCTGGACCACGACAAAAAAATCATATACTATTTTCTATAAGTATGCCACCAATTTACTCACTTCTTCAGTGTCATCCGATGTCACCACGGCCCAGCAAGAAACTTACCTTGACAAGTAAATGGTATTCATCTCATAACTCAGACCTATCCAATTTCTCGCAAATTAAAACACCTAGGAGGAAATCCAGGCAATAACAGCACAACCCTACAGCCAAGGGTGACTGTGATGGCCCACTCAGGCCTGCTACGACCATGAATTGCCTTCCATAGGTACTTCTGTCATGGCAGCAATTCCCAAAAGCTTCGCAAGAATTCTCCTATGCTCAGTTGACATTGCTTGCTGTCACGTCATATATGTGTACTCTTTCACTCCTCAACTGGCTGCGACTTCTACAATACTGTTCGATCTCCTTCTAAGCTTGCAATTCAGTCGGCCGAAAAATTGAAGGTGTCTGCAAGCCAACTATAAACATTAGGCCAACATGCAAATTGGCCTTCGAATGTGTAGATCAATGCTCAGACTTCTTTTCACTGGTCATGTTGGTTGCGCCCTGATATGACTTCCCCATCTTGCGGGTCAGCCCTTTGTTTTTCACAAAGAAATCATTTTGTTCAGGGGTGCCTCCGAACTTCCATAATGTGGATAATTTATTCCTACATGTTTTGGCGCCTTCCTCACAGATGAAACACAACGAATGCGGTGAGAGCAAGGCGGCAAAGCCAGATGCCCGTTTTCCTATTAAGGCAGCAGCCCTGCACCTGACCCCGCGATTGCCAGCTGTTGTCAGGTACCTGGCACAAACCCTTGAAAGAGCTTGGCCCCCCAGGACCATAGACTTGATCTCGCACCTCATGGCAACCTGGCGGAACTCTGCAGCCAACCGCCATGTCAAGTGGTCCCACTACCTCTTCACGGCCTGCCACCTTCCTGCCAGGCCGTCAAACAACCTCTACGATGCCCCAGCACGTCATATATCTGGCTTGATCCTCCTGACCTGGATCACTGCCGTCGCCTTCACAGTCCTTTCCCAAGACCTTTAGGATCCTGTGAATCCAAACCCCAGCTCTGACCACAACTTCTGAGTAGGAGAGAGGTGTGGGGATGCACTCACTGCAAAGCGGCAGAGCCAAAGAGGGACCTGTCCCCAGCTGAACTTTTATCGGACTATGGAGGCTGCTGGATTTCTTCCAAAGCATAAACTAGACGAGTTTTACTGCACGGAAGGTTGTTAGCCGCAGGAGAGGATAGCAGCTGCAAACCCCGTAGGAGGAATGGCAGCATAAGGCCTTGTAACCGGCACTGATGTGAATTTGGAATGTTTGTTATTTTAACTGTCTTAGTCCCTAATTTTGTGCCGTGAAGTCCATGTTTTCAGTTCACCTACCCACCCTTTCTCGTCCCTCGAGACAAATGAGTGCTGCCAGTTGATTTTGCCTCGCGACAAAACAAACTACAGTTGAAACTCGATTTTATGAATTTCTCGATTTAGCGAACAAATTCGGATTCCCCCTGCAGTTGCCCATAGGCGTAATGCTTTTACAAACCTGAAATAACGAAACAAACTTCGCCGGCAAACCCGATTTAACGAAGCATTACGGGAAAAAAGATGCATAGAAAAAGAGGTTTTTCCAAGTTTATGGCATCTAGAATGTCTGGCAGTGTGCTGCCGGCATAGGAGCGGTACAATCGACGCAGCGGATGCATTCTCGTTTTGGTTCTTACGAAACTACAAACCGAAAATGCACGGAACGACAGACTGCACATTTCTTCCCAGGCTTTGGATCAGTTCCACCAGATGGCAAAAGTGGCGGCTGGTGCTTGATCTCGCGTGCTCGATCGTTGTGAACTGTTTCCGGCATTCTGGCTTCCACACTTCTACTTCCAAGGCTGCATCGGGCTCCACAAGCCCGCAACACGAGCAGGAAGAGGCATCGCCCAGTTGTTGGGAAGAGCTTCGTCGGCGTGACCAGGTGGCCGCAGATCACAACTTCGACGGCTTCTGTTTCCGGCGCACAAGAGGAGTCTCAAAATGCGAAAGATCCAGATGCTGTTCAAGCTCCCGTGCCCACACCAAGCCAGGAGATGGACGCCGTCGACCGGTTTGCTGGGGCACACGAGGGTGCCGCTTTGACTTCACTCGCCAGCTACGAAAAGTGTGTGCGCCCTCTGCTCACGAAGCGCAGGCGAAAATCACAAGCTTTTTCACTAGGCAATAAATTTGTGTTTCTTTCCAGAGCTGCAAGCTTTTTTTTTTCTTTTTTCCACACGCGCATGCAGTTGTGCTTTCGCTCATTCGCAGAGTTCTTGTACGCGCAATTTTTTTTAAAGTTTCAGCAGTTTCAATTTGTGGACTGCGCGAATGTGATACCGCGGCAGTTCGTAGGATGGCGCTGCGCTAATACTTCAAATTTATCAAATCCTACGCCCAAAAAATGACTTTCCCTATTTTACAAAGTTCCCGACTTAACCAAATAATTTGCGGGTCCCGGTGACTTCGTTAAATCGAGGTTCAACTGTATAGCAGCACATATTTCTCTCGCATTTTGCGAATATAACAAAATTCCAAGAAACAATGCAAATTCTGGCTGGTACCTATGCTCCACTGCTAAAGTTCACGACGTATCAATGTGAGTGGCAAGCAACGTTATGGGCAAGGAATAGAAGCAGTAACTTTAAATGAACGAGTCAGCTGGCAATGATTTGTTGGATGTTTCTGTAAAATATGATGACATTTGGCGCAAGCATGGCCAACCTCAGAACTTCGATGTCAGAGTTGCAATCCAGCAGAAGACTGGCCTAGTTTTGGACTTTTGTCCAGAGCAATTATAAACACGAATCCAGCCGTGTCTATAATCTATGGAGATATCTGGTAGCTATGAAGACTGGGCCGAGAGTCACAGACCGGTGTGCCAAAAACAGTTTGGTGGATCTGCAAATGCAATAAAACTTCAAACAAAAAACGAGATCTAGCTGTCCACTCAACCCCATAACCTGCATCGCTCTAGCGTTGCGGCATGATGGGGATAGCAATGGCTTCAACCATGTTGCCGGACTTCCCTCTTAAGGATAGAAGAGCTGTGGCAAGTGTAGGGGCTGCAGATGCCAGCTGTCCTGCACGCATCCTCAGCCCAGACCTACGACCATGAGTTTTGAGAAATACAGACACCCAAGGGAACCTTTCAGCGACATCACCAGTACATCAGCACGTGATAGCTGCCGGCTGAAGCACAGGCCCGGGACAGTATAAAACACCAGATCATTGTGCAATGTTCTTAGCCTGCACAGCACCCGAGCACTGGCCAAAATACTAAGATACATATTGACGAACAGCAGAACAGTAAGGCAGATAAGAACTGCACTGATACTCCCACGACATACTCCACAGAGCTGCTTGTGGGAGAAGGAAATCTGAAGCCTACATACAAGGAGGCATTTTCAGCCAGTATGTGAGGTGAGGATATGAATACGACATCGGTGGACAGGGGACAGTGCCAGCTGTCCTTGCAGCTGTGCTTTTACTTTGCTGGAGTGTGCACAAAAATTTAGTGAAACTCGGACTGAAGAGTTGGAACACAAGCTGAGCAAGCTGACAGACCATCAGCATCGAGCAGCTGTATACAGAGAAAAAATAAATTGCTTGAAACCGATGTTTCAAGCTCTGTGACACTCATTTTTGGATGAAACATTCTGAACATACAGTAAAATCTCGAAAAATGCCCCACCCCCAAAAGGTAACCCACCCATTTTTTTTGGCTTGATTTGCTATTTAATTTTACATACCAAAAGATAGCCCCCTCCTAGTAAACATAGTGCATGGATTAATGATGACCTCGGCATAAATGTGTCTTGATAGTTATGGCGGATGTAAGCGAACATTGCTGACTGGTAAGCACAGTCACCTTTGCTTCATTGCCCCTCCCCACAGTAACAGTCTGGCAGAGACACATAGTCTGAAAATGAAATGTTTTCAATGTTTCTTGATAGCACACCAAAAGTTAACCCACTCCTTATTTTCATCCAATTTGCTCTTTATTTTAGGTGGGCCATCTCTCGGGATATTGCAATATTTCTCATTTGAAAAGTTCATTGGAGACTTTAAATCTGACACACCCCACCCTTAAATCGTAAACGCCCAAGTTTTCGGCGCACGGCAAGCACCACAAAAATAAGTTTCCCCAGTAAGTTTGGCGGGAAAACACACCACGACCTTGCTGCCGCTGTCAAAACGCATCACATTGTGTGATCGTCGCACAATTTTTTATTTTGTAGATAACACAAAGTTCACTGTTGGGGTAACAAGTTCTGTGTTATCCTAAAATTGTATTGAACTGTACGTAACTATTCCAGATTGCAGCAGACATAGAGCTGCATAGGAACTTCCCAAACTGTATCGGAAGTATTGATGGGAAGCGTATTAACAAAGAATGCCCAGACAGCACTAAGCTCGAGAAATCTGAACTACAAGAAAACATTTATTGTTGTTCCTTTTGCTTCACGTTATGTGCACTACAGGTAATGTTTCTCTCTGGAGATGTACTGGAAAAATATCACTTGAGTTCATTCAGCGGTTTGTCGTGAGTGCCCATAAAAAACACAATACCTTGTTAAGAGTGTGTTGTAAAGCAGGCTAACCTAAAGCAGTCTGCTGCTCAATGCAATAAACAATACAGCACTACAATAGGAAATTTGCTTCAGTGCACCTGCGCCCCAGCAGCGCCTTTCACCAGGCTGCGCAAGTGCAATGAAACAAATTCGCTATAATACAGTAAAGTGGAACACCTATCTGTCATACGACTTTCACAAGATCACTCAAAAACCTTCTATATTCCATGAGTTCTATAATAAAAAAAAAATCATGATCATAAAATATTGTCCACCCACATATCCTACACTAAGTGCCCCCCCCCCCCCCCTCCCTATTTTTCGCATTTGTAAAATATGTTATGGACATGTCTCGCACACTGATAACCTAAAAAGCGCCCACGCAAATTTTCAGTGGGCGCTTGCTTGTGATTTTACGGTGGGGTGCTCGACCATGCGTGGAAGTAAGACATCTGGGTACCTTCCAGAATACAATGAGGAAAATAAGTGTATTTTGCGTAATTACCCCACAAATAACCTGCCGGGGCAATTCTTTCAGGTCATTAGGATTGTCTTCGATGACGGTCCTAGAATGTTCAAGTGCTGGCCTTTGTCTCTACTACCAGTAAAAATGGAGGGAGCAGAGGGAGCAGGTGCACTGGGGTCGGCTGGGATCAACCTGGCGTAACTCGGAGAGTATGCTTGCCTCCCCGGGTCCAATCAGAGTGCCTTCGTGAGATGGCGAGCCACCAGAGCAATGGGGCTAAACGCAAAGGGCTTGGTGACTCCTTATGACATGGGACGAGCGCAATATTGTGTCGTGTAATACAAACTTTTAATCCATTGTTTCTATAGTTTGCCAGGACCACGCTGATCTGTCGTAAAATGCCGGATGTCGCATAGACCAAGCAGGGATAATCGGCATTCTACTACATTACAAACAAAAAAACAAGGTTTCATTTTACAGTCGGCATCATGTGTTTATTCGTTACTTGCAGTTTCACTTCAGATTCACATATGTTGTGAAAAAGTCGTGAAAATGCCCCGTCAATTTCACTACAATGGTGAAAGTGACGAGAGCATTTTTCGGAGGTCACCGCTTCGGACAGTTCTCACCAAAAGTCAATGCGGCATCCCACCCCCATTAAGTGTGCGTTCAGCAAGTGCAGTTCCCTATCTTATGGTAGAGGATGAGGCATTTGCACCAAAGGGATTCCTCGTGAGGCCATATCCCCGCCGCGGTACGTCATGCAGAGCTGTTTATAAACTAACTAAGCAACCTATCTGCCTATGCTGGCAAAAGCGATTGAGAAACTCCATCGTGACGTCGCTGGTGGGAGCAGCCTAATCTCAATCGGCAGCAAACTCAACTAACAGGCAACTTCATTGCAGCTCGCTGATGACATCGATGAAGAGTGGCAATTGTGAAACTTCATTAAGATTTTGTACCTGAAATTTTCCTATAGGGAACAGTGATGTCCCTGTGGAGAATATATTGAATGCACAGTGAAGTGTCTTGTAAAAGCAATATTTGTAAACTCCCAAAACATAGGACACAGTCCAATTAAAATTAAAATACTTGCATTCAATTATGGTTGCTCCAAAAATATATATTTTACGTAACGGGCACAGTAATCGCATGCCACAGCACTTCGTGATGAAACGGATCTTCGGCTGTTTTTGATGTAGTAATGGCCGATAACTACTCAAAGAAGCGTAGGCTCGGTGCTCACGTTTCCCCAGGGCAGTTCGCGCTCTTGCTAGACTATCTGGCGGCCAACCCGGCCCCTGTGAGGGCCGCCACGGATAGTCCGCTGACTAAGGAAAAGCGGAAAACCCTGTGGGACACAGTAGTAAGCGAACTGAATGCTCAAGGCCCGGCCATAAAAAGCCAGGCGGAGTGGAAAGCTCATTGGAATGGCTGCGTGTGCGCAGTGAGGCGGTGCGATAGACCTTTCTTGTGCCAAAAGAAAGACCGGTGGCGGTGTCAACCCGACACCCCCACTAAACGCCAAGGAGGAGAAGGTCCTGGCCCTCATGGGGACCAATTCATCGAGGGAGTGCAGGGGACAACGAGCGGGAGTGACGCCGATGGTGGACGTGCCTGCAGCGGCGGCAAGTACCCTACTTAGAATCGTAGCTCAGGCGCTATGCTGCATTTGAATTATTGAGCAAGGACTTAATAACGCGAACTGGAGCACTTGCACTTCTCCTATTGTTTCCGTAAAAGCTTAGATCATGCTCCTGAAGTTCACGGGGCAATTGTTCTCATGGACCATGCTCTATTTATGCCTGGAGTGTTGGAGATGCCACATTACATTCACACATCACCGGAAAACCGGTCCTGTTGACATGTTGTTGTGTTGACCGAGTCCCACTGCATTATACAGGACCCCTCACCAGCTGTTGAGGACAAGGCGGCACTGGAAGCGCCACCTCTTGTACCGGCACCCACTGCACAAGTGGTAGCTTCACCCCAACCGACTGGTACGTGCAAAAAGCAAATTTACATATCGTAGAATGGATACTTGCTACTTTCGATTTACCTGCATCTCCTGCACCGGTGTATTCCGCAGCACTGGATTTACGAGTGCAGCCTGTAACAAAACTCGACTCGAAGCACACTGCCCTGCACTTTTCTGCACCTTGCTACACTTTTCTGCATTGGGGGAGGCTGGTGCACATGCAAGTCGAAGGCCAGTGTAGAATGTGCTTCATGTTCTTGCCAGTACACACGCCACCAGGTGTCCTGCCTCCCCGTGTGGTGAGGGTTCGATCCAGGCCAAAATGAGTGAATGTCTTGAGAAGGACGACAGAGTTGAAAGAATGCCTGTTCAATAGGCAAAGCAAAGGATGTACACAAGTTTACCTCACTTCATTGTCGCCGTTTTTTCATTTTCTTTTTCTTTTCATTTTAATATTAATCATACACACTTTCTTCAGATGCACAGAAGTATAGGAGTGACCCTACACAGTACCAGGAATGCCTGAAGACGGCCAGCCTCAACTACCACCTCAGCCGTACCAGACACCTCATTGAAAATTCCTTCGGGATCATGGCCAACAGGTGGTGAAACTTGAGACGAGCATTTAAGGCATCGGAAGAGATCAAAGAAAGTGTTGCGAAGCCGTGTTGACACTGCCACAACTTCTGAAAGACTCTGCACACTCTAGATCAGCATACAGCCTTCCAGGCTACACAAAACATGAAGACTGAGAAGGAAATCTCATAGATGGACAGTGGAAGGATGACAAGAGTGGGCAGCCACAATTCAGAGAACTAGCCAGTGTGGAACTTCGCCCTACGAGTTTTTTTTTTCGAAATTACTTTCTCCAAAATGCTTCTCATGTTATATTAAGAATCAAATTCAGCCATGAGGCGCACGAGTCTGGAGAAAGCCGCCCCTCAAGCTCAATGCAGGAGATCAGGTGGGAATAGAAGTTGAGGTGTGGAAGGGAATTTCTTAGCCATTGGGCCACGTGAAGTGGGGAATAGAAGACATAAGCATTTTCATCACTTTTGTGTTTGTACAACGCACCCCAAAAAACACGAGCAGAACAGCAAAAAGCATGCCCAGAACAGCGCACCACGTGGGAGTGCGGGAACTTGCCAATTCAAGCCAAGTTAAACCAGGCCAAGTAAACACAAGCCAAGCCAAAACCACCCACCGTGTTTACGGAATCGTGCACCACGAGGTATTTATTTATGCGGAAGGACCAGAACAATAATGAGTGAGATGGTTTTGAGTTCTGCAGTCATTTTTCTGCCCGCATATTCTTTAGTCTCTGCTCCAGAGTGGCCTGGTGTTTGAGTGTTGGTGCTTCTGCTTGATGCTTTGCTTTGCTTGTGGGCCGCCGAGCTCACACCGAACAAAAAGGAACTACCAGAGAGGTGGCACCCTGATGCTGCTCATCTGCCAAGTCGCCAAGTGGATTGTAAACGAAAGGACCTGAGCAAGTGAGGATGAGAGCAGTCAAAACAGAAACTGATATTTCTTCTATTTCCATTGCCTTTTCACTTCTGCTATGCCCCCGAGTGCGGGAGATTTACGCAGCCTCGGCTCGCAATATAGGAGTAATAATATTTTTTTTCTTTTTGAGGGCATCAATACCTGCCCTCGAGTTATATTCGTGGTTGCGTTATATTCGTGCAAATACGATCATGTTTTGCGTCAAAATATACCGAAGAGAAAAGTTAGCAATATTGGGATTTTAAATTTTCCAATTCCATACCTCCTTGAAACCACTCTTCCCGCAAGAAGCCTCTGACCTGTGCCGATGGTGGGAGGACAACTACCTGCTTGGGAAATCACATGTTGCCGGAGGTAACACCGCTGTGGTCATACAAAGTCCACCGGTATTCCAACCATCCCTCTGGAATGTGCTTGCCCTCACTCAGAATGGACTTCTAAGTGGCAACAACGCCGTTGTGGCATGGCACCGACGATGGGAGATATTGGTTGGTGGACACCACGTAAGCGTCTTCTGGCTCATCACCATAATGAAAAGGGAGCAAGCTAGAGTCGAAGACGACATCGAGGGAGCAATCAGAGGCCAACCCCGCCGCTCACAAAGCAAGCAAAAGTTGCGCGAAAATCGTTTGGCAGCTGCTCTTGGCAACCGAGACAGTGTTGACATTCTAAGTTTAATTCGAGGAATGGCACACTACTTATCTTTCTAAAATGCAATAAACAAGAAATCGCTGTGCTATGCGACGAGATATGCAAAAATATATTTTTCTTTTTTTGAAAGCTATACTCGGGGACAACTTTTTATGGCTATTTGAAAAGAGGGCGGCCAAACCAGCGCAGCTGCCTGCGGCTCCTCGGTGTCGGCGGCCTCCACCAGCTGGGTATCTGTCATGGTTCTTGCACGGCTTGGAGTGATCTCGTGGCAAGTAAAGGGTAGATTGCGCTGCTGCATGCAAATAACTTTCCTGTGCTTCATACACACAAAAAAAGGCACTTAGGTTGGCTTTTTTAGGTTTGCCAAGCCCGAAACCATACCGTGTAGTCCAAAAACAAAACAGAGAACTTGGCCGCGAGTTGACACTAATCAGCGAGTTCTGCGTTATTCGTACGTTTCGAAGTATTCGAAAAAACTCGAATACTTTGACCGACGAAAGTGTGAAGCGAATCGAATCGAATAGCAAGTGTAAGGCCACGGTGAATAGTGTGCATGTTGCGGCTGCTTCACCAGCGGGTGTGTGCTCTTTTATTATTTGTTTTTGCTCCCGACGCATTTTGCTCGAGTGTTCGGAGCCTATATGACGTGGCTGCCGTGCCGGCGGGGGTGTGTTCTTTTATTATTTGTTTTTGCTCCCGACGCCGTCGGTCCGAGTGTTCGGAGCGTGCGTGTTACCCAATCCGGGCAGCCGGCGCTCAGGCGCCAGCCAGGTGGCGAACAACGCACGAGCCGACTAGACAAGGAATTCAGTTCTGGCGGTTAGAGAACTTACGGGGTATCATATTTACTGTTGGACTTTTATTGGACAGGTGTATACCTGTTTTAAAATTATTGGTCGGTCCTGGCCAGAGGGAGGGAAGGACCTTTCCTGCAAAGGCCCACGTCGGGCGAGAGAAGGACAATTTTGGCGTATGAGCTGGGCGCGCACGCAGACTTGGAGGCGCACAGCAATGATGCCGGGTCCCCGAGTTTTTGTAACGAACGTACAGAGTCAGTAATTATTCGGACTAGTAAACACCTCAGAAAACGTCAAACATCTAACGGCTCCTGGATTCGGCGGCACCAACAGAAGACGCCGAGGACCGTCATCATCAGAGAAGTACGAAGAACAAAGAACCAAAAAGAAACTTTTACTGGCGCAGCCGACAGGATGGTCTTCAGGCGCCACAGCAACAAGCCGTCGGCCTGCAGGGACAGCTGAAGGCGAGGCACCAGAACCGCAAGGGGTGCCGTTCTTCGCCTGCTGTCGATATACCTGCAGCACGCCCCAAGCTCTGAAGGACTCGCCGGAAGAACGCACCGTCCGCTCCGGGGGACCAGGAACTGTAGCAGTCGAGGCTCCAGAATCACAAGGGGGGCTGCTCTTCTGCTGTCAACGCCAACAAGCGGTTGGCCTGCAGGGACAGTCGAGGGTGGGGCACCGGAACCGCAAGGGGTGCCGTTCTTCGCCTGCTGTCGTCATACCTGCGACTACGGCCAAGCAAGCTCTCAGGGACTCTCGCCGGAAAGACACGCCGTCGACTCTGGGTGAGTGGGATTTCTTGCATATTGCTTAGGTTCACGTGGTTCCACGGGAGCTGGCTAGATTAATGGGGCGCACCAGGGGCAGGTTGGCGACTTTGGACATGGTTGACGCCCAAGGGGAACATGGTCTGGGCACACCTGACTTCCGACGGGAAAATGGTAGTGACACGCCAGCCGGTAATGTGGAGGAGCCAGAGGCGATCACAATGTGCCAGGTCGAGCTCGAATTTGAGCTTGGAAGGCTGCAGGAGGAGTCCGAGGAGTGAATATCTTTAAGTAGAATTCAGCTCGAAAGCGAGGGCTCTATTCGGTCGAGCACTGGGTCGAGGATCGGCAGCCAGGGCCCCGTAGACCCTCTGGTACAATGTGCTAAAGTACTGAAGGGTCATAGGCTGCCGTGCGATGCGGACGTCCCCATCTGGTTCGACGAGGTGGAAAGAATGTTCTCAACATACCGGGTGCCGGACGAGGCCTGCGTGCACTTAAGGGGGGACGCGGGTCCTAAAATATAAAAAAATCGCGAAAAATTCCTTGTTTCAAAGTTTACGATTTTGAGGTCTACATAGTCCAGAGTATGTCTTCACAAAATATAAATGCTCAATTCGATCTCTAAATATAAAACTAATGACAATTTGTAAGCGTCGACAGACCTGACTTCAAGCCTAACCTCTAAAACTTCAAGCCGTCGAAGCTCCGTAACGGTCAACCGATCGGAGCCACCTTGGTCTTGTTCGAAAGCTGGTTTCCTGCGCTTATTTTTCCCGCGCTCCAAGTCGGTGTACCCCTCAAGGCCAAGACGTCATCGATGCCGCACAAAAGGCCGTTACCAGCGCTAGGAAAGACGCTGATTGGGCAAAGCGCGCGCTTCTTCGAGGCGCAGCTCTCTCATTGGCCGAAATGCGCGCCTCCTCTCGTGGCTTCCACGGCGCGTCGTCCCGGTCGCTCCGCAGGCTCCCGCGTCGTCTGCTTTCACTCGCTCCGCCGTTCGAGACGCACGCTGCCTTCTGTTTCTCCACTTTCTATATCAATATTTTCAGTGTTTTTCTTGTTCTTCCTAGTTTTTGTATGTTCCCTGTCTTCTTCGCATCGTTCATGTAAATATTTTGATACTTCCACTTTGTTTAACTTTCCCTTTTCGTATATATTTGCCCTCCTGCGTCATAGTTCTTTGTTTCGTTCTGCCTGCACACTTCGAGCTCGCTTTGAGTTCTGATGGCTGGGGACGCCCGTTTGAAGGCCAGCACGCACGGACTAAACACAAAGAGGAGACGTGCCTGGAACAAGAAGACCTTGGCATCGAGGAAAACGGCACCTTCGACTTCGCCGATGCCGCAAGCCGCTCTACCGTTGGTGGACGCGACTGAACCGAGTTTGTGTTCGACAACTTCGCCGATGCCTCAAGCTGCTTTTCCGCTCGTGGACGTGGCTGGGCCAAGTTTGTCTAGAGATCGAATCGACACTGTGTTCTACATGGAGGAGGAGTGCATAAAGTGCGAACAACGTGCGGACGATAAAAAGGCTTCGTTGGCAGATCATTCGGCGACTTCACGGAAGTTTGAGCTCCTCAACGTCTCCATGGAGAGTGACGACACCGACCGCGGCACGGAGTATGTCATCGTGGACATGAAAGTGCTACAAAAACTCTTTGCGTCCACGGCATGCGGCAAGAGCGGAATGGCTACCGTAGGACTTTCAAAGTGCAAAGTCCTTACGTGTTCGAGCTGCGATTTCGCTAAGAGTCGATTTTCTTCTCCACGAGTCGCTGGAAAAGCCAAGATTACGCCCTTCGAGATCAACTTGAGGGCGATGAAGGGAATACAGAGCATAGGAAAGGGGGCGACTGTGCTTGCAGACTTCTGTGCAACCCTGAACCTCTCCCACCGAGGGCTTCATCATAAGACGTTCAGGGGACACATGGACACCATGGTGCAGGCTTGCCAGGCAGCAGCAACAGCTACAGAAGCAGCGAGTGTTGAGGTGGTGAAGGGCGTCTACGAGAGCTTCCTCAATCCTCCCGGAAACGTAGATATAATTTTTGACGGCACATGGAACATGCGCGGACACAACTCCAACATCGCAGTGCGGTGCATCCTCGAGCTTTACACTGGCCTGGTGCTGGACCACGTTGGCCTCTCAAGGTACTGCCGTGACTGCCAGGGTACACCTGACCTCGATGACGACAGCTATGGGGACTGGATGATCAACCACAAGTGCATGAAGAACATTGACTGCAACACAGGACGTATGGAAACCGAGGCAGCCCTCATTCTGTTCAGGCGGTCCCTGGCGAAGAATGGACTGCGCTACACCACCATCCTTTCCGATGGTGACAGCCGCACCTTCCATGCCCTGACACAAGACAGCGTCTATGGATACCTCGACACTGAGAAAAAAGACTGCCTGAACCACGTACACAAGCGGATGGGAGCAGCTCTTCGTACCCTGGTGGAGAAGAAGGCACAGGGAGAGTCGCTCGAAGGAAAGGGAAAGCTGACGCAGGACAAGATAAAAAAAAAAAAACTACTATGGGTACGCCTTGAGAAGCCACAAGCATGATATGCCACGGATGGAAAGGGCAGTGCAAGCAACTTTGTTGCACATGATGTCGACAGATGAAGCCCCGGACCACAGCCACTGTCCCGAGGGGGACAGCTCCTGGTGCTCCTACAACCGGGCACTGGCCAACCACGAGGAGCCACCACCACACAAGAACCCACTGCCAGGCTTCATTCGCACTGCGCTGGAGCCAGTCTTTGGAGAGGCTGGGCGACCGGGCACTCCTGAAGCGCTGCAGTGATGACATGACGCAGAACGCCATAGAGTGCCTACACTCTGTGATCTGGGGCCAGAACTCTAAGAACACACATGACTCTCTGCTGTCAGTGGAGAGGGCTGTCGCTGAAGCAGCCTCACGCTTCAACCAGGGAATGGCCAAGACGAGCAAGGCTGTAGCAGCACAGCTTAACTACAGCACAGGTAGCTGCCTGATTCGCAGGACTCTTGAGAAGGACAGGCGGAGGCTTCGCAAGGCCAACAAGGCTCACTTTGAGAGTGAAAAGGTCAAGAAGAGGATGGCCAAGAGACACAAGCCTGCCAGGACCCAGGACTACAGCCCAGGACTGCTATGACCGTGTGCGCACATCGGAGACTACTGAACTGATTTTGTGGTTTCATGTTTTGTTTGTTTTTTTGCCAGGTGCCATTTTTCTACGGACGTTTTGATTATGTTTCCATAAGCCGATTGCAATAAATTTGGTGTTGTTGTTTTCAGCAACAACTGAACTGCACCCTAAAGCTTTTCTTTCTTCTCTAGACTTGATATATAAAAGTGCCAACATCGGAGAAACTTTGAGTGCGATTTTCTCAGCTTTGTATTTTTTGTCTAGAGCCGCTGCCTTACGGAAGTTTTCATAACGTTTGCATGGGCAAATTTCAGTAAGCTTGGTATCATTGTTTTCAGCAACAACTGAGGTGTATCCTAAAGCTTTTCTTTTTCATCTAGAATCAATAGATAAAAAGTAATTAGCTGAAACCTGGATTATCTAGTGACAAGTTTTCGCTTTGAAATTCCATGATTTATTTCTGGTAGACAAAATAGCTTTATAAACATTCAATTAGCTTCAGGATATATGGTCAACCCTTGGAAATCACTGCATATTATTAAAATATAAATTTTTTGATGTGAAATTACCATAACGACCCGTAAGAAATTACCTTATTGGAATTTTATATTTTGCATATCTTTTGTTCTAAAAGAGATATCTGAAATTCAACTGCATATTTGAAATCACCATCCAGTGATATATATGCATGCCAACTTTCAGCAAGGTATCTCGATAAATAAAGAACATATTTAAGTACCCGAGTCCCACCTTAATAATGCCTGTGCTCACGGAGAGGGTCAGATATCTCCTCCGGAATTTGGAGCTCCAAGACTGCGCGGACTACGAACAGGTAAAAAGAGCTGCGCTTGACGAGCTCTAGCTGGCACCACCAGAATATCGTGAGCGGTTTGACAGCACTTCTAAGCGCAAGGATGAGAACTGGACGCAGTTCGCATTGCGGGTAAGAACGTGCCTGAGTTACTACTTACGCGCGAGGGAGGCGGAGAGTAAAGAAACGATGCTTGAGTTGCTAGTGTAATGAACGGTGCTATGAATGGGCCCCGGACCATTTCCTAATATCTGCATCGGGCCGTTTGTTTTTGTTGAACGCCTTTTGCGGGTTCAAGGTCATCTGACTCAGCGAGCCTGGCACCCTCATCGCTTCGGAAGCACGCCTGCCCAGCAAACGCATGAAACGGGCACCGTGATATAGCCAGATTTTAATGTGTACAAGTCTGGATATAGCCTCCGAAGAAGGAAAAGCAACGTCTCAGGTTTCACGACCGAAACACCAGGGCACGATGCGGGGCAATGAGATCATCCGGACGCCTTCATTCAACGCTTAGACACGAAGGGTCGAAAGTCGGCACGCCACGTCTCGGACCCGGACGGTGTTTTGACCAGCTGCGCGAATTCCAACGAGCCGGTGTTTTGGTGAGACTCTCGGCACCGTCTAGACCGACGGTCAAGTGTTTACGGCGGCTGAGTGTGCGTAATCATGGAATGTGGGGCGGTTTTTGAACGGGACACCTTTCTGTGATTGGCCGACTATCCACCGATGTGGGGGTCCCTACCTAGGGACCGAGGGAGAACGAAGTGTTTAAAATGAGCGAACTTTGACAAGCAAATGTCTTCTCTGGTCTTGAACCAACTGTACAAACGTAAATTAAACGTCTATCGAAACGTAACCCAGCTTCCGAGGCCCATCTTGCTGATGTCCTGGTTGTCCGGCGGAGCCCGACAACAAGGACTACCCTGGGTTCGCTACAAGTGGTTGGCAGCCGGTGAGATTGAGACCAACGACTCCTGATGAGTGGCAGTGCTGGTGGACCCGCGGATCGTGAACTTCAAAATCTGGTGACTGCCTGCATTGCTTCTCTGTTGCCAGGTCTGTAAGATAGAAGTGTAATCTTGCAGAGGCGTTTCGGTCTACCTTGGAGGCAGATTTTCGTAGCACTTCCAGGTAGTAGGAGAGAGGTTTTGAACCCAGATTAGTTATGGCCATGGAGTTCGAACGCTTGCCGAAATCGATGTTACTCGGTCTATGCGATGAGCTTGGGGTAGAGGACAACTAGCTCGATGAAAAAGTCGGAAATTATTAACGCCATCAGGAAGGAAGACTTGCCGGAAGGTGCAATTGACCGGATGTGGGCAAAATTGAAAGCGCAAAAGAAAGAGGATGCAAACTCGTGCAAGTTTGCAACTCGAAAAACTTCGGCTTGAGGTTGAGTTAAGGAAAACGGCGGTAGGATCTGGACATCAGGTAACAGGCCGTCATGATCTTTATGACATGACCAAGCTGATTCAGACCTACAAGGTTGAACAGGACATGGGCCTGCATCTTGTTAATTTTGAAAGGGCATGCGAAAAAGCTTGTTTCGCCCAAGATTCCTGGCCCAGGAGGTTACTGAGCGTGCTGCCTTGCGAAGCAGCCGAGGTGACTGCGAGGCTTTCAGCCGAAGACGCGGACGATTACGCGAAAGTCAAGAGCAGCTTGCTCAGAAGATATCGTCTGTCGGCAGAGGCCTTCAGGCAAAAGTTCCGAAACGCGACGAAACGGTCGGATACCAGCTACGCAGAATTCGCGTACGAGCTCCGGTGCTACTTTATCGAGTGGATGAAGGAGGCCGACTCGTACGAGAGTAAAGAAAGGATGCTGGAAAGCATCGCTTTAGAGCAGTTTTATAAGACGCTTCCCGAGTCCATGCGTACGTGGGCACAAGACAAGACAGGGGCAGACTCCGTCCTTAAAGCGGCCGACCTCGCGAACGAGCATAGTTCGCGCAGGGGCGGTAAAGAGGGGACGGGGAAGCCGCTTGAAATAGGGGACTCGGAGGTGAGGCGCAAAAACTGGAAGCGGTAAGTTTCGCCAGAAACCTGGCGAAAGTAAGTCGTCACAAAAGGAAAAGGAGGGTGCCAGCGGCAAAGAATGCGAGGATCGGGACAAGAAAAAGGCCTTTGAGGCGAAGAAACCGATCACGTGTTTTAAGGCGAGACACTGGTTCTAAAATGGACTATTTTATTTTTGCAGCTATACTAATTAAAATCACTGTGCATATGTGTTCCTTCTTCCTCAATTCAAATATGAAATCAGTTTCAAAATATCTCAATTAGTTTTCAAGTTATAAAAAATAGTGTTGCCTAATTTGGTTAATTTCTTACGGGTCGTTAAGGCCATTTCGAACAAAAATATTTTTTTTTATTGATGTAGATGCATAGCTAAAGGTCTGCCATGCATTATAAAGCTATTTATATTTTCACAAAATTACATTATAATACAAAAATGTACTAATTATGCTAATTATGACACTAATGAGGTCGCATTATTTATCATAAAATTTTCGTTGTCATTATAAACTGCAAAAAAATAGCTTTACTCCACAGTCCAGTCCTTTCTGAATAAAACGGTATAAAAAGTTTCAAAATGCTACGATAAAAACCTCATGAAAACCCCCGTAAGGCTAAGCACGTTGACAAAAAACATGAAGATGAGAAAATCAAAGTTAAAGTTTTGACATTGAACATAGAAAATTGTGTGAACAATGATAAATAATAATTGCCACCAAGGTGTAGTGTAAGTCTTCATGAACAACTTGACATAAAAGATGATGTAATCCATTTATGGGAACATTCGGAAAAAAATATGAAAGAAGTAAAGAACGAGTGAAATGTTGATAAAATCACATTTTCCTGTTTCGACGCTGACTACAATAAATTATGTGAAAACCCTTATGCGATAATAGTTATCAAGATGTAGTGTAGTGCATTCTGAACAAATAATTTTAAAAATTGCAATAATTTGTTTTTGAGAAGATTGCAAAAATGGTGAAGAATTACTGATATAGGCTAAAAATTGCTTCTAAAGTGATGACCCGACAACTTTGGGCAACGGGAGAGGCGAGCAAGAGTTTCAAGCTCCAAACGTAATTTTGTTTGGCCCTGAAAAGGGCCTTTGTTCCACATGGCACTGGAAAAAGCCATTACAGCTGTCCTGGGCTGTAATCTCGTGATGCTCCTGCCTGGTGTCGCTTGGAGAACCTTTCCTTCACGCTACTGCTGCTCTGGTGCACCGCGTTTGCTTTACGTAAACGGAGACTGTCCTTTTCGATGCTTCGGCGGACAAGGCAGTCACCGGTGGCGTAGCCCAGGCCTGCAGCAATGGACTCGTTGGTCGCTCTCCTTCCCTGGTTGTAGACAGCAACAGCTTCAGCCGCAGCCCTCTTCACGCTGTCCAGGGAGGCATTCGCATTCTTTGAAGTCTGCGTCCAGATCACCGAATGCAGGCTCTCACTGGCATTCTGCGTCTTTCTCTCACTACACCGTGCCAACAGGTCTTCATTGCTGAGCCTTTCAAACACTGGCTCCAGTGCAGCCCGAACACAATCCGGAAGAGGATTCTTGTGCGGCGGCGGAGGCTCACTGTTTGCCAAGGCCCTGTTGTACTTGCACCAGGACTCCGCTCCCTCGGGGCACTTGCTGTGGTCTGGGGCGCCGTCTGTGGAGGTCATGTGCAGGAGTGTGGCTTCCACCGCTCTCTTCATCCCTGGAACGTCATGGCTGTTGCTCCTGAGAGCATAGCCGTAATAGTTAGTGATCTTCTTGATCTTTTCCTGTGTCAGCTTTCCTCTCCCACCAAGTGACTCGCTTTGTGCCTCCTTCTCAACAACGTTGCGCAAGGCAGCTCCCATCCGCTTGCGGACGTGGTTCACGCAGTCCTTCTTCTCTATCTTGATGAAGCCGTAAACCTTCGCTTCAGACAAGGCATGGAATGTCCGGCTGTCTCCATCCGAAAGGACGGTGGTGTAGCAAAGACCATGCTTGGTCAGAGACCTCTGGAACATTGTGAGCGCAGCCTCCACCTCCATACGGCCAGCATTGCAGTCAATGTTCCTCTGGCAGTCGTGGGTTGCGTACCAGTCGCTGTAGCCATCGTCCTCGGGCTCCGGTCCCAAGGCACATCCAAGGCAGAAGTTGGAGTACACAACATGGTCGATGACGAGGCCAGAGTACAACTCCACAATGCAGCCTACACCAATGTGGGAGCTGCGTCCTCGGGTCATCCATGATCCGTCGAAGATGACATCGATGTTGCCAATGGGGTTCATAAAGCCTGTGTAGAGCCCCTTGACGACAGCAACACTGGCGGCTTCACTGTCGGTTGCTGCATTCTCACATGCCCGCACAAGCGTTTTCAGGTGTCCCTGGTACGTCTTGTGGTGCAGGCCCCGATGAGAAATGTTCATGGAGGCACAGAAGTCTGCCAAGGCTGTCACTCCTTTGCCAATGGATTGGATCCCCTTCATGGCCCTCATGTTCACTTCAAAGGGAGTGATCTTTGCTGTTCGCAACCCTGGGAGAGGAGAACTGCTTCTTCCTGGAAGTCGCAAGTGCTGCAGACGAGCACAAGCTTGACGGCCAAGCCGTACTCCTTGTCCGCGGCCTTGCTGAGCGTGAGAGATCCCACACCGCAGCTTCCACACCTCGCGTGCGCGAAGAGGTCGTTGAGGACTTTCATGTCGACGATGACAAACTGGGTCCCGGCATCGCTTGTTTGGCATGATCCGTTGACTTCAAGCAGATCGAACTTCCGCTGGGTCGCCGACTTCTCCGATAAAACGCGCTTGCTTTGCTCCGATCGCTCGGCGCGCTGCGCTTGCTCGGCCGTAGAGTAGTAGGTAGAGTCGACGCGAGTGGTGCCGGCAAAACTTGAGCCATCCGGACCAGAGCTTGAGGCCGCGGCATCGTCAACGGGAAGGCTAGCCGATGGTCCCGGCAGATCCGATGCGTTCGGCAGTGGCGCAGATCGTAGCGGCGCACTTGCAGGTGATGTCTTCCGCTTGTTCCACGCACGTCGCGTCTTCCTCCCGAACGTACGCCGCGTACTCTCTTTCAATCGAGAGTCCCCCGGCATCTCGATCGCTCGAAATAAAACTCCCGCAACTTCGTAGCAAGAAACCAACGATGTCCGACGCGAACGCGCGAACGTAAACGATTTCGAAACAACGTGCACTCAGCCGCGAAACGAACAAAGCGACGGGCCAAAACGAAGCAGACGACGCTTCTCCACGCTCCCCTCGCGCTGCTGGAGGCGCGCGCGCCAAGAGGAGGAAAGGAGCAAAAGTGGAAAGGGGCGCGTCTTGGCCTATGACAGGCGCGCGCGGCACGACGTACCCGTGACGTACGCGCGCGGGCCAATGAGCAATCGTTATTCCGGTCGTGAAAACCCGCGGAATGCGGATGCTCTCCAAGGTTGTCGCGATAGTGAGTGGGATGAGGACGTAGGGAAGAGAACCAGCTCCCCAACAAGACCAAGATGGCCGCGATCCAACGATCGGTCGTGAAGCGACGCGGGCGCGCAGTTTGACTATTTTTTTGCGTTGGATTCGCGATTTGAGCGTCGCGGAGGCATCGTATTTATCGTTTTTTTTATACTTAGACGTCGAATAGGACATTGAAACTTCGCAGGCAGGTACTTCAGACTATATTCTATCCAAACATGTGATTTTTGAAAAACCCCAAATTTCGCGATTTTTTACCATTTTAAGACCCGCGTCTCGCCTTAATTGTAACAAGGCGGGACACATCGCGGCAGGTTGTCGAAAACCCAAATTGTTTTTGCATGAGCGAGCCAGTGTGAAGAGAACGAAGAGCTGTTGGGCCCGTACCTTTATGCTTTGACGGTAAACGGCAAATCATACCGAGTGTTG
Organism: Ixodes scapularis; assembly: GCF_016920785.2. NCBI lineage: Eukaryota > Metazoa > Arthropoda > Arachnida > Ixodida > Ixodidae > Ixodes > Ixodes scapularis. The sequence continues at coordinate 13,478,584 of NW_024609879.1, forward strand.
CATGACAGTGGAGCGACCATCGATGTGGTCCACCCCGATTTCGTAACGAAGGCCCATTACAAATGGAAAGTGTAGTTGGATTCGGTCTGTCACAGACGAGGGGAGCTTGTGCTTTCCCGTGGCTGATATCCTGATCTCCGGACAGTTCGGAGGGGTGCGCACTGAGGCGGCGGTTTCAGACAAACTGCCCCCCCCCTCCCAGTACCCTTACTTGTTTTCAAACCGAACAGAAAAAATCTTGAGAGATCAGGGCAGAAGCCTCGGTGAGGGGCTCGTTCAAGCACTGACATGGTCCAAGGCTCAAGAGCTTTCGGCCCAGCTGGCGTATGATCCACCAAAAAAGGTGCTGTCCACAGACGAGCTGTTGGGTTCAAGATGGCGTGCTCAACAGGCACTACCGAGACAGACGCGGTCGAACCTTTGACCAGCTCGTGGTACCCGAAAAGTATCAAACGGACGTGCTGCGGCTTTGTCATGGCGCGGGGTGGGTAGGCCACTTGGGCAATAAAAAAACTAAAGAATGGCTTCTTTCTGAGTTCTACTAGTGCGGGTGCTTTCGGTACGCCGAGAACCGAGTGCGGTCGGCCGATGTCTGCCAAAGGGTGGGCAACCCAAACGAGAAGTCGAAGGCGCCTCTGAGATTGGTGCCGCTAATCTCTCAGCCCTTTCAGTACCTGGTGATAGACGTTGTCGGACCTCTCCCTACTACAAAGACAGGGTACCGCTATGTACTTACCATGCTTTGCGCGGCAACCAAGTTTCCCGACGCGGTGCGCCTGAGGGAATTAACTTCGGTCGAGATTGTGAAGGTGCTCCTCGATGTCTTTGCGCGAGTGGGGTTTCCCCAAGAAATACAACGCGACCAGGGAACAATATTCACTAGTGCGCTCACCACGGGATTTCTCGAAACATGCGGGATAAAACTAATACACAGCTCGGTCTACCCTCCACAGACAAACAGTGTAGAGAGATGGCACTCTGTGATGAAGCGCGTGTTGCGGGCCCTTATTTACGAGAACAAGTGCGAATGGGAGGCCTGCCTTCCTGCGATGTTGTTCGCCCTACGTTCCGTAGCTCATGACGCTACTGGCTTCAGCCCCGCTGAGCTGGTCTACGGTCGAGGCATGCGTTCGCCAATAAGGCTCCTTTGAGAGTCGTGGGATTCAAGAGGCTCCGACCCCACCGTAGTGTACATTTTAGCTCTGTTAGAGAGATTCAGGAGCTCGAGAGAGATCGCTGAGAAGAACATGAAGGCATCCCAGGAGAGAGCGAAACGTTACTACGATAAAAACGCTCGGTTTCGGCAGTACTCTGAGGGAGTACGGCCGAAACCTACGCCCCTCGCGGGTCAACAAATAGGAGGTGCAGTGGGAAGGGCCTTTTCGGGTGGCAAAAAGCTTTCGGATACCAACTATGCTATTGAGAGAACAGGTAAACGAAAATCCATTCAGATTTATCACTGCAACTTGATGAAGCAATACATCAGTTACCCTCAGTTGGTCAACATTGCGCTGAATGGGTCCGACGAGGGTGAGCTGGAAGTTCCGCAACTCGGAGAACCTTCGGACGGGTCTGTCGGAGTTTACAGTTAGCAGGACTAACTGTAAAACTGAAAAAGTGCCAGCTGGCGAAAGGGGGAGTGCGTTACCTGGGGCATGTGGTGGGCCAGGGCCGGCGTAGACCAGATGAGCTGAAAGTCGATGCAGTAAATGAATTTCCGCAACATGTAAAAAAAACAGTCATTCGGGCCTTCCTCGGTTTGACGGGTTATTATCAGCATTATATTCCGCGGTATAGACCCTTTCTGAAATTGCAGCAGGCAAACATGATCCGCTGAACTTGGCTTTTCTTCAAAACACGACAGACAACACTGATATCGAGGGGGCGCGGGGGGAGCAGCCATTGGTATGGCGGCCGCTGCAGCATCTACTTCGCCCGGCGCTATCGCTGCCGGTCTACTATGGAGCAAAACTTTGACAAAGATTCCGGATAACTTCACTGCTGACCACGTGAATAAGCATTACGCCGCCCGGAACACGAGCGAGCGTAACCGGTGACGTAGTTACAAATTCATGACAGAAAGCTACGTTGAGCCGTCGTCGCTCGAAACTGCGATAGTTAACAACGGGTAAGTTGTCAATTCTGCATTAGCGACTACAGCGCGTTATAAAGTGTACGATAAGCATTTTCAAAACTTGTTTTTCTTATACACAGGAATGTGAGCTTCGTCGTGGCGCACGGGCAGTGCTACGTGAGCCAGAGAAAGTCATCCAAGCTCTACCGCGCAACTACAACGATCGCAGCAGACGGCTCGGTCTAGACGAGTACCTGCCGTTGTGCTGCCAGAGAAGGCTTGTGCAATCATTCTTTAGCACTGCTACAAATGATTGCCCTTCTCAAAAAAGAAGGGTACAGGGAAGCACCCCTGGAAGTGACATGCACGGAACTTCCGCAGCAGTGGCGCCGTCCTCGGGGATCGCAGATCGATCCTGAGAGCGTCAGCGACCTGGACTGGAGGAGCATGCGGGAAGGAGGGCTTTCCGAAGTACTTTCTTCGAAGCTCTACGACGCGAGAAAAGCAACAGGAGCATGACAGACATGCAGCAGGACCTCCACACTTTGGGCGTCAATCTCGGCCACCTCAAGGATTCGCCTTTTGCGAAGCATCTGCGTTCTCTGCAAGTGCTGGGCACTGATTCAATGTTTGGCATAGTCCCCGAGGGCTCTAGAATATCTTACCAGCACCCAGTGTCTCCACATGGATTCAAGACATACATCAGCCCGAACATTGTGCAGTGTGGCACAGATGCCTCCAAACCTGTGCTCCCTACCTGGCCGGTGCTGTTCACCTCGTCAAACACCTACAAGGTGGGGACAGAGTTCCTAAGTGCTACCAAAACATCGCTTCTTCAGGTATTGTTCCACTTGCTTCACATTTGCACTTTACATTTATTTTCCTGTTATGCATTACCTTGTCTTTGTCTACGTAGAGCTTGGTTTTAACCCCAGAACAAGCGCGCCAACTGGAAAAGGACAGCCGCCAGCAAGCAAAAAGCGCAACGTGGAAGGCTGCCCGCACCAACAGGCTCACGGCGTCTTCATTTGGGACCGTTGCAACCCGTGAGTCGTAAACGAATGTGGGGCTACAGAACCTCACCGAAGAGTGAGAACTTTCTCGAGTGAGAGCCGTCAAGTGAGTGCTTACACACTATTTGCAAGCAAGATAGTTTTTCTCTTTTTAGAACACACGCTCTTCAACTCGACTCCTCTTTTTGATAGAAAGATGCATGCACAAGAATACTAGCAGTACAACGTGAAACGGCATGCGTGAATCCACAGGTAGAGTCACAGCGATAGCTGTAACACCGCACTCGGACCCTCATTAGCCTCGTTTACATGAAGGCGACTTAGTCGCATCAAATGCAGTTGTTGTATTCAATGCAGTTATGTAAACGGTATAATGCGCTAGGAAAGTGCATCACATTCAAGTCGCTAGACAGAGGTGGATCAAGATGGCAAATACGCATTCATTTAACCCATGTAAACGGAGCTCGCATCACGTTTTGGAACGGGGAGGATTATGGGAAAGCGCTCGCTGCGGCAGCGAGTGAACAGCTGAAAACATGGCGGTAGCCAGCCTTGCTGGCGGCGGCAGATAGCGGTGATAGCTCGCAGAACGCGAGCTATCACCGCTATCTTATGATGAAAATAAAAGCTCGCAGAACGCAAGCTTTTATTTCCATCATAAGTGAGCGGAATATAGCTGAGCAGCTTGGTGAGGGTGGCCCCCGTCCAAGCCTTGCAAAATGCAACTTGCGCATCCAAGGGCGTTTCAAGAGGCTTCGGCGCAAGCACGAACGACGCCGAGAGCTCCGAGCACTGCATGGTAGCACCGAACAAGCAGCTCCTGCCTCGGCGCTGTTCCTGGCTGTGCCGGAGCCTTTTGGCCTCGGGGTCTGGTCGCGGTTGGCAAGGTTTCGCGAGGCACAGCGTGCTGGCGTCCTCAGAATGGTGGCAAATGATCTCGTTTGCCAGGCCGTGCACAGGTACGTCGCCTCTGATCCAGAGTGACCTAGCGGTCCGACCCGGAACCCAAAATGCTCAGGTTTTGATGCTCCTTCCGTCTCATAACTTCTTGTGCAGCATTGAAGACGGCGGGCACAATCTTTACGCTTGCGGAAAGCGTTGAAAAGCCTTCATGTGCGATGCATCGGAAAATGTGGTCACGTGGTGCAGCCGGTGCCGGAAACGCAGCTGGGCGTTTTCAGATAAGATCGAACAACGATGTCCGGTGACCATTTTTAATTTTAATGAAAAAAATATATTTTGCAGGCTTTATGCCAAGAACAACAAAACCGATCCTTGTTTTGGCAAAAAAAAATTTGTCTTTCCAAAAAAAAATTGTTAGCACCCCCTCAGCCACGTGCGCGTTTTGCGTATAGCGCGATGTTGGCATTTCGGGCGGCTTCCCCCAAAAAACTGTTCTGGCTACGGGTCTAGAAATATTTACTGACAAACTAGGCATAAGAAGGATTGACACCAAGTATTAATAATCGAGTATTGGGGTCGTTATTTTTACAAACAAAATCGCAAACAAGGCACATTGCGCAATAATGCTCTGGATTAAAGATTTTTTTTCACCGTATCTATATAGGCTAAGGTTAAAACTTTGCCAGTGTGTTGCCCTGTGTATAGTTAATCTTTTCATTGAATATTGTTGTCCTGGTTAGCAGGATATATTTACAAGAATGGCTCACACAGGGGCATTTACCCAAAAATGCATTATTTTGAAAATTATTTAAAAAAAAAGGCAATCTTCAATATTTTTTTAAACTCTCCGAAATTAATGTCTATAATATGTACTAACAGAGTCTGCAAAAACATAATGCAATATTTGTGTGGCTTTCAAGCTATAAAGCGAGGAATATGGCCAAATCGACGCTAACGCGGTTGCCATAAATGGGGCGTGCGCATACCCGTTCTTCACAATTTCTTTATTGATAAAAAGCGTGAAAATGCTACGGGGTGGTCAGGAAGAGACAAATTGACAGCACAGAGGTGGACGGTAGTTTTAAAGTAAGAATTCCTAATACATTTCTGAACAACCGACCCAAAAATGCCCATGGGTCAGATCGATCGGGAGGCGCCATCCTTTGACAAGCTCCGCAGCGCCTGTTTCAAACAGCCGGCGTATAGCGTCTCCGTCTACGCGACGTGAAGGAAGCAACCGGAGCGACTATGCAAACAGATCAACCTTCAACCTTGGCGGTAACATAATATAGGATGTAGGGCCCGGCAGAACTTGGGCCTCCTCTGAGCGCCAATAGATCCGCCGCCGAAAAAAAGAAAAACGCACAATGCCAAAAAAAAATACTGCAAAAAAAAAAAAAGATTTGCGATTCACTGAGATTGTCTGTTTATCGCGAGAGAATCTGCAGCCCAAGTCAATACGCAAGATGGCACGGGATTGCCAGCTAAAAAGGGCACCGCAATCCGACCGCCCCTGCGGGTGGCCTTTGGCCATGAAACCGACGCCGCGAAGAAACAGCACACACCAAAAGAGCAGATAGCTGGGACCTTGAGAGCTGTGGGATAGAGTTGGGACTTTCTCTATATTCGCAAGGGGGCCCACTGCCTAAGCATCAAGCGATTTCATCGTGAGCAGCTCCTGCGACGGCTCACGTGCGTGTTCTCTATTTCGATGGCTGAACGTTACAGTTCGAAGCGCGAGTGTTGCGCTGATTACCTCAAGAGGTACAAGAAAAAAATTGTTTACCAAAGGAACTTTCGAAGTGTGATGGACCTGGACATGTTTCGTTGAAGAAGCATCTCCGTGGAGGAAGTGTTCCTGTGCGAGAAAAGACTTTGTGTGCGTGAACTGTATCAGCCGTTTCAAAGAAATGACGGCGGAATCGTCGGAATCAACGGGGCCAGAGGAAACCTTCGTCCCGGAACACGCAGCCGTCGAAGAGCTGAACAGGTATGCGCACTCTTCAGGAGTTTCACCCTTGAAACCACGTTCCGCCGTAAAAAGGCACTGTAGGAGGTCTTACGCCAAGCGAAAGCAGGAAGAAATTGAACGCGCTCTGAGCAAGAAGCTAAGATCAGGCGTCACTACAGTGTATGGCGTGGGAGACAAGCCAACAACCTCAGCACAAAGCTGCAGCACCTGCTCAGGGTGGTTGAGCAACCTTCGGTCTGCGTTTGACGCTTCGAACTCGTACCATGAGCGCTGCCGACTTTTAACACCACTCCCGGAGTTGCTCTCAACGAAAGAAATTCAAGGTGTTATTCCTTCAGCGACCCGCTATTTGCTCCGCAAATCAAGACATTACAAAGAAAAACTGGGAGTGTGGGCAATTCCTGACCCTTACACAAGAAGGAGAGTAAGCAAGGCGGAACTGCAGGCAGCAATGGACTATTACATCAAAGATGATCTAAATTGTACACAGCAGAATCCGAACAGAAAGGACGTCGTTGGCGTCATGGTGAACGGAACGAGACAGTACATTGCGAGACGTGTGATGACGCGGTCAATTCGCGAGGCTTATCGAATGTATAAGACAGCCCACCCAGACACAGCCATCGGCCTTACAAAATTCTATTCTTTGAAGCCAAAATGGGTTGTGCACATCCCCTCGCATGACGTTTGTGTGTGCGTTTATTGCGCAAACACGAAGCTCGCTGTGTGCGCCCTGGAAAACATTACAGGCGTCATAAGGAGCGCCGAAGACCTCCGTGACCTTTCTTTGTGCAGTCCACCTTCTGCCAAGTGTTCACTCGGAGAGTGCAGGGCATGTCCCTCGGTTGGGTGTTTTGAGGCGCCTAACCTTGGAATTCCAGATGAGGAGGTGCTTTACGCAGTCTGGGAGAACGGCGATCTAATAAAGAAGGAAGTGAACCCAAATACGTTTCTGGAGCACCTTCAAGAATGTGTCAGGAAGTGGACATCCCATGATTACATCAGGCGCCTCCAGGGGAAGGCGATAAGCGATGAAAAGAATTATCTGCGGAAAGCTAGCATTGTGCTTCACTTCGATTTCGCGGAGAAATGGATCGTTGTTCTGCCCGAGGAAATCCAGTCTTACCACCGGAGAAAGAGTCAAGTCTCCATATTCACCTGCGTGGTCACGACAAAAAAAGGAACCTGCAGCTGCGCCGTCATAAGTGACGACATGTGCCACGACTCAGCCCACGCATGCTACGCTGTTAGCAAGGTGCACGAGTGGCTTGAGGACAAAATTCCGGTGTATGCTCATGTGACCTACGTTAGTGATGGTGCAGCAAGCCACTTTAAGAACAAATACCAACTGCATGAGCTGCAGGGCAGCAAGTACACGTCAACAAAGTGGATTTTTTCCACAACTGAACATGGTAAGAGTGCCTTTGACGGAATCGGGGGTCTTGTCAAACACCAGGCAACATTGTACAACCTCCGAGGGCCCACCACGTCCGTGATCAAGACGGCGTCAGAGATGGTTGCAGCACTGAACACTAAACTGCCGAACGTGGAACTAATCCACCTCCCGAAAGGTGACGTCAAAGCGTTCAGGGACATGAAAGCAAGAGAGTGGGACTCTGTTTCTGCTGTGCGTGGAATTCGGTCCTGTCACTTGTGGCAGTGTACGCGGTCCGGCACCTCGCAACCAAAGCTGTTTGTAGCAAGAACAGTAGACGCAGAAAAGATATATCTTTGAAAGTAAAGTCTCTTACGGCTGCGAAAAGCAGATCGAGGTCGCCAGATTACAATGGCAATGAGAAGAAACGAACAGCAATCACTACAGTCAAAAGAGAAAAAAAATGTTCCGCTTCGGAGTGCCAGGACTGAATCAGTAGAGCGGCCAGCAGATATAATGCACGCGACAATCGCCGAAACTGCGCACATGATCTTGCTTAATTAAACTCATTTCAACTGTACCACTTGAAACATATGTTCTTTCTTATCACTATTCAAACATGGCCGTCAGCAGCCCAGCATCTCTACGAAGGGGAGGCTCCGAAAGTCACTGATCCAAGAAATCTGTATTTAAATTGTTGAGTTGTGGTTCAAATTCATCTGAAATCGTTTGTATGAATTATTATTTTTCACGAACTCCTGTCATAGTGCTTTCTGTTCACGCAGGAAGCACTATGACAGGCGCCAATAGATCCGGAGCGGCGGATCTGTAAGCGCCAATAGATCCACGGCGGCGGATCTATTGGCACTCACAGGAGGCGCAAGTTCTGCCGGGCCCTACATCCTATATTATGTTACCGCCAAGGTTGAAGGTTGATCTATTTACAAAGTCGCTCCGGTTGCTTCGTTCACGTCGCGTAGACGGAGACGCTATACGCCGGCTGTTGAAACAGGCGCTGCGGAGCTTGTCAAAGGATGGCGCCTCCCGATCGATCTGACCCATGGGCATTTTTGGGTCAATTGTTCAAAAATGTATTAGGAATTCTTACTTTAAAACTACCGTCCACCTCTGTGCTGTCAATTTGTCTCTTCCTGACCACCCCGTAGCATTTTCACGCTTTTTATCAATAAAGAAATTGTGAAGAACGGGTATGCGCACGCCCGATTTATGGCAACCGCGTTAGCGTCAATTTGGCCATATTCCTCGCTTTATAGCTTGAAAGCCACACAAATATTGCATTATGTTTTTGCAGACTCTGTTAGCACATATTATAACATTAATTTCGGAGAGTTTAAAAAATATTGAAGATTGCCTTTTTTTTTAAATGATTTTCAAAATAATGTATTTTTGGTTAAATGCCCCTGTGTGAGCAATTCTTGTAAATATATCCTGCTAACCAGGACAACAATATTCAATGAAAAGATTAACTATACACAGGGCAACACACTGGCAAAGTTTTATAACCTTAGCCTATATAGATACGGTGAAAAAAAATCTTTAATCCAGAGCAATATTGCGCAATGTGCCGTGTTTGCGATTTTGTTTGTAAAAATAACGACCCCAATACTCGATTATTAATACTTGGTGTCAATCCTTCTTATGCCTAGTTTGTCAGTAAATATTTCTAGACCCGTAGCCAGAACAGTTTTTTGAGGGGAAGCCGCCCGAAATGCCAACATCGCGCTATACGCAAAACGCGCACGTGGCTGAGGGGGTGCTAACAATTTTTTTTCGGAAAGACAAATTTTTTTTGCCAGAACAAGGATTGGTTTTGTTGTTCATGGCATAAAGCCAGCAAAATATATTTTTTTCATTAAAATTAAAAATGGTCACCGGACATCGTTGTTCGATCTTATCTGAAAACGCCCAGCTTTAACTTTGAGCTTTGACACAGCATGGCGCCTCATGTAAACATTGCCGGGTTGGCTTCATTCGAAGGCCGATTGGAGTCAATATGCTGAGGTCGCATTCATGTAAACGCGGCTATTATCGCAGGCACGCACTTCACCGCTCTCCTGGCGGCGACGGTGAACTGCTTACAATGATCTCTGCTCTTCGGTTTGATGAGACCGATGTACCCTCGCTGTTGCGACAAGTCTAGCCTTGCGTTCCGCTTTTTCTGTCGCAGTCGGCACCTTACGAGGAGGAGCTGTTATTGATGTGTGGGCATAGCCAGGTCATGGGCGTTGCTTGACTGGTTGTTTGTAGCGCCCAGAGCCAGGGGCTTATGGAGCAGCCCCTTTTCATTAGAAATAGGGTTAAACCTAACTGCCTGACTCCGGTTTCCCACGCTCAGCTCAGCAGACACCGCTGAAGCGCTTCACAGAGAGAATCCTTGCCCTAGCAGATTACTTTTGTTTTGTTTTAACTGTTAATATGAACTTAAAACCGGTACGAGAATCTCCTTTGTCCATTCAGTAACTATTCATGGAAATTACTTTTTTCGATGTTTTCATTGCCCTGTTCTTTTGCAGGCATAGTGTCACTCACGAGCCCCATGCAGTGAGGAACTACGAAACAGCACTTCATTGTTGTGGCCACAGCATCCAGACTACCTGCTGTGGCATTATGGTAAATCCATCTTTGCCATGGCTGGGAGCGTCTCCGGACAGACTTGTCTATGACCCCAAGGAGCCTGTCCCTCATCGAGTTCTGGAAGTCAAGTGTCCCTATACCATGTACCACTCAGCCGATCGGACGTTTATTGGACAGGTGTATACCACAGGATCTTCTTCTGTTTTAAAATTATTGGTCGGTCCTGGCCAGAGGGAGAGAAGGACGTTTCCTACAAAGGCCCACGTCGGGCGAGAGAAGGACAATTTTAGCGTATGAGCTGGGCGCGCACGCAGACTTGGAGGCGTGTGTAGAGGGCGTGTAGGCGCAGTGAGCTACGGGGCGCCCTCTAGAGTGTACATAAAAAGGGTGCGTGTGAATAAACGGGGGCTTTTTCCATCCGAGCACTGGGAGTGTCAGCTGTGTCACTCTTTCCTCCGCGGCCCTCGTCTCTGGCCGTCACCTCGGCTCGAACCCGCCCACTACACGGTGTCAAAAGTGGGATGCCCTGTTCCCGCGGTTCGACATGGCTGCTAAGGACGCTCCGGTTCCTGCCCTTGCTGCCGCCAGTCTCCGGAGTCCGGCCCCGTTCTCCTTCGACGATGCCGGCGAGTGGCTTTTGTGGTTGCAGCAATTCGAAGACTACGCCTTCGCCACAGGTATGCACCTGGCGCCGGATGAGACACGAGTTAGGACCCTCCTCTATTGCATGGGTCCACGGGCACGCATCATCCTCAGTTCGCTGATGTCCGACGAAGAGGCCTACCAGTCCTATGCAGAAGTCACCCACCGGCTCACAAGCTACTTCGTGCACCCCATAAATGAGGTGTACGAGAGCTCCCGGTTCCACAAGCGGACGCAACAGCCAGGCGAGTCCGTCGACAGCTTCTTCATGGCCTCTTGGAACATGGTGCGCAAGTGTAACTATCCGTCACCAGCCGTTGATGACCGTCTTAATCGCGACCGTTTCGTCGTGGGTTCGGCGGATTCTCGTCTCTCGGACAAGCTGTGCCGCACACCAAGACTCTCCCTGGACGACGCACTGGTGCAAGTTCGTCAGCACGAAGACGCCGAGCGAGAGAAGCATCGCCTGTCCCTCACAGCTGGTCAACCGACAGCGCACGTGGACGCAGCGACTTCGCGTAAACCCGTGCAGCGCGCACACGGACGGGACATCAGACGGGACTCTGGCAACTCTGGCAACTCTGTGTCACGTGACAGGCCCGAAAGTTTTCGAACCAGCAATGTTCGAGAAGCTTCTAGAAGCAGCCAAAGTGCGCAGTGCCTCTTCTGCGGTCATGAGTATCACCGACGGTCGGACTGCCCAGCTGCGAAAGCGGTCTGTAACCAATGCATTTACTGTACCTCCCGGTTGCCCCTCGTCGAGAGCCGGCAGTCCAGGCACGCCGACCCTGGTTGTCGCCCGTCGATCAGAGCTCACAGTCGGAGTCCGTGTCCAGGCCTGTGGGTCGCCCTTCCCACGCCAGCGCTGCGTAGGCTGGCTGTCTCGGGCTATCAATGCCCGAGTCCCGCCACGGAAACAACCCGGAATCGTCATGGCCTAAGCTAGATGGCCAGGGCTCGCCGTTTCCACCGGTTTGGACTTTGAACCTCGCTGGTGGACCGCTCAAGGGTTCGCCATGGGCCAAGCCAGGCAGACAGCCCGGCCCCGTCGTTCCAGCGCAGCTCCAGCTATGCTCAGCACGGACTGTCTCGCGTCAGCTTGTGACTTCACCGCCGACCGTCTGTCACGTGCCCTCTGCCTCTTCTTTCAGCCTCGGCTCCCACAATACGAACCACCGGAGGTCACCTCGTCACTCCAGACGGGAGATGCACTGCTTGCATCGAGATCTATGGTGAGACATGCGCTGTGAAGTTTGTTCTGCAATTTCTGGGAAGGAGAGAGCTCGTCAAGCTGATTTTTTCAGCTTTTTTTCCTTAACCTCCCACATCACTCAAATAGAAAATAAAGGCATCATTATACTGTGCGAGGGAGGTTATCCTCGGAATGGGCTTTTTCTGCGGGTGTGGTACCGTCACCAACCTCGGAGCAAACCGGTTGATGCTATGAAAACCTGTTCAACCACCGAAGGAACCCAAAATGACGTCATTCGTAGTCCGAGTCCTCGCAAAACCAAGTGAACTTACAGTTGCAGTCAAGTGTTTTCGTAAATGTCAAGACCGATGAAGCTTCCTGCGGCAAAGTTTTGCTTGAGGGAAGCCTCCAGCTGCTTCTAGAGAGAGGAATCGGTGTCGTACGAGGAGTAACAGAACTTCAAGACGGGTGTGCCATAATCCTGGTTACGAATTTCCGACAAGAGCCGCAACACGTCACGAAACGTATTGCCGTAGGCCACATCGACGAACCTCAAAACTCAGCCGTAATCATTGCTCTTTGCGTTATTAATATATACAATTTATACAACTATAGAATTAGCAATACATTCAAATTGGAATGCTATAGAAACCCGCATTTTCTTATGAATTTGGGACATTTATCTGTAAAGGAACCGGCTTACCCCACTCGTCACGCAGAGCATAGGGAAATGGTCGCGCGGAGGACAAATTACGGCTCTCAGGTGATCAGATATACGCTGCCTAAATTGCTAAACCAGTTTGATGCTAGTGAGTTGGATCTAATTAGGATGTCATTTAAGCAACTTAGAGAATATTTTGTAAACCTAGAGAGGTAAAATACCAGTGATCTGGCAGTTTGTTTAATGTTTCCAGGAATTTCAATGTTTTTTTATTTATGTGTGGTGTGCGTATATTATCCACCCATTTTGTACTTTCGCATGAAGTACCATTTTTTGTTTCCCTGTACCTCTGCTATTGTGCCTAAGTAGGGGGCGAGGGCCTTGTGAAGCTGTATTTCACAGCTTTTTCCCTCGAGCTTCACCATCAATGTAAATGGAAATAAGCGAATCATAATTGTAACTTTGATTCAAGGTGGCTGGGATGTTTATGACTTGGGTTGCGGACAGGGGGAGGGGGGGTCAAAATGCACGTGTATATTATAGGGTCACCTAGATTTCGGGAAAGCTTAAGCCCCAAAAGCACCCCCCCCCCCCCCCCCCCCGGCTACGCCCTTGGCCGAAACTAGGGATGGGCGAATATTCGGTTATTACGAATAGCCAATCGAATTCTGTTCTATTCGGCATTCGCTTCGAATCGAATTTAAGTATTCGACAATATCAAATTATTCGACAATATTGAATAATTCGACTACAGTATTCGCGACTCCAGCAAAACGGACGCTACCAAGCGGAAAAACCGGGAGCCAGCCGGTCCAGGCTGCTCCGCGCCCCTCCGCGCCCCTCCGCATCTCTGGTGGCTTTCGCGGACACGTGTTGTCGGCGCGATGGCGAACAGTGTAATTTCACGATGGTCCGAAAATTTCTTAAGTTTGCCTGAGTGTTCATTAGTGTGGCGAAACCTCAGTAGATTGTTTCCTTCTATCACGTGTTTTCGATTTCTTCGATGGGGAGGAATTGCGGAAAAACGTTTTGATTTCTTGTCTGTCTCGAATCGCATTCAAAATGACGACTACTTGGTAACTGATAAGGGGTTTCTTTATGAAGATGTAGAACAGTGGGAGGACGACAGACGAGGCATTTCACTGGAGGGAACACCAATGCTGCAGTCAAGTGAAGGGGAAAGTTCGATAGCTGCTTTTCTTGAGTTTGGTTGTGTTCGATTAGCCTCAAGTTTGAGCCACCCACGTCGGTCGGTGCGTTGGCTATTCATCTTGGCTGCTTTTCGCCGAAAAATCCTCTGAACCACTCCGAAGGAGTTGGGCTGATTTCGCAATTACTTGATTCAGGAAAACCTGCTCGCTGCAAATTATGAATGAGGGAAATTATCTGTTTTCAAAAGGTGGGGGACGCGTCTCGCAACGTTAGAAACTGTCACGGCATTATGATCTATCGCGCCTCCAATATTTATATTATACCTCCGTCGAATTGAGCCAGCAGCAATATACGTCTACATTGCTCAGGTTGACCGACCACAAAAATACTCATTTTTTCCGTACAGGATTCGAAGTCAAGTTCAATGCAGAGAGGTTCTGCGTGAATCGCCAATGAAGACTCTCTTCAGTTTGTCCGCATTCGTCTCCGTGCTACTGGCTAGAACCATTTGGTTAAGTTTAACTTAGTATCTCTCTGTCTGTCAAATATATTTTTATTCAGCAGTTCACATAATAGCTAGTTAACTAAGCTTATATTTCCAACCGAAGAATATACTAATATCGCTTTAGTAGGACCCCCATAGTACGTAATATAATACATAGCCCGCATATTCGTCAAAATGACTTCTCGATTGCTACTCAAACCTGAATTGAAATACGAGTATCAGCTGCTTAGTGGGGTGCCGGCGGGTTAACATGCTCCTTGGCCCAAGAAGCGCTTGCTTAATTTTCGTAATTTTCCTGCAGCCTGTGCTGTTGACCAAGCATACGACTAAAGCTGTTTCTTAAACGCGGATACGCACAAAAGCTCGATTTCGCGGACAGATAAGTCGCATGGTCGAGGCATGCGAGTTGGCTGAAAATTACTGTCGGTGGGAGAATTCTGCATTCATTGCCACTTTTCTTAGATGATCAAAACTTATTAGCATCTTACCGTCTCTTCAGAGCCCATAGTTTCGGTTTCGAACGAAATTTCCGAAACAAAAGTTTGACATGAAAAGAACAAAAAACACAATTGGAAAACAAAACTATGCTCTGCAAGTTTATGTGCACCGGCTACACTTAACCGTCTCAGTTCAAATACATATAAAATTTGGCATTAAACAAAAGAAAATCGGTTTAATTCAACGCTCCACCTGTTCAGGCGGCCCAAACGAGCCGACGCGACCTGGACTCAGCCGCCATGTTTGTTTGGTGGTGGCGCCCCCTATAGGTCACTGCAGTCACGAATAGACCACTTACAACGTAACCACTTATAGTGCAGGACCGGGTATAATGCGGCTCTTTTAAACCACCGGTTCGCCTCCCATAGAACTCCATGTAATTACATACCGCTTAAAATGCAGGCGCGCGAAGGGGAATACCGGTTATAGTGCGGTTTTTGGAACAGCGCGCCGACTGAGCGGCGCAGCGAGCACGCTTCCCTGTGCGACACTAGATAACGGCGCGAGCCGCAATGGCCGCAAGTGGCACTCACGGGGCAAGGAGGTTGCTCGAAGGCTCGAAGAAGCGGGGAGAAGCGAAGAGAGAGGCTTCGGTTGCCATAGCAACGGAGGGATGCAGGCACGTGTCGTTCACGTGCATGCGTCCCTCCGCTGCGTTGGGAACAAACAACCGCAACGACAGACCAATCGCAGGTCGAGAAGAAGTGTTCGCGTGCGTTGCATGCCGGTCGCGGGCCGGCTGCTTCTATCCGCGAACATGGCGTCAGTTGTGATCGTCGACGTAGATGGCGTTAAAGTGAACTACGGCGTGGTGGAAGCTCATCGGTCCGCGTAAAAGCGCTATCCTTGACTGTGAATTTTCGTTGTGTGTCTCTATTATAACCCAGCACGTACTAGAAGGGAAGATCCACCTACTTGTGCGGCGATGTTGTGGCGGCACTCTCAAGACGGCAAAAACGCCCGTGTCGTTGTGTTTGTTTACTTCGGCTACAGTGGTGCTTTCTAAGCATTTGTGTTTTCAAACGTCGCTCGGATTTCTTATTTGGAGCATTTCATGCCTGTGCTCAAGTTGAAGGTATTACTGGCGCGTACCGTATAAAGGATGTGAATTTTCACGCGTTTTCATCGCCGGAGAAAAGTGATTAGGGTTAGCAATCCTGAACGCTCGCAACGTCCGTCCGCAACCCGCGACGCCGTTAAAAGGCTGCGCCAAGCAAAAGTCACTCATTTCTTTCAAAATGTGTGACACACTTGAGAGAGGTGTACTAGTTTGATGAAATAAAAACGACTTTCCTCAAACTAAGCTTTATTTTTCATCTAACATAAAATAAATTCTTTTACAAAGGTAAGTTGTCTGATGGCATGTATTTTGGCCTGAAAAATTGATGTTTTGGTTATAGCGCGGTACCGCTTATAGTGCGGATTTTCGCGACTCCCGCGACATACGTTATATGCGGTCTACACTGTATACAGGATTATTCTACCTTTCTAAATAGAGTCAAATTCGACTATATAGAACCCGTTTACATCGAATTATTCCTTATATCGAGAAATTATCGTGCACAGTAATGTTACAGTGATAATATATAGCAAAAACTATGGTTGCATCGAAGAAAAATAGCAGCCGCTACTGACATATTGAACTGCCAAGAGCGCCAGTTTGCACTGCAAGCTGACTTTCCCCCAACGCGAGCGGCCGCATTGGGAGAAAGCCAGCTTGCAGAGCACGCTAACTTTTTTCCTTTTTTCTTTTTTCTGGGCGGCCGCATTGATTGCAGGGAAGAAAAGAAAATATAGCTTTTGCGGAGGGAGGGGGGAGAGGGTCCTCAGTGCTCCCTCTCCCTGCTCCATCCGCAAAAGAGAACATTATTTTTTCTTCCAAGCGATTAACACAGCCACAACCCGCCCCCCCCCCCCCCACCCCAAAAAAGAAAAGCTAACTTGTTTTGCTTTCCCCAATGCAGCCACCTGTTGTAGGGGAAAGCCAATTTACAGAGCAAAACGGCGCTCTGCAGGAGAAGGTGCTCCCTTTCAGACGTGCTCAGTGCTCTCGGCATAGTTAGGCGCTAATGCGCGAATATAGAAGGCAGCGACCTCAGCATTTTGGAGTCCGTCGACAGCATAGAAAAATATTGTTATCGCGGATGCAATCAAGAAAAAGCAGCAGAAGATGCAAGACTACTTCATAGTGTAATATTTCGGCAGAAAGTGGATTTTTGAGAGTCAAATTCATTAAGACTTTTATATCAAATTACTCGTTATATCGAACTGGTAGACATTTCTTTGCAAGTTTGATATAAACAGGGTTGACTTACTCTGGCTTGGATTTCCGGCTAGGTGGCGCAAGCTTCCGACCATTTCGACCATTTCGTGCTCCCGAACTCAATACACTTGAAATTAACAATTACAGTACTTCTAGTACCAAATAAGGTAAAATACAAAACTATTGTTTAAACATATCTTGTGGTATTTGTTGCTTGTACTATTCGAACTATTTGATTCAAAATTATTCGGCCAAAATCAGTATTCGCTTCGAATTCGATTCGGACCCAAAATCCTCTATTCGCCCATGCCTAGTCGAAACACTGAGTGTTGTATATATGTACAGCTCGTAGAAGAAGAGAATAAAGAGCTCTCGCCTCGCGCTTCATGCTGGGCTAGACATTCTGTCAAACACCTTTGTGACTAGTCTATGTTAGGATGAGATGAAGTATAGTAAACACTGGAGCAAGAAAAAGGGAGGCTGAAAAACCTCCTTTTCTTTTTTTGCTCCAAGTTTTACTCTATCAAAGAAATATTTTGTTAGAGAGGTAGCAAACCAGGTAGAGACAGGTAGACAAACAGAGCAATGTCACCTCACAGTCGATCGTGCATTGTGACGGCTTACTTTCGCTGAATTCTGAACCTAACCCTTCTCAATCACTGTTACGCAATTCATTAAATCGGTAAACCTTTTACTTGGTTATGGTTGTCTAAATGAGTTCCCCCAAACAGGCAATTTTATGCGGCACATGTTTACACTTAATGGACATCCTTTTTGGAGACCTCTTTGCTGCACTGCTGAAACACCCATTTTAGCGAAACCCGTTGTACAACCCGTATTATCGACCCCAGTTTAGCAAACCCCCTATTGAAAAAATTATGCCGACCTCGATGAATCTTTTTTTAGCAAATTTTCCCTGATGTTCGAAGTTAATGTGAGAGGGCAGGCGAGCTGGTTAATTCAAGGACATGTACATACATCATAAACCCGTGAGCGTGGGCTATTATGTCTACCCCGCTATGCTTGTTTAGCTTCCTGAACCTGCAGCTGAACTGCTACCGCCGGAGGTTTCTACGAGGTTTGGTGTAATAATAATAATATAATAATAATAAATAGCTTGAGCCTCAGGTTACAATCCATTTTACCCAAGCAGAAAAACCCAAAAGGTGACTGCACACAGCGCAGTTTCTTTTTTTCTCTTGGGGGGTGGGAGGCATAACTTGCCAAATTGTCGACTTCAGGGGTTTAAAAAACATTGAATTATGTGAGTGTTGGATGCTCTATGTGGTATTGGCACGTTATTGTAACCCACACAACAAACCATGAAGAGTCATTCGCTATAACGGCATTCAACAGAACTTCATGGACTGAGTTGCATCTTGCGCGGTAGATATTTCGCGTGCGCCTGGGTAATCCCTACTGAGTACGAATGAAGTATTATTATTATGAAATGTCTGTCAAGTTGGCAGCAACCCTATTTGGTTCATCTGTGTTTCTCCGCACGTTGCTACAACAATTGTTTGGTGGCAACTCATTCGCCTCCCTTGTACTTTAGGGAGCTTGTGATGCTGAAGCGTACGGCAGCTGTGCTACAGTTTGTAGAGATATTTTTCTGATAGCAGTGGTAGTAAGCAGTAACTCGTTTTTGTTTATCGTTGCTTTTGTTAATTTTATGCTTATCGTCGTAGAGAGACTGCAAGGCCACTGTAGGTGTAGTCTATTTCTATAAACCATCATAGAAAAATGTGGACCCCTAACAAAGTTTACAACTTTTAACGGAATAAATATCTACCATAGAAGTAACAAATAAATCGGATGGTGCCCAACCAGCAACAATCTTGGTTGGGTTGATGGCAATGTTGGACTGTGGGGCTAACGTTAATAGCCAATCCAATCCATATCAATCCACAATTTCCAGCCCTGGCCTTTGTTTTTTGTATGCGGCGTTCACATGTCCAAAATATCTAGCATTATGATGGATAAGTTCGACCTCTACAGGTTCCCTGAGGAGAGCCTGTCAGTTGAATCGGTCAACCTTATTCAGAACTTCAACCCCATTGTGAAACATAACTCAAAAACCTGGCTTTCGTACACCGGGCAAACCCCAAAAAAACGATGAGGTGAAGGCCACTTAGCCTAACCAGGACAGAAACAAACGGGCCACTGGGACAACACAAGCTGCTGGCAGCTCAAGTTGCGGAGTTTAGCCGTAAGTATGGATTTCAAGTTAACTTTGTAATGTAGATATTACAGCGAAGGCTACGAACCCGGGTTACCACGTGTGCCTTGCACTGAAATTGGCAATTCTAGCGCGAGTGATTTGTCCGCTAAAACTTGTCTCCCAGCTGCAGCGGCCTCGTGCCTCTAGCCTTCGCTTCATATTTAGCTTAAAGGCCTGCTCACACATATATCACAGTGCTATAGACAATTGTAAGCATGGCTCCCCGATTGGTGCTCCATGCGTGCAAGCATGTGCAGCTTGCACGTAAACTTAGCTTTAACAAGTTTGCATTGAACGGGCTTGTCCGCATAAGCAGACATAAGGCGGCGGCCAGTCATCTTCGCGCTTGCAATCGTCTATAGGGAGTATTCACAGCCGGCCATAGCCGTGTGCGCGACTGCGGAGCGCGTGCTGACGGCGTGCTTCCACAGTTCTTTTGCAACGTGCATTCCGTACCACCAAGATTGCCGGTCTTAGCAGCCTATCAACGCGAGATTGTTCCGAGCATGCGCTCTAAACATCGCCCTCAAATATGGTATCCAGTGAATACTCCCTATAAGCACAGCGCTGACAATTAGCCGAGCACGTGCTGACGGGAGCGTTCATCGATTTGTATCGCACCATAAAAACAACTTTTCATGGCAGATGATAAATAGCCGACGACACATAAACAGCGCTGTATCAGTGCCCCACAACATGTGGGAACCGAACTTAGGGGGGACCAATTTATGATTTATGATTTTCACACCGTGTCTAAATGAATGTGGGGGTCTTCATCATTTCGTTGAAACTCATTTTGTGGTCAACTTTATATGGACACACGTTTCGTCGACACCGCAATATTCCTGGACACAATAGCTCCCGCAACGTTTCACTGACAACAAACTTTTTTAAAATCAAATCTGGAAGTTGTTAAAGGCTAGTGTGCAATTCACTGGAACATGTTTACCGAACCCTCGAGGCCCCATTCCTCTCTTTCCCCGTAAACCAGGCAAGAGCAAAAAAAAAAAAGTTGGGAAAACGGCAGGTTTGTGTTTGATGAAACGTCGCAAGGTGTGTCGATGAAATGAACATGGAAAGACTTTCAATGAAACGAGCTGTCGGCGAAATGCCGCATGTTGATGAAACATTGTTTGACAAACCGATTTCCACCAGCCTTCAGCTTTAGAAATACGTCGGATGCACCAACATACATATCTTACTGAAGTGTCGGTCGGGCACATCCGGCCAATTTTTTTTTAACATACATCCGACTTGGACGTATTTATTTGCCTTCGAAAATTTATATGCTTCAAAGTTACACACGGAAAAAGGTGCAAGACAAATGCACCTCTTTGTCTTGTCCGTACTGTCCATCAGTTCATCCATCCACCTGTCAATCAAACGAGGCAGCGAAAACTAAAGTTAAACTAGAAAAGAGCGTTGAAGCTCTTTCCTAGATGTCTCGCTGTCATTAGCTCACTTGTATAGATCAAGGTTACTTTATAGTTTGCTCAGTCTATATACTCTGGCGGGTCATCATGTGACATCTTGAAACTTTGGTGCAAAACATTGCTAGATTTTCTAATGACAAGATATGAAGCAGATACTGTGAAGTGAGATTGAGCATATATCAGAGCACTGCCCATGTGATTGTGGGTGTCATAGGCACAGCCAGGTCAAAGTGTCGATGGTCAAACTTTCAGAATGTGTTGGGGCTTATCCTCTCTTTCCTCACTGAGTTTGAATGAGGGCACTTCTTAAAGACAACGATGCAAAACTGATTTTTCATGCTTTGTCATGTTGCAAAAAGGTTATAAAGTTGAATTCTATGCGACTTGCGCCTTCGATATGAGCATGTCACATGAAAGTGAAAACACAAAGGTACCAACACTACCTCAGCTCCGCCGAAAGGCAGAGAAACATCAAGTGTTGTCTTCAAACTAATTGCAAGGAGAGCATGACTTGTCTTTTATTTCGTCTTCCCAACGCCTACATAGCAGGTGCACTCTGAAACACCACAGGGTCTGGAAGGACAAGCTCGCTGTGCCGTACATGCACACAGTGTTTTACTGTGTACTAAAGCATCCAATATGACCTGAAACGGCATAATGTGGGCTACGCGGTACCTCAGAGCCGCCCATCACGTTGCTCTGCAAACACTTGCACATGCTGAGGCTGAGATAAATACCCCTAGTGCTCGTTGCACTGCTCCACACTTTTGGCTGTCTGCTTTTAAAGTCGGGGGTCCATGGGACCACCGTCAAGATGCATGGGGTGCCGTGCATCCCTTTGTGCAGAGGACGCAATTTGTGAGGAATCTAGTTTCGGTGAAGTTCAAAACTTGTTTCGAAAAAGCCTGCAATTGGTTTTGTATTTCATCATTTATAGCTAGGCTGTATACTTTCCGGTTTTAACCGAAAAACACCGATAAACATCTGCCGGTGACGGAAATAAAAATCGTTGCAAGCAAAAGAAAACACGTTTCTAAATATTTTTTCCCAGCAATGTAGTTTTTTTCTTTTTTTCCCTGAAAAAGTTCTACAGAAACTTCCGTCAAACACATTATCTTAAGCATTAAGCAGAATCATGCACTTTGTCTGTCTTTCTTTTGTGACCTACGTGGTGTTGGACTCTTGGAAGGCAGTAAGTAGCTTTCTTTCACTGTTGTCCAAGGTCAGTGGTCCTCCTAAGCCACCGACCTTGAAGATCCCCATCAGTGGCCATAGAGGCCAGTCACAGCTGGCCAGTACTGTCCCAAGCCACGTTGGACGTTTTGGGGCTTCCCCTGTCCAGCGCAAATGTTAAGCAGGCATTCTCGAAATTGCACGTCGCCAACTGGAAGGAGCGACAGACACAAGCCTAGGAACGTATGCGTGCATATACGACAATAATCAAGTGTGTAAGAGATTGTGTAAAAGATGTAAAAAAATTTGAAGTGATTTTCGTCTACAGTGGTCGTTTACATTCGCAATTTTTTTCCTCGATAATCACGGTTTTTAGCGTCTCCACGAAAGAATTCTTAGAAAAGCACCGGTGTTCTAGGAATAAATAAGCAGGGATAAACATCCTCCGATTTTTGTCATAAACAAACACCGGAAAGTATACACCCTATGTATACACCAACTCAACTCTCCTACGTCACGCCGCGGTGGTGGCGCGCCGGACGCACTTCCGGTCTGGGGCGGTGGGCAGAAGTCGCCGTGCCAGACATGCATCCCTGTGATCCTTTGGAAGAAACGAGACAAAAAAACCTGCCTTCTCGTCAAAATGCTGCGATGGGGGCTTTACAAAGAGAGTCTGGGAAGGTTTGAAGATCAGTTTTCATGTGTTTTTGCACCCTCCGTTCGTCCGAGAACGTCGATAGCAGCCGTGAAAAGGGCAAACCTGACGCTGTCGAACTACGATTGCGTGTGCGGGCCACAATTTGTAATCGCCAGATGTATTTGCTTTGTTCCAACATGACCGAGAGAAAACCCCTAAGTTGTCCGGACCACCCACGGATTCAGTGCGTCTTCAAATTCACACGGCCGCCTGATCGTTCGAACTTTCGTCTGCTCTTTCAAAGTTGTCTGTTTTTTGTCGTCTGCTCGTTCAAACAAAAGCGGCCCGTAGACCAAACTTTGACCCGGTGATTGCAATAAGAAGTAATTGCAGGCCTCAAAAGACTTAAGTAGGCTCGGTGTAAGCAGTAGATACAAGATGTTGATCATTGGTACCGGTGGCCATCACCTACTTGTTACGCTTTGTCTGTTCCCGCTTCCGATTTTCAGTATCGACGTCGATCATCGCCGCTACCTTCTACACTTTTGCAGCACGAGGGTCGTCGCGACCGAAAATAGCTAGAAGAGTCTCATCGTGGTTTTGTACGTCCATTCTGCGGCGGTCATGCAAATACATCGCCGTACGTCAAATTATTTATGCAAAGTTTAGCAGCGTAACGAGCCTTGATGATTTCGCTCAGGCGATTAAAGTGGTAAGACATTGCGATGAGGACGTAGAATCGACAACTCCAACGCGAAAAAGAGTATGCAGACTCACACAGACGCCGACAACGTGACATTCGAATGGTTTGTTGGCGCGGGACGCGGTGCTTCTTGCCCATACTCCATTGCGCGTGCGTTCCAACTGTCGTCTGCTCTTTCAAACTTGGCTGCTTTTTGTCGTCAGTTCGTTCAAACGACAGCGGCTCGTAAACCAAACATTGACCCGGTAATTGCGATAAGAACTAAGTGCAGGCCTCAAAACACTTTTGAAGGTTGGTTGGGATAAGTCGGCTAAGTGTAAACAGATACAAGTTGTTGATCATTGTTACCAGTGGCCATCACCGACTTGTAATGCCCGATTCTACTTGAGGTTTTCAGTATCGATGTCCACCATCTCAGCTACGGTCCACGCTTTTGCAGTCCGAGCGACGTCGTGACTGAAAATAGCGAGCAGAATCTCGACGTGGGAGTCAGGCTTTAGCGCCCATTCTGCGGCGTCCACGTGAAATGTATCGCCGCAAGTCACATTATTCACGCAAAGTTTTGCCTCGATAGTTTTGCTGAAGCCGCTCAAGTAGTCAGACATTGTTAGGAGGACGTAGAATCAACAATTCCAACGCGAAAAAGAGCACGGGGACTCCCACCGACGCCGACAACAACGCAATTCAATGGTTTGTTTATGGGCGACGGCGGGCTTCTTGCCCACCATCCACGGCGCATGCGCGGCGCCGGTGACCTCCGCTAGGGGCGCTCCGGTTTGTTTGTAAACATGAGTTGGTGTATAGCCTTTACGGTTCTAAAACGAAGGGTTGTGCTGCAGTACTCAGACTATCTGGGTTTGATCACTACCCTTCTAGTTTCAGTTTGAAATACACTGCCGCCGGCAGTACAGCCGGCGGCAGTGTATTTCTATGGAGTGATATATGTTAAAGTCCTCAGGCTATACCTTGTTACATCTTCCGATGAGCCATGGCGGATGCTACAAGCTGCCCTAGCAAATGCAGCCCTACAAATGTATCGCACGACTATGAACCCCGTGTGTTGCCGCGTCCTACCCCAAAAGTTACGTGACATTCACAAGGCATGGGATTGGCTTCGACGGCTCGTAGCATCAGCTGCAGTCTACCGTAAGGTGAAATGGAGCATAGCAGTTTTGCTACACTGGCTATATATGTCAGCTATGTCGAATTGCCATACCGCAGGTTTTGCATGGATGTTGCAGAAAGCACTAGAGAAAACGTGTTGTTCAGCTGTTTGCTTAACAGACTTTATTTATTAAAAGATTCTTTTTGACACTGTCTGTGATAGGGGGATAACAAATTCAGTAGGCACGTGACAATGCAGTTTTAATTCCGCTGCTCTTGTGAGATGCAAGTAAAGCAACTGATCTGATATTGCAACCATAAAATAGCATCCTATGAACATAGGACTGCATGGCACTCCCATGTGTCGTGATGGTGGTCCCCTGGTCCCACGTTTTTGGTAGCAGACGGCAGAAACTGCGGAGCGGCACAACACGCACGAGGGGTATTTATTCTTCAAGAAACGCAGTAAGAACTGTTGAACCATTGTACATAAATGGTAATCTGAAGAATGTGGCGATGCCACGTATA
Organism: Ixodes scapularis; assembly: GCF_016920785.2. Lineage (NCBI taxonomy): Eukaryota > Metazoa > Arthropoda > Arachnida > Ixodida > Ixodidae > Ixodes > Ixodes scapularis. Next base: position 13,503,228 of record NW_024609879.1, read on the forward strand.
GATACTAGGAATAGGTTTTTTGGGGTGGGGAGTAGCCCTTATTATGTATTTATTATTATTAGTGGTGCGCAGTGACCTGGGTGTCATCCTATATAGGATGCTGCTGTCTAACGAAACTGAGGATCATGGCGCAGCAAAACCTGTCAAGGTAAATGTCCTTTTTTGTTTTTCTCAACAGGTGCATTAAAGGGCAACTCCGCTTCTTTTTTAGTAGTACAAAACAATACAGTTCTTTTTGTTATCATCTATAAAGCCCACAAGGCAAATATTACGACGGAATTCCGCCTAGAAGTTCATTAAAATCGCTGTCAAAGTTTGACAAGCAGGAATCCGCTGATTTTAGATGAGACGTGCGGACCAGACAACACTGCCCGGCTGCATTTCCGCTTCCTCCAAATTTCTTCTCCCGGCACGTCCGTGACGTCATCAAGCATGTACAGGTTTGTTCATTTTGTTTTCTTTTCCGGGGAGAGCAGCGCTGGCAGCGCCGTGCGACGCGAGAAACGCGAACGATGCGCTCGGCTGGCTCCCTACTGATAGGCCAACGCGCCGACACCTCGTTGAACGCGGTTTGTGTGTTCGGTGCGTATCGTTAACGTGCGATGCCTGTAAAAAAACGCAAAAGCAACGGCTCTCGGGGTTGTACCACATCACTTTGGCATAAATACGTGTTGTGCGATTGATGCAAGAAGGGCACTTCAGTGAAACGCAACATAATTTGCGATCGTGAGCTTTCGAGAGGTCATACCCTTCACGCAGCGTTCACACGCTCTACCGCTTTTTCACACTGGAAGCGGATCTGCGTTCGCAAAGCAGTTGCGGACGCAGTTGTATAAAGATCCAGTACAATTGCACTCGCACTCTATGACATTGAGTGCGTGTGCAATTGCACGCGGCGCTTTCTCGCATTTTGCTGAAACAGTGAAATTATGAGTGGAAAGGTTTACCCTCTGAACTGTTGACGAGATGAGCCACTTTTACCAACACACGGGGACAGTCCTATATGTGCACATTAAACTCACTGAAACAATAGTTTTAACTACACACAATTTAAGTTTCAGCAGAAATTGCCGGCGACAAAATACTAAAAGCAAAACACGTCTGAACCTCAGACTCAACAAAGCGTATTTACGTGCGCTTTCATAGAGTTTGCCTCCCACAAATTCCTACAAATTATGCTTTCGGGGGAAACTTACCTTTTCGTGTGTTTTTCCCACGAAATGTGTCAGACAGAGTGATGTAGTGGCGGTGCATGCTTTGCAGACGACGCGACAATGACTGCGAAGTGAATGTCTGCGTGATAGGTCACGTGACCCCTTGTATATCACGTGGGTGTACATGCTCAGTGATGCCGAAGACACAATGTTGTCCCGCTTTGTCACCGTTTCGGTTTGCGATCATGGCTAAAGTGAAATTGCACGAAAAATATGTTATTTTTCGCGAAACAAAGGATTGGGGATTGTTTTTGAGTGCTTCTTAAAGCAAAATCAGTCACTATCTCGAAATTTTCTAAATTGAGCGGAGTTGCCCTTTAAAGGTGAATAAGAGTTCTATGGCACCTGCTTTTCATCTTATGCTGTGTCCAAAGTGGCATCTGCCTCTTCTTACACACATAATCTAGTGCTTTCTTAAGGCTCTAGAAGGGCAATGCATCATGCAACATTATGTCCAGAGAAGGGAAGCCTACACCTCTTTAGACTGAGCTTACTGAGTATGTCGTTCCATTTACTAGTGCTGTTAATAACGAATTGGGATGCACTAACATTTCCGGTTGCATAACAGCAATTCACTTCGACACATTTCACACAAAATACACTTCACTGACATATACGTATATACATGTTGTTAGAGTGCACAAATCGGTGTTGTAAGCACACTAGATTTTTTTTTATCATCTTGTACAAATGTATATATATTGTAAGAGTGCATAGGTCGGTGTTGTGGGCACACTAGTGCATGGGCGTGAGCCTTCCCCCAACACCAGTACGCCTGTACATTTCTTCCTGTCAAGTGCAATAAATAATATCAATATCAATATTATGTTCATGTAGATTTAGTTATTCTAACTACATAAATGCATTCAATACTGTGGTTATCTGCAGGGAATCAGAATTTGTTTGTTAAATAAGGCAGATTCTGAAAGGGGTTTTCATAAAATTGAGTCCTTACTGTATTTTTCTTTGCACCTCAGAAAAGTGGTAAACAGAAGGCAGCGACGACTGAGGACCGTATCCTGCAGCAACTCAGGTTGGAGCTTACCCAAGAGGTAAGAGACCACTTTTACCAGAATTTGATTAAGTTCTATTGGAGTAGTTGCTTGAGCTAACTGTGCATGGCTGAGGTTACTTAGGTTTTGTTTGTCGAGAGGCTGATGAGTCAAAAGAAGTTGTTGGTAAAAGGATCTGTATGATTCTTTTACCAGCATAGTTCAAGGAAGACTTAGTGGGGTATTTCGAGTCTTGAACGCTTATCAAAACAATCTCCGCTATCCAGGGGTCCCTTGCACCGCACGCACAGGGTCCGTCCTTTGTCGGTGCTGACCTTTCGGGCACCCAGGCCAAAGCCATTGCAGTCAAGGCAGAAACCAAGGCAGCCGAAGCCAGGGCCGTCAAAGACGTGGCCAAGGCTGCCAAAGCCAAGGCCAGGGCGACTGAGGCCAAGACAATGTTACCAGAGGAGCTCAGTTATAAAACTCGCATTCCCGGCGCGGTCCCATTTCATAGCGCGCACGAGAGAGGGCGCCGTAGTCGCAGTATAATCTACGCTCAGCTCGGCACCACGTTGTCGCTCGCTACCGACGCCTGTTTTTTCGTTTGTGTGCTCGTGTCTTAGTTGGATGTTGGCTCTTCTAGGCTTTTTCTCGTGTTTACCAATCAATGAGCAAGCATGCCGACATGCTGCGCTCCCGGCTTTTGCAGCGGATACGCCTCACAAGCTTCGAAAAGCAACAAAAAGCATCATTTCTTGACCGCTTCGAAGGAACTAGAACTGGGAAAGCACAAAGTCGTAGTAATAGCTATCATAAGTACCACCAAGTCGATGTGGTCATGCTTCGGCATCTCGGGAAAACTGCAAGACCCTAAGCACAAGGTGGAACATCCATGTGATCCTAACCTGAGCCTATACTTGTGCGATGTCCCTCACATCATTCAATGCGTTCGGAATCATCTCTTGCGTCACAAATACGGCATGGCGAGTTGAATGCAGCTTAACTCTGTTTTCATTTGAAAGGATTTTTCATTTCCTGGTGATTCATTGAGTTAATATGTTTGCATTATATTTTTTTCATTTTCCAGAATGGGCAACACAAGATAAACTTCGACCACTACAAGGTCCTCTACAAGGCTGATTGCGAGGAACAAATTCGAGTTGTGCCAAAACTGACTGTGGAACATATACACCCTGATAACCAAAGAACGATGAATGTGAGGTTGGCTGTCATGGTAATTGTTAAATCATTAAGCTTTTTGCAAATGCCACAAAAGACTACAGCATTCTAAGGAAGATTGTTTTCTACTTGCAGCTTCTTCAGTCGCAGCACTGCTGTAGGTATGAGGGTCTACAAACGACTGAAATAGAGGACTGTGAGGGCACAGTTCAGTTCACTGTTCTCATAAACAACCTGTTTGATGCACTGAATGTCAAGCTGCCTTGACATGGCATAAAAAGAGATTCAGAGAAAATCAGGGTGCGATAACATATTTCAGATATATAACCTTACTTTCTGGATCATCTTGCACACTCAGTGAGTTCTCTAGCAGCCTACATTATTACTTGCAGATTATCACTGACTTTTTGGATCTCGTCAACCTCACGGAGCAAAACAGTATCTCCAGAGGAACCGTCATGTTCGCTTCAAAGCTTACAATGAAGTCTCTGCGCATCACCCTCGATTCCATTCGAGACCTGACGTCGGACATCCTCAACTCCGGAGCAGACTATGGGCTCTCTGGAAAACTAAACCAGGACCCCCCTAGAGGTAATCCATTCCCATAAATGAACATGCAGCACTCATACACAACCCTTTCTTATATATTGAGATTGGTTTAAGGGAAAGTAACTACTAATTCTCTTCATTCTAGCACTTCTTTGGGGTGATCAGGACCTTTGGGGGTGATGAAGATCACCCAACTGTAGTGAGCTTCTCGCATATGTATCTCCTACCGAGCCTCTACATGCCCATCGAAGCCTGTGTGACTGGGAACGTCACGGGGGAGCCAACAACTGTTCTGGTGGCAAAGAATCAAACAATGAGAGCCAAGAACGAAGTTAAAAAGCGACATGAAAGTCTCGAAGCTTGCCTTCGAAGTAAGCTCTTGCAAATTTGTATATCTGCCCATCAAACATCACACCATGACCACCTGCACGATCATGTTCACACTGATGCATAGGCTCAAGACTGTGTTATTTATTACCTGTGTGGCTACTTAGCGTGCTCAATTGGCAAACACACAAAGTGTGAGCCCTGCATGCATGACATTCAGGGAGAGTCAAATGAATGTTCAGAGACCTACCTCACGCTCGCAAGGGAAAGCAGGGAAGGAAGCCTAAAACACTCATCATGCAGCATGTTCACAATGTTTAAGAGTGTGGAGGGCAAGATTACTTCCGCACCGACGGCTGAGAACCTTTGTGGGGACATAATCTGGAACCTGCTTGATGCCCTAGAGCAGGGGTGGCCAAACCGCGGGTCGCGAGCCGCATGCGGCTCTTTGCTAGTCACAGTCCGGCTCGCGGATTCCTCGTAAGGAACCCCCCCTCGCCCCTTTCCGCGTTTCCCCAGGAAAATGGAAAGGATTTCAGAACAAAGACCAGCTTGCGATTTGGCGGCCTTGTGCCCCCATACGTACAGTCGAACCGCTTTCCACTCGTATGTTTCCACTGATCCTGTTTCTTTCATTGTTCGAGAGAATTTGCCGGACTCCGGGGGGAAATGCATCAAGGACAGGAACTGTCAAAACATGCATGAACTTCGGCTTGGGGTTGAGGAAACGTTCTGTCTCGCGGCCTTTGTCATTCGCTGGTGATACTTGCCCCTTTAGGTAACTAAAGTTCCCTCCATATCGTTTCTTGGTGAAGGTCGCGGAAGCCAGGGTTGACCTCATTCAAAGCTTCCACTAGTCAGAAACGCTATGTTCAAGTTCACAAAGGACCAGAAATATTCTCATTGTTATTTTTACTGGCTTGTAGTTGTGACCTGCGAGCTGCTTTCTTATGCTTTCGGGGGGCGTAACCAGGCAGCGGTGTTTGCTTTGCCCCCCCCTTTCGGCGGCTCTTAGAAGTTTCGTGGTTTCCTTTGCGGCCCTTAGGCCGGGTCAGCCTGGCCACCCCTGCCCTAGAGGGTTGTGCAATCGCAACGCTAAGGTACAACGACCACAGTGATGTGTTTGCTGTTGGGTTCCTTCAATCATATGTCATTCTGCGCAATCACTTCTTTGCTAAGGGTGCATGTAAAAAACTTGATGTTTTGGAAAAAGTTGCTACCACCAGGAAGAAGATCAAGTTGGTTTTAAAGGGGTAGTCCACAGTTTCTTTTAGCCACCCAGACTAACTACAAAACTTGAAAGTATAAAACAGAGAGGACGAGGACGAGAACAGGACATCTTTGAAAGATGTCCTGTTCTCGTCCTCGTCCTCTCTGTTTTATACTTTCAAGTTTTGTATCTATTAACCAACACGCTCGTTTTCAATTGTAAGACTAACTAAATGTTCTGAATATGTGTGTACGCTATTTCGCTTCTTCAAATTTAAAGTAGCCAGTGAGAAAATTTTCCCAAACCAGTGGTGTGACGTCGCCGTCAGACAGGCCTGCACGTCGATCAGGCAGTTTGAACTACAAACTATATTGCGAATTTCCTTGTTCTGCCTACGGGGGCTGTACCGATATTGCCGGGCGCGCAGCTGGCCAGGTAGACAGCACACGCGTGGCCTAACGGTTATAGTGCCTGCTTCACACGCGAAAAGCCAGGGTATGATTCCTGCAAGCGACGCATCTTTTGTTTATTCTTGCAATTTAGTGTTCTGGTAAATTCGAGAATCCTGTTGCGTGTTAGAGGTCCGAATGTTCTACTCGTCGAGCCTTCTACGCTGATCATTCCAGAAGCCCACGCGTGTACATAAGAGGCTTCACGTGGAGAGCTAAAGTCAGTCTCGCACCAGCATTCGATCCTGCTGTTACGCCGCAATCGACGCCCGCGACGCTCTAGTGTTACCTTCGCTTCTCTTTTTATTTTGGGCACAAGTTCGCCCTATTTAACATTTAGTTCATTTAAGTTTTCGTTGCCTCATCAATTATCATTCGTGACAATATTTGCCAGCATTCATTTCACACAATCACAAAATACTTGTATTTGTTAGTTTATTAAAATTGTTCTGAGAGTACTTGAAATGGGCATGGTTTCTAAGTAGTCATTAGATTGAATTCTGCGCTATTACAGTGACTATAACAAAGCACAAAGGTACAATATAAACAGGTTTCTGCTGTTTAGATGTCTCTCCAGACCCCTGATGGGGGCCTGGAGAGACATGCACTTGAAAGCAGAACGAATGTTGTGGTCACTAACAAACTCTTTTAAGGGAAGACACGGCCGCAAAAATCAACTTTTTTTTTTAAAAAAGTTGATTTTGAAAAATGGTGTTATTAAGTTCATCAACTTCCGAAGCATACTTTTACGAAGTTTTATTTACGTCCGCTGCATAGTTATTTCGTTATAAATTATTTTCGGCGCGCCGGTGACGCGAGCCGGTACAAAACGACGGGGCACGGGCGCAGAGTCGGGCAATGTTTACACATTTTACTTCGGAAGCTCTCGTTCTCCCGTTCGAATGCTACTCCCGTTCGAATGCTTATCTCTTCTATTTTCGGCGCTGGCACTCGTCATCGTTCAAGGATAAGCGAGCGCGCTGGAAAACGATTGGGAACCCCGTCGAAATCTGAGCGTTTTTGCGAAAAATAAAAGGTACACGGTCCTCTATTGGCCGGAATGTTGAAACCTGAGCTCCCGTTGGTCCTCGCGCTCTGCGCGTTCGCCGACTCGCCGTTCGCACGTTAGTTCTTGTTTGAAGTCTGCGTTGTAACATTGTCACGTCTCAGTTCCGATCGCGAACTTTACGGTGACCATTCTGTTGGACTTTGTTACATTTTGACGCTATGCCTGTGGTAAAGTCGGGAACGCGGAAACAATACGGCCGCCGCTCGCGATTTACGAAAGCACGAGGGCGGAACGGTCCAAAGAAAGCAGCCACCGCCGCCGCCTCCACCACCGCCGCCGATGACAACGTGCTTGTGTGTCAGAGATCTTCGCCTGCTCGAGCGGATCTCGCGGCCCCAGCCTCAGCGCCAGCATCCGAAAGTGCATCGTTTTGCGACGCGGACACGCTCACTGCGTTTGAGCGGAAGGTTAGCTTTTTTGAGGCCGGCGAAAGCGGCGGGCATGATGGAGAAGATCCCAGGGAGCCTTCCGGTGACAGTGCAGCCGGCTACCGTTTGTTGGACGTGTCCTGTGTGCGAAGCCTGGTTGAAGCGCTGCTCTGTCCAACTTGTCGTGCTGGTGGTCTCCAACTTCGGGAAACTGGCGTGGGAGCTCGTCTGGCGTTTGCTGTCGAGCGCTCTACGTGCGGAGTCGTCGTCTCGGCGCCGCTCTCGTCGACCGTTGATGGAACGCAACAAACCGAACTTGCAGCGCGCCTCGGAATTGTTTCTCGGAACTGTGGCATCGGTTCCACCAAACTAACCAACTTTTTTACCAGACTGAATGCCCCGCCACCGATGCACCTCAAGACTTACCAAAAAATTGCGACAAAGGTGCACGACGCGGCCACGCGAGCGGCGTCTAACGTGATGAAGGAGGCCGCGCGGATGGTGCGGAAGACACTGGGAACCAACCCCGACGGTGAACCAACCCCCGATGGTGAACCAACCCTTGATGATGAAGCACTGCAAGATGTGTCCGTCAGTTATGATGGGACATGGCATAAGCGAGGCCACACGTCACATTTCGGCGTTGACGTCGCCATAGAGCTGGAGACGGGCCTCGTTCTCGACTATGCTGTTGTCAGCAATTATTGCCATGGTTGTAGGATTGGACCCAAAGTGGGGTCAGAAGGCTACAAGGAGTGGCTGGAAAAACACCACTGCCAGAAAAACTTCGACGGCTCAGCAAATGCCATGGAAGTGCAAGCAGCGGAGGTTATCTTTAGTCGATCAGTAGGTCTCCACAACCTCCAGTACACAACTATCCTCTGCGATGGTGACAGCAAAGCCTACAACCATGTCTCTGCGCTCCATCTGTATGACAAGGAGGTTGCCAAAGAAGATTGTGTAAACTATGTTGCAAAGAGAGTTTATGCCGGACTGGAAAAACTCAAGAAAGCCAAGAAAGGACTGGGGGGACGAGGCAAACTGACCAACGTGGTAATGAAGCGGATGACAAACTACTACGCCAGCGCCCTCAAGGAAAACGCCCCGGATGTGACGGCTATGCAGCGAGGCGTCTTCGCAACTCTGCTGCACATGTACTCAACGGATGAAGAGCCTCGACACAACGCATGCCCCAAGGGGGAGGAGTCGTGGTGCCACCACAAAAGCCACCTGGCACTCCAAGCGTCTGGCAAGCCATCAAGTGCAAAGCCCCACCGGCCGGCTTTCTCCAAGGAGGTGGCCAAGGAGGTTGTGCCACTGTACAACCGCTTGGCACAGAAAGAATTGTTGGCCAGGTGCACACGGATGAAGACCCAAAACGCCAACGAGTCTTTCAATGCCCTTGTATGGAAAAGGTGTCCAAAGACCGAGTTTGCTTCACTTCAGACGATTGAGACGGCAGTGGCCCTAGCTGTCCTGGATTTTAATATGGGACCGAAAGGAATGGAGAGGGCTCTCCTTGAAATGGAGATGGAAGCCGGGAGCCACCACGAGTCCCAGACAAGAAAGGTGACCCAGCACCGACTTGCCAGGTCCCGAGCCAGTGCCCTGGACTCGTCAAAGGTCGCCCACAAGCGACGCAAGCTGGAAGCGGTGGCTGTTGAGCAGAAGCGCCTCAACCAGGAGGGCCCTACCTATGCTCCTGGACAGTTTTAGTGGCCTTTTTGAGGCAACAAAACGCATATCTGAGGTGTGGAAGCTTTAGATGCATTTTTCTCCATTCCATTTTTTCAGCATAAATTTCATTTTAGTCAATCTATCGTTTGACAATGGGACTAAAGGAAAGGCCCATTCTTTGTTTTTCTGGACTGAAATTTAATGAGGAATGTGCCTGTGGAATTTTTTTATTTTATTTTATTGGTTTCTTTTATAAAAATTTGTAACATTTTGTCTAAGACAAAGAAGGTTTTGCAGAACAATATTTTTATAGAAATAAATGACTTTTTACTAAAATCTTTTCATAGGGGCACACAATGAACATTCTGTTTTCTACCTAGCGAAAAAAAAAGTGAGATTATATCTTAGTTTTCTAACGATAGATTGACTAAACAATGCATGTGTGTCCTTTATGAAGACTACTGTAATTTCTTTCGCAATTATTGCACAGTGCTGAAATTTCATTCTGCACCATCTACCATGACGAGCAGGCCACTCACTAAATTTCATTCATTTTAATCCAGGGGTTCAAAAGTTGACCCTCCCAGGTACTGTCTCCCCTTAAAGTAAGTTGCAGAGTTCCACAAGCAGGGCAACAAAGTATCAAAAAACTGTTTACATTACTAAGCTTTATTTACCAAAAAATAAATAAAAAAATTAAAAAAAAAAGTTGAACTGAATGTAGGCTGCCTTTTTGTTAGAGGGTTAAATTTTTAGAGCGTGGTGGTTTATGTTGTGTTACTCAGTAGATAGTTTTCGAAGGACCACTTCCGGTCCTGGCCCTTGCTTCGAAGCATGGTTAGAGGGGGCAAAACGCGCTTCCTCTACCATCAGCAGTGCAAAAAATATGATGTACTGAGCCACTCTATTAATGAAGTTTTAAACTTTTAATAATTTGTTTTGGAAGGCTTACTCTCGCTCCGGGTTCGTGCATCAAAGTGTGCTTTGAACATGCAGCATGTACTTACCCTACTAAGAGCGGTGCAGCAAAATACGATCTACTGAAACTCCTAAATACCTTATTGTGATAGTTTTGTCAAAAAAGCATTCCACTTGCATGCCTTCTCATCAAAAAATGTACAACTTGAGTTAAACTGATCATTACTAGACCGGTACGCTAGTGAAGGGTTCGCAGTGGAGTCCGCAGGACCATGAAGGTGCAGCAGACGACGCGGGAAAACCGATCGTGCGTCGAAGGCAGCGCCAAAGCTTCGCCCGCTACCGTGGCAGACCGCGCTCCCCCAGCAGAGGCTGCCTCAGTTATCAAGCTCAGTCCCTCCAGTAACGTCGGCCGAGACTAAGGCAGCCATGGCTGAAACCAAGGTGGCCGACGTCGCGGCTAAGATGGTCGAGGCCGAGGTGGCCGAGGCCAAGACCGAGGTGTCCAAGGCCAAGATCGAGGCAGCCGAGGCGGAGGCAAGAGCACTGGCGGCAGAGGCAAGGGTGCTGTTTGTGGTCGACTCTAGCGTTGTGCGAATATTCGAATAGTAGTTTCGAATAGTACTCTATTCAATATTCGCTTCGAGAGCCGTTGTAATATTTGTGCTTTTCGAAGTGTTCGCAAACTCACGGTCGCAAGTTTGTTTACTGTCTAAAGACCAGAAAGAAACGATATCTAAAATCAAGAATATACTCACACGTTCGGCAAAATGGTATAAATATTATGGTGGGAACTTTGAAACATATTCATCGTAATTATTTCATCAATTTTTTTTTAATAACGGGAAAAAAAGACCCAGCAACGAACTCCAGATATGCCGGCGCCATCTTCGCCAATCTTGGCACCCTGGTTGCCAGCACACTCTTTTCACCACCACCACGTCCAGACATCAATTTAAAAAAAATGTTTAGGATAAAAATAAATACCTTTAAAAATTTCTCAGAACATGGATAATTGCTCAGAAACTTTTATTTCCGATAAAACTCATAAACACGGTTTCAAAACATTTAAACTATAATATTTCGAAGGAATATTATATTATAACAGCGACAAGGTGAGTGAATGACATAGACATTGTCAAAATGACGGCAGCTAAGTCGGTTGGCAAGATGGACTAACGACAGCGCGAGAGGTCCAGTTTGGAAGTATTTCTGTAAAATTCCCTCTAAAAACGGCCAAGTCTCTTGAACGGCAAGTATTCGATATTCGATTCGAAAATATTCAACCAAAATCACTATTCGCTTCGAATTCGAATCGAACTCAAAATCCACTATTTGCACAACCCTAGTCGACTCTTTGTGCCCTCTACTTGACGGCAAGAATCAGTATAAGTGTAGAATGGAAGTAAAAAAGGGCCCCTTCCTCTTTCAATTGACAGTGCAGTCACCAGGAGACTCAGTGCCTTGCCCTGGCCTGTTTCAAGTGCCCAGTTGTTTTTTTACAGAGATAAGGCCTCACCAACTCAGACTGTGACGTTGAAATATAAAAAAAAAAAAAAATAAATGGTTGACTGACGGGCCGACAGATGGAGCCAGAACGTTATCTAATCTATGCATGCACTCTCTCCCTCTCTCGAAACAGAAGGCGGGACGCGTCTTCCCCAAAGACTTCTGGCCTTGGAAGGATATAAAAAAAGCCGCCCAGGTGTACTCGGGTAATTGGTTTTTCCTGGCGACAGGCGGAGATTGCGTCTTGACCCAAACCTGACCTCTCTCGGCTGAAGCGTTCAGCGAGCTCTGTCGGTCCGCGCAAGAGCAGCCTTAAAAGTTATTCCTCGTCTGCTGTCGTTAATTTTGCGCGCGACAACTTGGTGGAGGTGCGGGGTTGTCGTCAAAATGCAAGACGACTCACACCGATCCCGAGGACGTCAACGTCGCGATCGCCGAGCACATCTGCAGAAACAGCAATCCGCCCGGTCAAGCGAAGAGGGGGGCCGCATCGACCCGAACAAGAAATGGCAGGACGAGGATGAGCAAGTAGCCCGGAACATCCATCAAAGGTTTGCAAGGCTCTTTGAACTTGCCAAGCCCTGCTGAAAAGATAGGGAGGAAGGTGACGTTCGCGAGTACTACTCTTTACGGAGTAGGCTCGTATCTGACAACATGAGCACCGAGGACCAGCAGCCACCGAAGGAGAGGTTCATGCGGCGATACGGCCTACCACCGCATTTCAAGGGAAGATCGGACGATGATTTGGAAGACTGGATGCTGTTGTACGAAAGCTACACCACAGCATTGTCATGGAGAGAGGCGCAAAAAGCAAACAACCTGGTCTTCGCACTGGAAAACGAGGCACGGCACTGGTTCTCCACGGCTCTCCGAGAAGCAACAGCCGAGGCCCTCTGAAAACCTGGGAGCAGTGGCAGCAAGCCCTCCGTCGGGACTTCAACGGAGAGCACGTGAGAGACTGGGCCTTCATGCAACTGCAAGAGTGTCGCCAACAGATGAACGAGACACCTCAGCACTACGTTTCAAGTGTCCTTCAGCTGTGCGCACGGGCAAGCCGACGATGGCTGCCACAGAAAAAGTTTGGTGTCTCCTGCGTGGACTGAGATCGGAAATTATGGAAAGGGTTGCAATCTCCAATCCGCGCACGCCGGCCGGTTGCCTGCAACATCTCCAGAGACTCACCCATGTCAATGCAATGGCACGCCAAGCGCTGTTGACTATGCCAACACGCAAACTTCCTGGGTTTGCGGCGCCTTCTCCATTCTCCCATCCACGACCCACAACACAGGCAAGTACACCCACAGCGGACGCCGGATTTCGCCCGAACCCCTTCGACGCCTTCCACGTCCAGGGACCAGGGACACCGCAGCTAAGTGAGAACACTACGGCCATCCGCGGTGCCCTTCAAGATAGTGTCCATGCTCTCACGATGGCCGTAGAGCAACTCGGACGAGCACGCCAGTGCTTCCCGCCGCGTCTCACAAGAAACCAGAGCGGTAATGTTGTTTGCTTTAGCTGCCACCGCCCTGGCCACATCCAGCGCCAGTGTCCTGAGATCGTACCTTGAGCGACTGAGAACAGCAGGCATAATTTCGACCGCAACTGCACCGAGTTTGTTGTGCTCGAGGAGTTGGCATACGACATCCTGTGCGGACTTCCGTTTTGTGCGGTTGCACACGGCTCAACTCAACAGTTTCTCAGCCCAGCAGGGAAACTAAGAAGTAGGGGTCCACAAGCCTCACCCCTACACCACCAAGGAGGCTCCATATGTGCAGCATACTCAGCATCGCACCTCATAACACTACCGGCAACGATCGACGGCAGAGATGTCAAGGTGATCGTGGACACCGGAGCCACGGCAAACATTGTGTCCGGAAAGTTTGCAGCTCGCCTGAAAAAGGCGACCCAGCCAACCAAGTCGACACTAAGAAGTTTGAGTGGGGAGCTGCTGAGTAGCTGTGGTGAAATGGTGTTGGAGATCGTGATAGGACCAGTGCACGTCTGCACCGAGTTTGTTGTGCTCGAGGAGTTTGCATATGACATCCTGTGCAGACTTCCGTTTTTTGCGGTTGCACACATGGTGATAGATTTCCCACGGAAGAACATCGTACTCCAGGGACATGCACTCCGGCTGAACCTTGAAAGCCCGCTCGTCGCCGCCCTACCGTCTGCACATCGGGCCTACTGCATGGAGACGACCACTATACCAGCCTGCAGCGAGGCCCTGCTGCCGGTCGCCATCACCGGCCAAGGAGCGTTTCTCACCGAGCCACTCCCGAAGACGTCTCTGACTTGGCCAAGCGTTGCAAGAACATTAACTGAGGTCAGTGCCAACATTGGATATGCACAAGTTGCCAACCCGTCTTCGTCACCCATAACAATAAACAGGGGAACTGCGGTGGGGCGCACAATGTCTCTATTCGCCGTGCAGCTTGCCACGACCGCTCCATAAAATGCTGACGGCGGTATATCCGAAGTTGATGTGGCGGCTAATTAAGGCTGCGCGGAGAAGAATCAAGTCCACTCACTGTTGAATGAGTATGCACATCTGTTCTCACAAAAGGGGTGTCTGAGTCAGCGACATGCTACAAAGGGACGTAATTCGAGTCTACCAGCCCGTGGTCGTCGCCAGCTGTCCTAGTGCACAAGCGTGACGGGTCCTGGCGATTCTGTGTGGTCTACCGGAAAGTAAATGCGGTAACCAAGAGGGATGTGCACCCGATCCTGCATTGGATAAACTTTCGGACATGCTTCAAGGGTCACGGTACTTCACAACATTGGACTTGGCGTCCGGGTACTGGCAGATCCCTGTTCGAGAGAAAAACAAGGAGAAAACGGCATTCACCATGGGGGCTGGCTTGTATGAGTTTAACGTCTTACCGTTCAGTATGTGCAACGCGCCAGCAATCTTCCAGCGCATGATTAATAAGATGCTTGCCAGCCAGCTATGGAAAGTGCGCTTGGCTTACTTGGACAACATAATCGTGTTTTCTCGGACCGTGGACGGCCACCTGCAAGACCCCAGGGGCATCTTCGAGCCACTCAGCGAGGCGGGCCTGCGACTTCAGCCCAGGAAATGCAAAATCACCGCCAGCAGTATCCTCTACCTCGGCCATGTGATTGACGGCAAAAGCGTACGACCGGACCCAGACAACATCCGTCCCGTGAGTAACTTCCCATGTCCTTGAAACATTAAAGAAGTCCGCAGCTTCCTGAGAATTTGCAACTACTATCGGCGGTTCGTGAAAGACTTTGCCCGAATCTCCCGTCCCTTGAATGACCTTACCAGGTGTGACGTCAAGTGGTCCTGGAACCAAGAGTGCCAAAATGCCTTTGATGAGCTAAAACAGCACCTGACCAGGGAGCTCGTGCTAAGACTCCTTGGCCCCTCTCTTCCCATTGAGGTTCACACAGACACGCGTGGCTATGGAATCGGAGCGGTGTTGGTCCAGAGGGACAACACGCAGGAATATGTGGTAGGTTATGCCAGTCGCCATCTCAATACCGCCGAAGCAAATTAAAGTACAACAGAGCAAGAGTGTCTCGTGGTCGTCTACGCTACAAGACAGTTCCGTCCGCATCTGTTTGGGGTTCCATTCACGGTGGTGACGGACCAGTCTAGCCTCACCTGGCTGATGACCGTCAGAAACCCAAACAGCCGCCTCATCTGATGGAACCTGCTTCTACAGGAGTTCAACATAACCCTCAAACACCACTCGGGGACAAGATACTGCAACACCGACGCCCTGTCTTGACTCTCTCACGACCCAGCACCCAAGGAAGAAGAGGAGCTACCCCTTCTATTGGTAGAACGAAAACAAGACATGATTCCGAGTCAGTGGCACAATCCATTCTTTGGACCCATACTGACACACCTGCAAAGACGTGGAGAGTCCGTGATGAGAAAGGTCAAGAATGCTGTGCGAGCCTACAGCCTTGTTAACGGACACCTCTTCAGGCGGGCCAAGGGGTGTGAAGAGGAAAAGCTGGCACTAGCGGTAGCGGCACTAGCGGTGTGAAGAGGAAAAGCTGCGACGGGAGGTCCTGGTATCCTGTCACGACGACATCACAACTGGTCACTTGGGCATCAAGCAAACATTGGACAGAATTCGGCAAAGATACTTTTGGCCAAAGATGCTCTCTGACACCACAAAGCATGTACTCTCCTGCCCAGACTGCCAAACATGGAAAACTCCGCCACTGAAGCTAGCGGGACTGCTACAACCCTTGCCACCAGCGCGGCAGCCGTTCCAGCGGGTGGGAATGGATTTCCTGGGACCACTCACTCCCATCTCAGGACAGAAACAAGTACATGTGGTCACGATTGATTAGCATACCAAGTGGGTTGAGACAGTTGCCATTCCTGACGCAACGGCAGCTTGCGCCGCCAAAGCCTTCATGGAGGCAGTAGTCCTTCATCATGGAGCTTTGGAAGTTGTTATAATCGACAGCTTCCGGACCGTTTGTCGCTGAGATGATGGAGGAACTATTTCGCCTCCTGGACACCAACCACGCTCAAACCACGGCCTACCATCTCCAGACGAACGACCTCTGCAAGAGATCCAATCAGACCCTAGCTGAGATCATCAGCAACTATGTCTCCTCGAGCCATCAAGACTGGGACCAGTTTGTGCCGTATGCAACGTTCGCCAATAACTCGTCAGTTCACGACACTACGGGTTATACACCGTTCTTTCTTCTTTATGAGCATGAGCCAGCGCTTCCCATCGATGCAATGCTTCATTTACAACCGGGCCAACTTCGGACACCATCTAATGAAGAGGTCATGAGGAGGTGGGAGAGTGCAAAGCAGATCGTCGCAGAGCGGGAACGACGGGCTTAACAGAACAGTAAGGAGAGGTACAACCAGCAACGACGCGTCGTCCAGTTCATGCCAGGAGATCTTGTATACATTCAGATACCAACTTCAAAATTGAAAACAGCGCAAAAATTGAACAAAGGACAAGTGAAAGAGGTGCACGGACAAAGCGCTGCCCTTGTGGATTTCCTAAAAAAAGACAATCCGGGAGGCTGTGAGTTCGTGTCCTACGATGTTGAGGACATGTTTTATTCGATCCCTCATGATGAATTGATGCTAGCTGTGGGAGGTGCATAGAGGCAAGTGGTTCGGTTGCTTTCATGAACTCGACGGGTGTTGCGGTGGATTCCTTTTTGGAATTATTGAGTTTTTACTTGAGCTCCAGATATGTCACATTTGAAAGTGGAATTTACTAGCAAAAGAGTGGGATCTGTATTGGATCGAGTTTGGCACCGGTCCTCAGTGATATATATCTGGCGAGGTGTGACAGGTCTATTGCAATGTCTTTGGGGTGTCGGGTTTTGAGAGTGTTTCGGTATGTGGACGACTACCTAGTGCTGTACAATCACAACCAGAGCCTGAGCCCTCAAGGCACGTGTTTGGATTTCTTGGCCTGCTTTACAAAGTGCTCCCCCGGTTTATCCTTTAAGTTCGAGACACCATCAGCAGGAGCACTACAGTTTTTGGACCTGAGGCTAACTAAGCAGCCGTCGCATATGTGTTGGTCCTATGAGCCACGTTCAAAGAAGGGTGTTCTTCCATTCGGTTCAGCGCACTCTAAGCTTGTGAAGAGGGCGGTTACTACGGGGTGTATGAGGGCTTCTCTGCTGTAAGAAAAATTCAGCGCTTTTTTCCGTGCACTTCTTTCACTTGTCTTTTGTTCAATTTTTGCGCTGTTTTCACGTTTGACGATGCTAAACCAACTAGCCCAACTTACCGCCTTGTCCAACTTCAAAACAGGGAAAGACTACGAAGTTCCTTCACCCTTACCACCGGCCCTTTAGAGTTTTCCGACAGACGGCTGAGAATGACTGGGAAGTCGAGAATCGCAGAGTAATACTCGACGTGGTGAATGTGAGCCGTATGAACTTTGTGGTACGGGATGAGAGCACCAAGCAGGCTAACAGCGGCACCCCTGGCAAATGACAGCAACGCAGTGGAAAGACCGAGGAGACCCCGAAAACGTCAGACACCGTGGACAACGAGGAATTCTACGATGCTGAGAACACCCTCATCCAAAACCAAGTGTGTAGTGAACCTCAACATTTTCGAGTCGGCGATATTAGTGATATTGTGCCAGCACCTGCGTCAGTGCAAGCGTGGACGTCAACCAGCGAGAAAGCGTGGAATTGTATCGAAAGGACAAGCCGGCGGGCCCGACGAACACCCACCCGCTTGCAATGAAGCGATTTTGTGTATTACTGACCTTGTATTACTGTATTACGTAGTATGGCGACTTCTACAAACAAATTCGTACCCAAACCTGTTTATGTATAGCTACTGCTACCCAAGGCAATATTCTGACAAATGGCACAAATGTAAAGACAGGGCAGGCCTAGCACATATGCTATGGGCTTTTCCGCAGGCGGCTGCACCAGGTCTCAGAATCACTGAGGTAGAGCAATGGGAGACTGTGGTGCTCAGCTCCGACCCAGTTGATCAAAACTGGGCCATCCACCTGGCCGAAGACGTTGCTAGAGCCCAAGGGCTCTTGGCCGACGCCTAGGATCACCAGCTTCTCAATAAAGTTATTTCTCTCTCTCTCTCTCTCTCTCTTTTGCGGACGGAGCAGAAAGAGGGAGCACAGAGAACCCTCTCCATGCTTCCTCCGCAAAAGATTTTTTTTTTTTCTTTCGGGTGGTTGATACGGTTGTTTGAAAAAAATAAAGCCAGCGTGCTCTGCAAGCTGTCTTTCCCCCAATGCGGCCGCTTGGGTTGGGGGAAAGCAAGCTTGCAGAGCAAATGGCACTCGTGGCAGTTCGACATATCGGTAGCTGCTGCTATTTTTGTTTGATGTAACCATAGATTTTGCTATATATTATCACTGTAACATTACTGTGCACAAAAATGTTTCGATATAAGAAATAATTTGATGTAAACGGGTCCGATATAGTTGAGTTTGACCGTACGACCCAACCCATACAACGGAGCAACGCACAGCCGGCAGCCGATGCAGCCCGGTAGTGCAAAGAAAGAAAGAGAGGAGTGCAAAAGCAAAGCAGGACGTGCCGCGGAAAACCAAAGTAATGTGCAGTTAGAAGGAGGTGGAAGGCGAAGATAACGGACAACCAAAATTAACACTGGCAGCAAAGGAGATGGAACGAAGAGAGCAGAAGTGGCCGAGAAAATAGCTTATTAGGGAAAGGAGGGAGGGACGATGCAGTGTTCCATGTTTGGTGAGTTGGTCCGTTTTTACCGACAATGTGACGCGAAAGCGAAGAAAAGAAAAAAAAGATGGTTTGAGTTGGTATTATAATACAGGATCCGTGTATCACGTATCTTGCAATCCAAACTTGTAATGCGTTGTTTCTCTGGGAAGTTTGCCGGCACCGCACCAAGTCGTCACAAAATGCAGGACGTCGCATAAATCGGGGACGAATAAGTGGGGTTTTATTGTAATTATAGAGGCTACATATACTTTTGTCAAGAAAGGCCAAGCCCTATAGACTTAACTATTGTTTTTTAGACTATGCGACCCACGGATCATGTGATGCTTCTGCACAGCCCTCTGAAGGGTCCATTATCAAGGATCCTTCAGAGGACTGTTCGATATGGTGGAACCATATTCAAGATTCCACCGTATCGGCAAAGTTTCAGAAACCATGAGGCTACACAAAAGAAAAAACAAAAGTCTGCATTTACGGAGCAGCGAGTGTCTCTTGAGCCCCCCCCCCCCCCCCCCCCCCCTTGATTGTGTGTGGATTCTGAATTTAAATGGGTTCAGTCTTCTTGTTTCTAACACCGGTGCCTGAGGCATGCAACGCCACGATTGGGGAATAGGTTGAGCACTGTTTTTGACTCCCGTTGCTTTTCCTCAGCCCAGTTTGTGGAGGCATGCAGACACAAGCTGCACGTGCTGCGTGCGTCTTCAAGCGCTAGGTTTTGAAGTGAACCTCATGGTAGTGAGGGGTAGGTACCACGTCATAAACAGATCCCTGTATGCGCAGAGCCGGTGACATCGGTCTCCGGCAGCCCAGTGCGTGCTGCAAGCGCTCACCTTATATTCCTAAAAAGTGCTAAGCAAATTATCAAAAATAAATTGTTGGTAGATGCACGTGCACATACATTTGTAGATGACGTCGCAGCTTGACCTTCTTGTGACGTCATGAAAGGCAGCTCTTTTTCGCTTTTTTCAGCGGTTCAGTAGTGTCAGGGGGACAAACAGTTGTTGTATTAGCAAAAGTGGCCTTTGGAGCAGTCAAAACAGTGTCCTGGAGCAGCAAAAGAGGCGTTTGGAGCAGTCAAAACAGTGTTTCGAAGCAACAAAAGTGATTTTTGGAGCAGGTATTCTTAGAAAAATAAAAATATTTGTTTTAAGTGCTGGACAAGCGAAGGGCACTTTGCTCGCCACAATAAGCAAATTATGGTCAAGCTAGACCACCTGAGAGTTTTTCAATGTGTAACTGAAATGCCAATGACATGACAGATTTTGCAGTGCTTTAGTTAAATACATATATATGTACCCGCTACAGATAAATAAGAACCAAACTGCACATATTCAAATTTATTTGAAAATGATCAGCTTAGTAGTAAATATCACAGCAGTAGGTTGACTACCGTAAAATCCCGAGAGATAGCCCACCTAACATCAAGAGCAAATCGGGTGAAAATATGAAGTGGGCTAACTTTTGGTGTACAATCAAGAAAAGTTTTAAAATATTGCTATTTTTAGGTTGTGTCCCTTCGTAGCTTGCTGGAATGAGAATACAGCACAAACGAACGACGGACCAGTAGAAGAGTACCGTAAAAACCCGCAAATAATACAAAACATAATTTGAGGACTGCGAAAAAAAAAAAAAAAAACTATCCGCATATAATACGAAACAAAATCAGGACTACGAAAATATTCCTTATTTGCGTCATAACTGAACCTTAATCACTGTCATCACGTCCGTCAGACTCCTTGTCCGACGCCTCCTCCCAAAGGCAGTAAGTAGTCTTCAGTGCCGTCGAGCGCATTTGAAATCCTGCACTTGAAAGAACGAGCGACGAGCGAGCGCCGACGCAGTGAAATCTTGGCACGGCGCATAAAGCGAATAACCCAATGTCAGCTCGCAAAAGTTCTCATGCAGCAGCTCGGTGTTTATGGCAAGGTGCCATTCACACTGCTCTTTTACAAAGTCGCTGAGACTTGCCACGACGTCGGCGAACATGCCATTCTTCGGGCTCCTAAAGCTTCTTCTCGTTCCGTTGCACGCAAACAGAGCTTGCTTTTGTCGTCTCCATCCGCGGATGCTGCCCTCATTTACGGCGAATTGTCGTCCGGCTGCCCTGTTGCCGATGCCTTCCGCAACCAAAAGGACTTTTTTTTTGAAGGCGGTCGATTATCGTCTTTGCGCCGACGCCATTGCCGAGCCTCACTGTTGTTGACACCTCGCCTCGAACATTGTGATTGTGGCGCCTCGAACATTGTGATTTTAATGATAATGATAGCTGTTTTGAGCACCCCTTATTGCTTCGAAACCGAAACTATGTAAAACAGCGTTAGATCGCTCCTCATGAAGCTGAAAATTGTTAGGACCCGCGTATAATACGAGCCGCGAATTTTACATAGCAAAATTTTTAAAAAAAACTCTTATATTTGGGTTTTTACGGTATACACAACACTACTATTACTAATAGTGGGCTATCTTTCGGTGCTTAAAAGAATATAGCAAATCAATCTGAAAAATTGGGGTGGGCTATCTTTCGGGGGTGGGGCATCTCTCAAGATTTTACGGTAGTTATATAATATAATGAATGGAAGCAGTCTCCGACTGATGAAACGCATAACTACTACAGAGCAATGCGAAATTGTACACAAGACAAAGGCGCATTACGAGTCTTAGCGGGTGCTTTTCTTTTCGCTTTTCGAAACTTTCTGAAAGGCTACTCCAAGCCTCCCTTTGCCTTCGGCTAGAAATGAATGTCAACTTTCAATGTCTCTAAAGAGACATTGAGACATTCCATAAGTGTACAATGCTGTAGGCGTTGCAGAGCGATTCCGAAAAACCGCTTGCCGGCGTTTCACTGGTTCCCGACGTGCCAGATTTTCGTCAAAAGTAAGCAAAGGTAAAACAATGGATTTCAAGCGTCCCGGCTAGCGCCTCTGTCGTGCAATCATATTCGCATGCACCTGAGGGCAACTTCGGCACACTTGCAGTTGCACGTGCTTCGTCGCGTGAGCGGAGATAGCTGTTCGACCGAAACCATGCCACTGCGCTCCGTTGCCAACTGGTTCCCAAAACTGTATGCAAAATGTAACTGTCCAGGATACAACAAAAAATGTTCAGCAACACGTGCTTGATAGGCGGGCAAACAAGGTGCATGCTAAACACACACAAAAAAACAGAACCTGAGCACATCGATGCAAGACATCGCGAGTCAGGGTCAAAAAGCTTTTGGAGCGCTTTGTGCAACGACTGAACTCGAGACAAACAAGCGCGCTGTGCGGGTTCGGCGTGCATACATTGCCTTCTTTGCTTTAGCTCACTTCTCTCCACTCACTTTCTTCCGCGGGAGATTTTTTACGTACCGGGGTCCCCCTCGAAAAGAAACCCACCGAGAGAAACATATGTAATCAATACTTCGACAGAGCAAACTGAGTTAAAGGGGGGTTCTAGTAGTAGCGTATGATTTAAGGGGGGACACGGGGCAAAAACGGCGATTTTTATCCAAAAAACGGGTTTTCAGATTTTGTTTGTTTTCGATTCCTTGGTTAATAAAGAATCTATTTACAAAATATTATAATGATCTGTGCCCTAGAACGCGAGAAAAACATGTTTTATTGAGCGTCGGTGGTGGACGCACTCCGCTTCGGAAAAAAAAAACGGCCTGCAAACGCCATTTTCAAAGCGCGCGCGTTAGGCGTGGAATAGGCCTAGCGCAGTGCACGTACCCTCGTTGGAAACGTCATTCTTTGCTCTTTCAAATGCTCATACTCTCTTCTGTCGAGGGTGCGCCAAAGCACGTGCAGCAACAAAAGAAGAAAACATGATATTTGAGAAATGGAGATGTCTCATTGGCTGGAAAAACGAAACTCGAGCTGCGGTTGGCGGGAAGGCCCACACATGTCTTTCTCGCCGCATTCCGCGTCGCCATCTTGTCCGGTGTTGTGACTTTCCGATTGCCCGGCCGCTTCGAATATCCCTGCCATTTTGGATGTGAATTTTTTTACCTAGAAAATGCCATCAACGAAAAGGAAGACTTTGCAGTCATTCGGAATGCGGCGTCGCTTTTCTAAGCCAAGAGGCCGGCACAGTAACGGGCGGCCAGTCGGGCTGACGCCTTCATCTCCATGTTCGCCTGCCGCACCAGCGAAAACGGATGTCTCACCTCTGTGCGACGCGGCGTCAACGGCAGACAGTCAACCCCTTCCGATGGAGGATGATACTCTTACTGCCTTCGAACGAAAGGCAGCGCTTTTGAACAAAGACGACCCATGCGCAAGTGTGTCGAACGACGCCGGCGAGGAACGGCAAACAACGCCGAGCGGATACCGCTTCATCAAAATGACAGCCCTACATACTTTGATAGCCGCTCTTTCACGCCCTACATGCAAAGGACAGTCGCTTGCGCTCAGGGAAACTGGTACCGGCGCCAGTCTTCACTCCGCGGTCTCATGCAGTGTGTGCGGCGATATCGTCAAGGCCGGGCATTCGCCGGTTGTCGCGTCAACCCGGCAGCCGGAGTTGCCTGTTCGTCTCGCCGTTGCAAGCAGGAACTGCGGCATCAATTTCACAAAGTTAACGAACTTTTTCGGGGCCATGGATTCTCCGGCACCGATGCATCTGAAGACATATCAGTGTATCGCGGACAAGCTGCATGTCGCCGCTATGGATGCTGCGCGCGAGTCCATGAAAGAGGCCGCCGAGACGATAAGGAACAAAAACGGAGTCCGAAACAGCAGTGACCTGGCAGACACGTCCGTGAGTTACGACGGCACCTGGCACAAATGAGGCCACACATCTCATTTCGGACTTGGAGCCGCGATTGATCTGGAATCGGGCCTCGTGCTCGACTTTTCAGTGCACAGCAATTATTGCCATGGCTGCAACTTAGGCCCGAAAGAAGGTGAAACAGAGCATGTGCAGTGGTTGAAGGGACACAAGGACGTCTGCCAAAAGAATTTTAATGGCTCATCGAACGCTATGGAAGTTGCTGCTGCTGCTGCTATTTTCAGCAGATCAAAAGAGCTCTATAACCTGCAGTACACTACGGTACTTTGTGATGGTGACAGCAAGTCATTCATGCATGTCTCCAAGCTCCAGCTGTATGACAAGGAGATAGTAAAAGAAGACTGCATAAATCATGTGGCAAAGCGAATGTTTTCTGGAATTGAAAACCAAAAAAAAATGAAGAAAGGCCTGGGAGACAAAGGCAAGGTTACAAAAGTTGTAACCAAAAAGTTAACAGCTTATTATGCTGCTGCGCTCAAAGACAACGCTCCCGACGTTAAAAAGACGCAAAAGGCAATCTTTGCAAGCCTTCTCCACTCGTACTCGACGGATGCAGAGCCTCGGCACAACGCCTGCCCTCGTGGTGAGGACTCCTGGTGCCACTACAACAGGCACCAGGCCCTGTTAGATGCGGGGAAAGCAACAAAACCGCAGGCGTACCGCCCAGCCTTCTCCAAGGCTATTGCCGCTGAGCTTGTGCCTGTCTACAACAGGCTGGCAAATGCGGACTTGCTCGCACGGTGCTCAAGAATGAAGACACAAAACACCAATGAGTCTTTTAACGCGCTGGTGTGGAAGAGGTGCGCCAAAACTGAGTTCGCATCTTTGAAGACTGTGGAGACAGCGGCAGCCCTTGCTGTTCTGAACTTTAATCATGGTCCACAGGGCGTGGGAAGAGTGCTTCAGAAGCTGAATATTGCTTGTGGCTGGTACGCTACCAAGCACATAGAGCAAGCGAGGAACTCGTGCCTGTCCCGCGCACGAGCACAAGCACTTCAGTCCTCAAAAGTGACCAAGAAGAAGCGGAAGCTTGATGCTCTTTCTGCTGAACAGCGCCGTGTGGACCAGGAAGGTCCAACATATGCTGCTGGGGGCTTCTTTTGAAATTTTAGGCCCTAGAAATAAACTGGGGTACTTTGAAAACTTTGAATCGAGTTTTCTCATATTTTGTTTTTCTGACAAATATTGATCTTAGGAAGACTATCGTTTTGATATCAAGTGGCAAATATGCCTTTAATAGAGTTCTTCTTATGTGAAATTTTATGAGGAAGGGGGCTATGAGCTTAATTTTTCTACATTTACCTTTTTTGACACTGAAAAATTGTAATTTTCAATGACCAGCGAAAGCGATGAAAGTGTCGCTCATGTTCGTACAATGTTCTTGTTGCAAAAATAGCTGAAAAGTGGTAAAATGACTCCATAGCCCCCTGCTATAGGCATTCCTAATTCCATCGAAGACATAACAAGTGCGGAATTCCCATCTATTACAAAACGACAGTTTTCCTAAGTAGACACAGTCACTTTCATCTTTGAAGTTGTATAGCTTCTAACAAAATGAACATAGAGTTTTAACAGTTGGCACAGTTGGTCCTGGGAGCAATATGATTGCCCCCTGCAAGTTTCATTAAAATCAATCGAGCGGTTAGAAAGTTAGCTTTTTGGATAGGGTTCCCCCTTAAAAATGCACAGGAATTTTGGCGAACATGCGGCAGTCCTTACATTTCAGTTTAGAGAGCGCCACATCTGCAGTGACGTGGGGATGGCAACACCCGACGTTGCGCGACCACGGTGTCTGGCAGGCAGACAAAATATAGTTTTCCAACGGCCGTTGTTTTCAGGAGCGAGTGCTCCAGCTCGCAAAGTAACTCCCGCCGCACAAAAACGCTGTTTCGTTTCACAGTATGACGGCATGACTACCCTGGTACCTGGTACGCTACAGTCGGAGCATCCACACATGCCCACGTCTATCGTTGAAGAAGTTTTAAAAAGACGCGAAACCAGACTTACGAGATGACGAGAGCGAGAAACGAAAGACGGCAGGAAAAACCATGCAAGACCGAATGGACCATTGGTGCAGGGTACCGTGTTTGCACGATTATAACACACTTTTTTTCCGGAAAATGCGAGCTCAAATTTGCATGCGCGTTACAATCGAACCCATCAACCGAAATTTTAAAAAAAGTCAAAACTCCGTCATGGCCACATAGTATGCTAGGTGGCGCGAGCTACCGCCTGTTTTAAAGGTACAGCCGCTATCTATCCATCCATCTTTCTATTACATGGTCCAACCTCATCGACGTAACGCCATCTTTTTGCGTTCCCGATTGTCACACCGGTCACCCCCGTTTCACTTGTGCGTTCTTCAGTTGTATTGGCAAGATGGAAGAAAGGCGCGTTCATTATGAGGCGGCTTTCAAGCACAAAGTCATCATCCTTGCAGAACAGGAAGGCGACCGAGCTGCGTCACGAGCATTGGGCGTCCCGGGGACGTGCGTGCGCGACTGACGTAAACAACGGGGCAGGATTTTCGCCTGCAAAGCTATGCGGAAAGGGTTCAAAGGCCCCCAACGTGGACGCTTTCCAGAGCTCGAAGACTCTCTTGCGGACAACGTAAAGAACTTGAGACTCAATCAGCTGCCCGTCTCCTCGGATGTGATCAAGGTGAAGGCACTCCAGCTTGCAAGAAGCTGCAACAATCCCCGGTCTAGTTTTAAGGCCAGCAGGAGCTGGATCTCCAAACTCATGAAGTGAAAGGGATTTTCGCTTAGGCGAAGAGCCAGTATCTGCCAAAAGCAGCCAGAAGCATATGAAGAGAAGCTGGTTGCATTCCAGCGGTTTGTAATCAAGCGTCGTCGGTACAGGAGCCACCTGCTCGGACAGATTGGAAACGCCGGTCAAACTCCCATGTTTTTCGGTATGCCATCGAACTACACAGTGGAATTCAAAAGCGCTAAGCAGGTGCGAATCCTCTCGTCGGGAAACGAGAAGAATAGGATTATAGCGATGTTATGCTGCATGGCAGACGGGCACAAGTTGGACCCCTTCCTGACTTCAAGAGAAAGACGCTTCCATTGAACGTTACATTCCCTAAGAATGTTATTGTTCGGGTGCACCCCAAGGCTGGATGGATACAGATCTTATGATCGATTGGATAGACTCGGTGTGGAGGAAGCGACCTGGTGCCGACCTGGGCGTGCATGCTATGTTGGTGCTCGACTCGTTCAGGTTCCATATCAGCGACCGTGTGAAGGACAAACTTGCGGCCTGCCACACCAACCTTCTGATCATCCCAGGCGGCATGACCTCTCAACTTCAGCCGCTTGACGTCTGCTTGAACAAGCCGATGAAGGACTATGTACGTACGGCGTACAATGAGTGGCTGATTGATGGGGAGCACGCGTCGACGTCGGCAGGGCATTTGAAGAGGGTGACGCTCGACGACTTAGCAAAATGGGTACACGACGCCTGGGAGGCACTCCCTCGGGCGATGGTCGTACACTCCTTCAAAAAGTGCAGCCTCTCCAACGCCTTGGATGGCAGCGAGGGCGACCGTCTGTGGTCTATGGACAGCGAAAAGGAGCTATCGTCAGACTCTGACATTCACTAGTGTGGTTGTCTCGAGCATATGCGTGAGTTTACTCGTTCCATAAAATGTCTTTCAGGTATGTGGTATTCACTCTCCATTTTTTTACCTGCGCGGTGCAATCGGCATCAAGTTATTTTTCGAATATTTGAGGGCTAAATATACCTGTGCGTTACAATCGGGGGCGCGTTACAATCGTGCAAACACGGTACTTTGTGTCGGGCGGTCGCTTGCGCCACCTAGCTCACGCATGCTCAATTATGGTACTCATTTTAGTTTCGGTTGCGAAAAGCGACCAAAATTGGTCCTTTGGCGCAGGCTTGGCGCAGATTACTATTACTTTGGCAAAATGTAGCAGGATGTAGCAGAATTAGTCCCTTGGCGCAGTTCGGCGCAATTGGCGCAGCAATCACATCACTGCTGTTTGTGCCAAGCAGGTTGTTGCTTCCTTGACTAACAGTGAGGACGATGAAACTTTCCATTATGACTCGACCCGAGGAATCAACATACTCAGAGATCTTGTAAAGCAGGGTGGCTACTCAGAAATTGGGTTCTTCCCCCATCTATAATTCCTTTGGCCAACAAATTCCAAGCGCCTAACATCACCCGCATCAAGTCCAGCAACTACAGTCGACTCTCATTAATTCAAAATCTCTTAATTCAAACTTTCGGATAATTCAAACTAACGTGCAGGTCCCATCCTATGCATCTCTATGGGAAGAAACTCCTGATAATTCAAACTTTGCTTTATTGAAACAAATTTTCGGCCCCCCTCGAGTTTGAATTAATGAGAGTCGACTGTATCAAAGTCTGCAAATGAAAAGATGTCCCGGGTGCCCCATGGCCCGTCACAGTACCTCAACATGAATGTCCGTCCCAGAGGCCCAGCCGTGAGGTAGCAGACAGTGAAGTCCACGTGGCTTTCCTCCACCGTGGGACGCTTTCTCGAAGTCCTTGTCACTCGAAGGAAGCAACACCTGCACGATGGATTCGCATGAAGGCACAATCACTTCACCCATTCACCTTTTCAGTGCCGAAGACAAAACCAGCTTGTCTGGCAATCTGTGCTTTGTCTGCGATTCTGAGACGGCAACAAGCAGGAGTGAAACTTTACAATTTGACTGTAGCCCTTCTCAGCTGTTGTGTAAGGATTATGCGAGCCTCTACAAGATGGCGCCACCTATCCACCGTACGACCGATGCATCCAAGTCTGCGAGTAGCACGAAAGAGTCTGAACTTGGTGACAAACCACAGCCGTGGAATCCGGTGCGGCGCCGGCTGCATGTTCTGCTTTAGATAAAGCGTTGCACTAAAGCAAAACATGACAACTGACAACGAGTGATGAATCATGAACACACGACCAGCCTGGAGAAGACATCGTCAGACGCAAGTTGGAAAGTAATCTGCGAGCAGCCCCCAGGCAAACTGTGGGAACTTAATGCACAGGTTGCCAAACTATACAAATGGTGACGTTAGAAAAGGTGAGGCAGTATGAGAATAACGAGCACTGGCTGCCGTGCATAGAACGTCATTGAAGACAATGAAAAAAAATTAGACTTTGCTGTCGACTGTCAGAATCGGCATGCACTTGATGCTCCGCAGTATGCTGGCATCCACAAAACCGAAAAAGTGGAAAAAGCAAACCACCGTATTATCTGGATCATGGCTGCAGACTATCATGTTTAAGAGGAAACACTGCTTCTAGAGCTTTTTTTTTATTTACAGTTCAAACTCAACAAAATTTACATAGCACATTTACCTTTACAATATAATAATAAATATGTAACTTGTTTTGAAATAGCTTGATTAGAATAGCAATTACGTAAAGTTTGATTTGCAAAATTTACAAAAAAGATTAAAAAAATAGAAAAATATAAACTTAGCATTAAAGATATATTTGTAAACTAGAAAGTCTGCAGTATGCAATAAGGTATAAATGAAGATTCTAGGACAATTTGTTGCTTTTTTACAGCACATCAAACTTTTCACTTTCAAAAGTAATTTTTACATAACATACTAAGAGAAATAAAAAAAAAACTTTTGTATCATATTTTGTACATGTATACCCCTTATTGGATATGTCACTAATGTGCCTACCAGAAAAATAAAAAATGGTGAAGATCGGTTACATAGAAGCTGAGATATGGCTTCCGTAACTAGTGAATTGTCGGAAACATTTATTTTGAGTAAACGGACAAAAACAAGTACGGGTTCATTTTCACAGCTCTGTCACAAATAGTTTGTGTGTGGGGGGTCCAGTAGCCTCCGGGAACATAGTCAGCATGCATCTGGCCAGCGTGCCTTCTCTTCATGGCCCTCTGGATGTCGCCTGCTTGGTCTGCGATGCGGCACTTCAACGAAGGTCTTTCTCCGCCCCTCGCTTCATGCACATGGTGCCAGGCTTCACGTTCAGCTCTTCGAGGATAGCTCGTGATGCCCGCTGGCTGGCTACGTTAAACCGTAGAGTCACCTCGGCAACAGCTGCCTCCACTGTAAAGGGGGACGCATTCTGGTCCTTCGGGGCCCAGATTACCGAGTGGAGACTCTCGTTGGAATTCTGTGTCTTTCCCCTCTGGCATCGCTGGAGCAGCTTCTTGTCTGCGAGGCGTGTGTACACAGGTAGAAGAGCTGTGCACACGTGGTCTGGGAGGTTATAGTGGTGCTTGGGCACAGGCTCTTCCTTGGCCTTGGCTGCATTCTGCTTGCACCAGGACTGCTCTCCAGTAGGGCACAAGCTGTGGTTAGATTTCACGTCGTTGGAGGTCACGTGGTGGTAGGTCGCCATGACTGCCTTGTGCATGGCGTCAACATCGCCTTCGTGGGACTTCAGAGCCCAGCCATAAGAGCTGAGCCTTGCGATGAGATCGGCAGTTAGCCTTCCCTTGCCACCAAGGCTCATGCCCGCTGCTCCCTTTTGTTTTTGTACGAGGCTCCGCAGTGCTGTCCCCATCCTTTTCTTCACGTGGTTTACGCAGTCCTCTTTGCGTATGGGGAAAAACCCATAGACATTTGCCTCTTGAAGGGCAGCAAAGGAGCGGCTATCACCATCGCAGAGCACTGTAGTGTAGCGCAGATTGTGTCGTTCCCACGACCTTTTGAAGAGGATGAGAGCTGCCTCCACTTCCATCTGGCCAGCCTTACAGTCCGTGTTTTTCTGGCACTTGCGCGAGCTTTCATGCAACGCCTTCCACTCGTCGTACCCCGCAGTGCCCTCTTTTGGTCCTTGCTCACACGCCAGGCAGAAGTTGGACAGCACAACCTGGTCGAGAACAAATCCACTGAAGAGCTCAATAACGGTTCCCAATCCTATATGTGAGCAGTGGCCCCTTCTCTTCCAACTTCCGTCATAGGAAACCGCAATGTTGTTCGGGCTTCCATAACAGAGGTGCTTGTACAGGGAGTCCACCGACGTCGCGCACTCCGACGAGATTTTAGCGGCAGCCCGCTTTGTTGCTGGATTCAGTTTTTCTTTCACATACCGCTGGTAGGTCTTGTTGCGTAAGCCCCTATGCGAAATGTTAATGGTCGCAAAGATGTCGTTTTGCACTGTTTGCCCATTGCCCGTGGCCTGCATTGCGCAAGCCGCGAGTATGTTTATCTCGAAGGGGTTGATCTTGTTTGGGCCCTCCACCCGCAGAGAACTCCACTCCGCCGCAACGTCGCCGCAGATGTTGCAACAAAGGATGAGTTTCACGACAAGGCCATACTCACGATCACCTTTCCTAAGTTACACATCGCCGCCACACGCTTTACATTTAGTGAGTCGAAGCAGTGAGTTCACGATGTCGAGGTTCACCAAGACGAACGACTTCTTGCTCTCAAGAGCTGCTGGATCGGCGCCGGCAACTAAAGAAGCTTTGCATGTCGTAGTGCAGCTGGACGAAAGCTCTTGAAGCTTCTCTTCGGCTTTTATTTCTTTTCGAGCGATATCCGACGCGCTGAGCCACGGAGTATCGTGTCGCACACGGTCATTCGAAGCCGCGGGTGTGCACGCGGACGTCGACGCAGTTGCTGGAGCAGCACGGTTGGGTTCGGTGTGTCGCACTTCGTTGCTGTTTGCCTGACCTGCGGCAGGTTGAACAGAGGCTCTAACAAGCATCTCCTCGGCTTTTGTTTCTTTTCGGGCGATATCCGACGCACTGAGCCACGGATTATCACGTCGCACACGGTCATTTGAAGCTGCGGGTGTGCTCGCTGACGTCGACGGAGTTGCCGGAGCAGCATGGTTGGGTTCGGTAAGCCGCACTTCGTTGGTGTTCGCATGACCTGTGGCAGGTTGAACGGAGGCTCTAATAAGATTCCTCTGTCCTTTTTTAGTTTTTTTCTAAACTTGTGGGCAGTGTGAAACTTCTTCCGAAGTGCCTCCGCAGTTGGCATCTTTCACGATCAAACAAGATGGCGGATCCGAAACCATGACCAGACGGCATGAAACACTCGTGACCAATGAGAAAATGGCATTTGCACACGTGATCGACAACAGCCAATGGCGTGCCCGCATTTCTTTTTTTAGTTCTGCTTTGTTCTCTTCGGCCAAGGGCTGTCTGGTATTATGCTTGGCGGGAAGACAAAGCGCGAGAGCTGGCTTTCAAATGAGACCAAGATGTTTGCATTCTATCGCGTCATTCTCGAGCTATCGGCAATCAAAGTTATCCATTTTTCGTTTTTTTTTTTTTTTCGAACGAAACAAATTTACTTAGTGATTTCAAATCAATGTCTTGAAGTAAATATGCATTATTTTGCAAAAATATTTGTGGAGAATAAGTAAAATTACCTATAAATATAAAAAAACATAATTTAAAAAAAGCAATTTTTTTGTCTTTTTTTGTTTTAAAGAGCCGTGTCTCCCCTTAAAAGTTTAAACTTGATACTGTGTGGACCATTTACAGGTGCAGACTATACAAGGACTTTCTCTTCTAGAATCTAGACAGTTCCTTATGATGGGATGTGACAGGTGGTGCAATGGCGCGGTAGGTTAATGATGATTTGTGTATATTACAAGCTTTACTGGGACTTAATAAAGCTGGCATTTGCCAAGGTGTGCTATGTACGGGTATTTGTTATGCGCATACCACACCAGGTGCCGACTACGCACCAGGTGAAGACTATCAAAATTTGCTCCCAAGGTCTACATCCCGGGTGTGGATTATAGTCCAGAAAACACGGTACCCTGAACAACCACTCCAGCTCGACCGCATCAGGAATCAACAAAAGCTTTCGCTTCAGTGCAGGGTTACATCTCAAGAACAAAATTGTTGCAGCATTTGCCAAGAAGCTTCGGCAGGGGACACAACACTACAACGTTGGCTCGGCTCTCAACAGCGTGCCAAGGGATGCGGAGCAGCATCCGTGAAAAGACCGTGCAGGAACAGATTTTGGTAGAGCAATAACCCCAATTGGTTAACAATTGTATATCATTTTTCATTTTCAATTAATTTATTCCGCCTTAAAGGCCCGGTTAGGGCATTACATAGGGGAGGCGGAGGGGGCAGCATAACAATGAATACAATAGCAGACGCAATAGTAGAACAATATAACACACCAAAAATAAGAACAGGAGAAATTATACATAATGGGCTAGTAAGGGGCCGTAATACACCGTTGCATTTGTGGTGCTAACGATGGAGGATGGCAACTGGTTCCATTCTGTGATGGCATATGGGAGGAATGATATGTTGAACGCGTTAGTTTTGCCAGAAATTCATTTAAATGCACAAGAGTTATTCAAGTGGAACGGTATTCTATCGGGCGGTGAGAGCAAAGATTTCTTTAGTTCTGGGCAATGGTAATACATCTTATGAAGAAGGCAAAGATGAGAGAGTTTCCTTGGGGTGAGTAAGGGGTGACGTTTTAGAGAAGAGACACTGCTGAAGTGGTCATACTATGATAAGATGAATCGAGCGGCTCGGTTTGTGCTAACTCTAGGTGGTTGATTAAGCAGACTTGATGACGACTCCAGATCGCAAATGCATATTCTAATTTTAGTATTACAGAAGTTTCATAGGCTATCTTTCAAACATGGGGGGGGAGCGTCCCGCAGATTACGGCTGATGAATCCGAGGGTCTGGGAAGCCTCTGCAGAAATGGCTTCAATGTGAGGTTTCCACGTGAGGTTAGGTGTTAGTCTAAGGCCAAAATATTTATGGATTTATATGGATCCGATCCTGAGGTGTAGTTCCTGAGTGCAGTATAGTAAGAGTTCCAGGTTTATATAAGTTAGTTCGTTTAGCCTTTGCACACAGTAGTTTTTTCTTATTGAATAATGACCGGAGCGTTTTATTATACCATAGAATGGATGCGTCAGTGCAGATACGGAAAGTAGGGTCATATAACTTAACTGGACTATATTTTATTACTATAAAGCACCCAGTTTTCCTTACCAGTACCGAAAATTTGGTTACTTACAAGCAATAAAAGTCTGATAAATCATTATTTATTGCTTTGCAATTGACATTATTATAATTGTGAATGATTTTAAAGATTATGGCAGATTATGGCAGCTACAACACAGATGCCTAGCCAAAATATGTGCTATTTGATAGAGTAGCAAGCAAAATCAATCAATACTGCTCAGAAAACAACAGACACAGAAGGTCGGTAAATGTGCCATGGGAAAAAGTTACGCCTAGACATCAACCCGTGTTTTCCTTTCACGACAAGCCAGCATGATCAGCACGAACAGCTGTAGAAGGAGGGGATGTAAGGATGTCAACAGATTGTGGTAGCTACAACAGAGATGCCCAAAAAATATGAGCTTTTTGATAGAGTGGCAAACAAAATCAACCAACACAGCTCAGAAAACGACAGACGCAGAGAAGGTGCTTAAATGTGGCATGGGATAAAGTTATAAAAAAAAAATTGGGTTGTGGGGATAGTTATGTCTAGACATAAACCCGTGTTTTCCTTTGTGGGTTTTTTTATATGTAGGTCGCCCTACTAATAATCGCCGCCCGATCGGTACGCGCTCCACCCGTCACCCCGGAAGTGACATAACAACGAGAAGACAGCGAATGGGCTTACTGTACCTCCCCGTGGCCCGTCATCGAGAGCCGGTAGTCCGGGCCCGCCGACCCTTGTTGTCGCCCGTCGATCAGAGCTCGCAGTCAGAGTCCGTGTCCAGGCCTGCGGTTCGCCCTTCCTACGGCAGTGCTGCATAGGCTGGCTGTCCAGGGCTATCACAGCCCGAGTCTTGCTGCGGAATTACGCCGGGATCGTTGTGGCCAAGGCCGGATGGCCAGAGCTCGCCGTTTACACCAGTCCGTCTCCAAGCCTAGCCGGTGGACCGCTCCGGGGTTCGCCATGGGCCAGGCCAGGCAGCCCGGCTCTGACGTTCCTGCACAGCTCCAGCCTCGCTCAGCACGCACTGTCTCGCGCCAGCTTGTGTCTTCTCCGCCGACTGCCTGTCACGTGCCCTCTGCCTCGCCTTTCACCCTCGGCTCCCACACCTTTTACGACAAGCCAGCATGATCAGCACGTGCAGCTGTAGAAGCAGGAGGCATAAGGATTTCAACAGATTATGGCTGCTACAACAGAGATGCCCAACCAAAATATGTGCTTTTTAATAGGGTGGCAAGCAAAATCAACCAATACACAGCTAAGAAAACGAAAGACGCAGAAGGTGGGTAAATGTGGCATGGAATAAATAAAGTTACGTCTCGACATTAACCCATGTTTTTCTTTCACGACAAGCCAGCATGATCAGCACGTACAGCTGCAGAAGCAGGAGACGTAAGGACGTCAACAGATTATGGCAGCTACAACAGAGATGCCTAACCAAAATATGTGCTTTTTCATAGAGTGGCAAACAAAATCAACCAATTCACAGCTAAGAAAATGACAGACGCAGAAGGTGGTTAAATGTGGCATGGGATAAAGTTACGTCTCGACATTAACACATGTTTTTCTTTCACGACAAGCCAGCACAATCAGGACGCACAGCTGCAGAAGCAGGAGACGTAAGGATGTCAACAGATTATGGCAGCTACAACAGAGCTGTCCAACCAAAATATGTGCTTTCTGAAAGGATGGCTAGCAAAGGAAACATATACAGCTCAGAAAATGGAAGAGGCAGAAGGCATAAATGTATAAGTGTGGGATAAAGAAATTTATGTCTAGACATCAACGTGCAGTTGGCAGGCACATTTTACTATCTAGAGTAGTGCCCCAAATGGGCCTATTTCCATTATACTAGTAGTTTTGACAACAGAATTTTTATTCTCAGAGACTACAGTAAAGTTCGTCACTTTCTCGTTAATGTGAAGAGCATCGCCCTTTCAATTCACCCTATTCTCCTGGATAGTCAATACAGCTCTGAGGGCGTCAGTGCCTCAGTTGCAGGGTCATCACGGACGTGCATGCAGTCACTCATATGTAACGATCCCCGGTGGCAGTCAGGAACCGCATGCCAGCGATTTAGCGTGCGACGAGACGAGACAAGGGACGGCGAGAGCGAGGAGAGTTGGAGACTAGCGACCGAGATTTCTCACTGTCGCTCGGTTTTTAGATTTAGAAAACGTTGCTGATCGCCTCGGTCGCTTGCTCCCGGCGCTCTCATGCGGTCTGCCTCGCCGCGCGACTCACCGAGCGACAGCGAAGCGGGTCGCCGTCGCATGTCTCGTGGCTCGCCAGATCGGCCCAGGTAACTTTCCATATACGCGCTCGAAGCGAGTCTTCAAACTTTTTAGGAATATTAAAAAATATGTAGAAACTTTATAACGTCGCCGTCTCTTTTACTTTAAACTCTGCCGCTCCACAGGGGCGTAATTAATTTATTTTCAAAATAATTTCGGCTTCTGCCACGCGTATCTACGAGATGCCGGGTTCGTCTGTAACCGTGCGGTCAGGAGCTCGTGTGGCTCGTCCATAGGTTCGGTGTCGCGCTCCTGTACGCCATGCGCTGTTTAGTTGCTGCGCTCGAAAACGCGGCCATTGCCGCTCTTCGCGTCGCTCGGTTTTTCGAGCTCTAGAAAACTTCGCTCATAGCCTCGGTCACTCGCTTCCGTCGCTATAATTCGGTTTGCCTCGTCGCGGACTCACCGAGCGACAGCGGTTCTTCGCCGCCGTCGCTTGTCTCGTCGCTCGCCAAATTGCTTACACGCGGGTTATACTTGCATGTGTATCATGCGGTACTGATACACGAACGCCAGCGGCCGCCATACCCATCCAGATTGTTTGTTTTCTTCCGAAAATCCGCAGCATGTGTCACTTTGCACCATAGGCAGTGCATGAGTGCTTACCTTTGGAGCGAAGCACTGTGTGTACGTTGCTGGTCTTCTCGTCTTCCTTTCACCACTTCAACACATATTCAGGAGAAAGATTACGAGCCCGCCGTCACATTCCCGCGAAATACAACGTAAACAAAGCGAGTGGCCATCTTGGTTGATGTTTACTCCAATAGCGAAAACAGTAAAACTAAGTCAAATTAAAGGTGGACAAATAAGTCGCTAGGTTTTTTTCATTCACTTATAATAAGTAATAGGTGACAGCGGCGTGTAAATAGAGTGGTGGGAATATATATTAACGCTGGTTAAGGTACCTGTGCAGCAACCAGGTTGCTGTGCGGGCAACCTTACTTTCCAAAGAATTTCGGTTTCGTTATTGCGCCTGGAGCGCGTCTCCGACTGTGTGTTTACCGCGTCTAAAATAGTCGTCACGAAAGTAACAAGCGCGAATGACAAGGATAAGGGGACGGCTAAACCGGGCAAGTGCTTAGACTCAACTGACGCTTTAATTCGGAGAAGGACAAAGTTGAAAACATCAAAAATCCCAAGCTTTTTTTCGACATCTTGTAAACCCTGAGATGGGGAACAATAAAAAAAAAACGGACGAACACCACAAAATCTCAATTTGTTTTGAGATTTTGAGAGATATTGTGAGATTTTCGTGTGTTCGTCCGTTTTCTTTTTTTTTTTTTTTTATCGTTTCCCATCTTAGGGTTTACAAGATGTCGATTGATTACCAGCTCGCCTGCACTTTCTCACAACATTTTTTTTCCTTTTTTTTTGTGGTGGAAAAAGAAGGAAATTAGATAAATAAGTTTAGAGATACTCTCCTGACTGGCTATTGAGGGATCGGTGACCGAGCGGTCTAGCGCACACCAGCCGGAGCACGTGGAGCGAAATCTCGCGCTGCGGAACCCAGGATCCTGGGCTCAATCCCCGCCCCTGCCCGTTTCGATCCGGATGAGCATCGCACCTGCGTATGATAGGTTAGCAGTTGTACCGCACTGGCTGAATTGCTCATCTACAGCTTAGACACCAGACGCCCACTGAGGCAGACTAACTTCCGGCTGTTAAAACATACTAACAATTTTTTTTTTTTTTTGACTGGCTACATTGGTGAATGAGGTAGGGGTATGTTAAAAGCGTTTTTGATTAACATTAAAAAACGAGCGTGTTGGTAAATACTTAAACAACCGGAAAGAATAAGAAATGAAAGAGTTGTATCGTCTGTTTGCGTCCCGAATTTGTGTTTATTCTTTCCGGTTGTTTAAGTGTTTTTGATATCTTCATCTTTGTCAAGTCGAGGGTGAGCCATTGTCGTGTGTAGTCTTCCACTTGTCCTCGTCTTTCGCGCTTTCTATTTTATTTATGGTGCTTAATCAACTAGACCAACAAATTCTTTCGCTAAAAATGTGGTCCCTCCATTTCCGCCCGATGGCGTCATGAGAGAGTCAAGTCGTCGCCGACCGCGATCCTGGCGGCGTCACAGGAGCGCTGGCGTATGTGGCAGACGCCTGTTCTGCTACAAGTTGCTCTCCAGCTTGACAGTCCTCGGAAGCTTCGGCAGCCAGGAGTTGAGACGCCGTAACGACAGCGACACTCCCGTTCGCACGTGCTTTTTGGCGGAACGTCTACAACCAACCACTAGGATCGCGACAACCGACAACATGACACTCAGGCTTTTTTGACGTCATGTGGCCACTTCGGGACCAATTTCAATGCATGGGAGCAAATAGGACTATAAACGCACAAGTCGGAGACGCGTTCCAGGCACCACAGTTTCGGTATGGTGCCTGGAACCATAGAGTTAACTCTATCCCTGGAACCCGTCTCCGACTGGTGTGTTTACCGCGTCCAAAAAAGTGGTCCCTTGATTTCCGCCTGACGACGTCATAGAAGTGTCATGCTGTCGCCGGTCGCGACCCTATCGGAGTCCCAGCAGCTGTGGTGGATGTGGTAGACGCCTGTTCTGTTGCAGGTCGCACTTTACTCCGACATTCTACGGAAGCTACAGCAGCAGGAAGTTGGGACGCCTGGGACGCCGTGGCGACAGCGACACTCGCGTTCGCTTGTGCTTTTCGCCAGCATTTCTACGACCAACCGCTAGGATCGCGAAGACGACAGCATGACACTCCGGCTTCTTTGACGTCATTTGTTGCCAATTCGGGACCACTTTTGATGTATGGGCGGGATAGGACGCTAAACACACCAGTCGGAGACACGCTTCAGGTAGTTTCGGTGACAGTGTTTCAGTTTCGGTTCAAAACGAAAGTTCACGCTCCATTCTTCGTCTTGGTGGTGGATGCGACAAGGTGACTAATAGTTATATTCCTTTGCTAGATCTTGAGCTGTGTTTTGAAAAACTCCGTTTAGTTTGTGCATGCCCTATATTATGCAGAAATGAATTTGAATAAAATACACGTTATTTCGAAAATTTTGAAGGACTCTTGAATTTGGTCGATTAAATCGATTAAACTTCATATACACTGTTCTAGATATATTTTTGCTTCCAGTGATCAAAAAGGGTGGTATCTTTTTCCTTTTTTTGTCTTGTATTTTATTAATGTAAAAATATTAGAAAATTCATTTTTTAGAATCCGAGAACATTGGAAATCATTTCCCTTGATATTTTCTTATTAATCTCTAAATCTGCACACAAAAGCCAAAAAGCCATAGTGCCACACTTCAGTTGGAATAAAGCTTCTTCACCCTCACTCCTGTATACAGGGTGAAACAAGGAGACGCCAGGGCCGGTTTGCTCATCTTGCGGCTGCGGACGCGGCCGCGGCCAGGGGGGATTTTTACGTCACGTGACCAGCTCCATGGGGACAAGGAAGTACCTAGCGTCCCTGCCTAATGGCGGAGAGATCCGCATCGCTTCAAGCACAAAAGCCTAATTGTGCTCGCAGAAACTGATTGCAGGGACTTTCAACTGGAGTCTAATTGACCGCCTCTTTATACTGTAGGAGCGGCAGGTAAAGTTACGGCCAGGGAGGGCAAATAGGAGCGAAAATAAAGAAAAAACCACACGAGATAAAAGCGGTAGCAGTATTTTTATATACCTCCGCCGGCGCCATACCTCGCGGCTTCTGCTGTGGTCGAGAGGTTAAAGCGCCGGTACTTGTCGTCGCGGCGTGAAAGTTCCGAGTTCGAATCGCGCTAGGGACTTCCTTTTTTTTTTTTTTTTTTGTATTTTGCGCGTGTCTTACTTTTTAACTGTGATACTTTTTTGGCAATCATCCACTTGCACTACTGCGCCTTACACGCTTTTACTGTTAGTCCCACCTGTTCAATCGAAACACCGGGAAGAAGAAAAAAAAGATCAACGCAAGTTAACGCGCTAATACAATCATTTCATAATGTTCATTAAAAGGAAACCAAGCTAACAGCATCAGTATGGCTTTCACACAAGCGGAGCCGAAACAAGCATCCTTTCCCCAGCATTTACAATTTTATCTGTTTTTAAATAACGCTCTTGCTACGATTCGTTTCAATGACAAGAGACGCCTATTTAGGACTAATAAAACTGCCGTTGTAGCAATTAAAAAAAATCCAGAAAACAAGCAAAAAAAAAAAAAACGACTAGCAGCTGTGGATACATTGATTGAGCGAAATCCTAGAGGCAAGGCAGCAGGTCAAACGTCTGAGGAAGTAGTAAAACCAAAATAAAAGAGATCATACTTTTACTTGCATGGAATGAAATAAAAAGTATATTTATACTCTTTACATTTTGTTGTGGCAATCGCTTTGTAATATTAACACATTACTTGTTGAATTTTAGTTAAAATAGCTGACTATCACGACCAAATGCAAAAATGAATCAGGCGTCGACCATCGCAAACCCTCTCTCTCATGCAAACACCTAAAATGACCTTAGATCAAGAAATGGAATTAATTATAATTAATTATAATAACCTGCTGCATTGCCTGTAGGATTTCGCTCAATGAATGTATCCACAGCTGCTAGTCTTTTTTTTTTTTGCTTGTTTTATTTTTTTTTTTTTTTGAATGAAACAAAACAAATCAATTTATATTGGGATTTTACTAATAGCACATCGTTCAGTGGGCCAAAAGAACAAAGGTAGAAAGTCAGAAGCCTGACTTTCGCTACGAAAATTTGCAAAACATAGAGGACTATTTCGTACCTCCTTCCCTTTGTAAACTCTCCGCCTTTTCACTGTGATACATCCGCGGACCCCGCAGCGCGTCTTTAGCCACCATAACCGGGCCCCCGCAGCGCGTCACCAGGGCCCAAGCGGACGTCACGCGACACCGGACCTCACTTAAGGGCACAGGGTAAGGTAAAATTGAAAAAAAATCGATTTTAGTTTTTTTCGCAATTTGAAAAGTTTAGTTCTTTCTGCACATTTTCCATTGTCCCAGTGTTTTTAGAAAGCTATATTTTGGGTTGAAAATCACTTCTTCCGAAAGCAAGTAGCAGGTGACCATGCCTCCTTTTGGGATACACTCCCTGTTTAGCGATGAATTCTCCAACAAAACAAAATCAACACAAGACCTAAAAGCTTGTCCAGTAACAGATAATCTAAAAAAAATTATTTCGCAACTATTGCATAGCTTTTTTTCAACCAAGACAATCACGAGACGCTGTGCACGTTTTTCCCAGATGTGTACCGTGTGTAAATTCAAGCGTTTGTGTTTTCGTAACGACAAAATGGTGCCATTGGATGCTGTTCCTTTATTCAATGGTGGCAGCATTGCAGAAGCCAATGTTTTGAAGTTTTGTGGATGGAACCCTGTGTGGAAAACCATCAAGTGGCTGAGGGAAGTTGACGTCACTCTAATATACTTTACGGACCAAGCGACATGGCACGTCACAAAAGAGGCCCGGCAAGCAAGGGGATAAGCCTAAAGGCGAAGACATGACTTTAGCAATGCCTTTCAAGCTGGCGGCTATTGAAAAAATGACTCTGAGGCTGTTGGTGCCAATAGAAATTCGTTATTCACCCGTTTTTTTACTTTAAACTCAATTATCTCAAAACAGTGTTTTTTAGTACATAGGTACCATTTTTTCCTGAACGTGACACTATAGAGGGTTGATTTTTTATTCCTACCACATACATGGGTGTTCTAAAATACTGAACTAAAATTAAAAATGTGCGCCTAGCAGTTTTTGAGTTACAAAGTTTTTAATAGATGAAAATAACTAAAATTTCAGTATAGAATAAAAAATATAAAAAAAAACTTATTTTAGATTGGTTCAAATAATTCTAGTTCAGTGGATAAAACACAATATTTCGAACAAAATGATATATACATGACAGGAATACTCCTAGTAGTCACCGAGAAAAATGTTCCTCAACATGGCCTCAAATGCATGGGGAGTATAGGACGTACCCTGTGCCCTTAATCCCTTTACCCCTAAGCTGACATTGCGGTGGAAGCTACGCGCTTGCCGGACCAATCAGCCGCCTC
The DNA here is from genome assembly GCF_016920785.2 of Ixodes scapularis. Lineage (NCBI taxonomy): Eukaryota > Metazoa > Arthropoda > Arachnida > Ixodida > Ixodidae > Ixodes > Ixodes scapularis. Next base: position 13,544,902 of record NW_024609879.1, read on the forward strand.
CCTTTCATCACCTGACCTCATTCACTGCGGGTCGGTATGCGCGAGAGAGCGTGATCCCGTGGAAAATGTGCGGCTGGCCCAACGAGCACGTAGCTTCCACAGCACTGTCAGCTTCGGGGTGAACGGGGTCATAAAAGCAACTAGTCGGAATTTTGAGCGACGGGCTAATCTTCTAGGGGGACAATAGCTGTGATCGGCTACACAAGCGAGATTCCGAGCAAGAGGGGACTCCCCCCTTTCCGTCCTCTTGAACTGTTTGGTACAATGCGCGATTTATGAGTTGAGGAGGAAAGCTAAACAGAAAAAAGTTGAAAAAGCGTTTCATGACTCCTGTAATGCGAACATCTAGACATAACCATGGCAACACTCGCAGAATTCTAAATGTACTATTACTTTTATGATTTGCACCTAAGTGGATACCGCTGAAAAACGAAAAACAAACGCCGAAAGTCAACAAACAATAGGTCTAAAATAAACAAATCAACTCAATAATTCGTTTCTTGCACGAGGGACCACAAAGCGCTGTGCTCGTAAGTACTCGTTAGGCAAATATTTAGTTCCACTGAATATTCTTCATGCGAAGTGTGGCCCGGGAACCTCTGCGTCGATGCACATCATACTGTGAAAGGCGACCTGTAGACGTGAACGCTAACATCTTATTTTAAATATCATCAGACGTGTTAAATGAAAGTGGCACTCTAAAGACGCAATAGTTTTTCGCTAAGAGTCATGTCAGCTCTGGAACGTTCTATCCAATTCACCTAAAGTGTTTTTAAACCAAAGACGGTTTTCCTAGTGACGGTCATAACAGCAACTCTACTGTCAAGCAAGCAAGCCGGATGAGGACTTGACCTTGGAATCTTTCATACCCCCGGATTTATTCGATCAGTTCTTATCATCCTTAGACCCAGAAAACAAGCCCCTGGACATATTTGTGCCACCGCAATGCCTCTTGCAAAACGCGTTGACGTTTAGAACGTTTTGAAAACGTTTGTTTTATACAGTGCCACTCTGGACTGACGAAAAACTTCAGTACTACTCATGCGTTCGTGAACTTTGCAGTTCCATTAGGCAAATGTACATTCGGATTATATATTTTGTATGTAATGGTTTTCGTTTGAAATATTTATTCCAAATCACGGCAAAGAATTAATACACAAAAACGTTCATAATTGCTGAAGGAGTGAATTTCAAGCACAGTTCGCGTGATTATTACAGGGACGTTTCGCGTCTCCTAAGAACTCATAGAGTCAGCGGAAATTTTAAAATAACGCTCTCTAACGGCAGTGCACAAATTGAAGACGAGTTTAGAGTTTCGCCCTTGAAAACCCTGCTCGACGATCTAAAACATATCACGCATTGCAACAAAGAAAGGTATTGTCATATTCGCTCTAAAATAACGTCCATTAAATGTGAAAAATATGTAGGCACATGTTTCCCGAAAGAGCTACATCTTAATGGAAGTCGAATAATCGTATTTTTGGACAGAGGTTACTTTGTTGGGCACCCAACCATCTACATTACAATAGAACTACTAAAACATCGCTCATCTCATCCCAAACTCAGCAAGTTCGATTTTAGATCACGTGAGGCATTACCCAGTTCCGTAATGTCAACATTTAAGCACCCCAAAGAATTGTTTCGTTGGAACACTGAGGTTGCAAAGTACACAACCTCGTTTGGTTTTTCTTTTTTTTTTTTTTGTTTCAAGACCAGAACGTGTTTTGAAAGAAGCTGTCCTCGTTTTGCCGTTTTCATGGGCAGTATGGATTGGGTCGCTGATATCATTTGTGTTTTTTGTGCTGACCACCTTCTCGATCAACAAGATTTTACTGAAGAAAACTCAGGATATGTTCCCTTTTTTATCCCCTATTTTGGCATCGCTTCTGCAGCAAGGTGTTCGTTTCCACAGCGTTTTTCTTGGGACTGAGTCCTTCCGACTCCTTGTTTGCCTCATCATGCCGACGCTTTTTATTATGTTCACAATTTTCAAAGGTCGACTCACGTCACTTCTTACTTCTTTGCCGTTTCAGAGCGCGCCTCTTCAGTTCGTCTCAATACCCCATGCTGTGCGAAAAAACGATCGTATTGGTTTTCTCAAGGACATGTCGTTTGTCGCACATGACTACGAGAACGTCCCCGATGACTTCGTCAATGTATTGCATTTAGTCACGAGAGGTTCAGTGTGCTTCATAACTGATGATGGTGGCGACGACTCAAAGGCTATAAACATTAATAATGATAAAAAGGACACCTTTTTAATTTTCGTAGTAGAATAGCACTGGAAGAGCACTTGGAAGCTCTAAGGCGAGAGCTTCTTAGAAGAGGTTACATCGAAGCTCTCGACCTTGCGTTGACACACCTCACAGGACCCGAATAAGGCGATCCTTTGTGTACCTGGACGATGTCAAGGACATCCTGAGTCGTGGAGCAGAGGCAGGACTGTACGCGAGGTCTGACTCACTGTGCAAATTCAAGACCGCATGCCGTCGGGAGAACAATGCTATGCACGTTCCGGAGGCAGTGCTCAAGCTCAGCGACCTTAGACCTTTCTTTCTAGTATGGTGCTTCGGAGTGACCTTGTCGGTGCTTGTGCTCTTCGGCGAGTTTAACGTTTATCGGTGAGTGTGGAGGCGGCGCAGAAATATCATGTCGTCGTTATATTTGAAGATTTCTTTACTGTACCGTGCTTCTCAAAGGACGGATGATAAATTCGTTGGACAAGGTCAAATACTTTCTACTTGATCATGTACCGCGCTTTATGCATGTACCATTCATATGTGAACTACATTGCAATGTATCAGTTATCTGATTTAAGGCTTGGGATATCCATGTAAGATATGTTGGCATTCATCTGTTTACGTGAGGAGCAGATAATCCCGGACTCTTTTTTCAATTGCAATAGAAACGACGTACATCGTGTGTGCTGTGTGTTCTGCGTGTTCCGTTCGACTAGCACCAGGCAGGCCCACGACTCTGAAGTCCTGCGAAAGGGGAGGCTGTAATATTTTGCTTAGGGTGTGCGCTCAAACCTCTCACATCCTTCACATCCCCACAGTGGCTGTGCAGTGTCGTGAGACCCTATCATGTAACTTCCAGCAACCGTGTGTGACGAATAGCATAACGCGTTTTCAACTTTAATTCTAACGCAGTGCAAAAAGCCTAAAAACCCGACAAAAATGAATTTCCTGAATAGCTATAGACCAAGGGTGGCAAAAGTGACGGGGAGTTAGAGCCGGAGACATAACTACAAGAGTTCATAAAGCCGGAGAAAAAAAAAAAAGAAAAATGGGAGGGGGTACTTTTAACAAGAAACGATATGGAGGGATCAGTTCTTTCCAAAGGGGATATTTATATATATCGACTACAACAAATAACATCAGGAAACAGAACGCCCTCTTCAACCGCTAAGCATAAATTAATGCATGGTTCGCAAGCCAGCCACTAGTCCTGGCGCCTGTTATGCCTATAAGGTTCGAAATTATGTCGAGAAAAATAAAGGAAACCGGGTCATTGGACATATCTATATTTCACAAAGCAGTCCTGCTGTATGTGAGTGGTGTAGTACAAAGCTGCCAACACTTGAGTTTTTTTTTACAGCGAAGCTGCTAACGGGGAACTCTGCCAATTTTTTCGGTAGACGTCGATTTGGCTGGAAATTCGCAGACCGCATCGATAACCCTTTCTCAAATGATAACCAAAATATTTTATAAAAATAAAACTTTCTCGTTAAGTTATTGAATTTTCAAGTTTCGCCGGCCGCGAGATCTCCAACATGCGACTCTCCACTGGCAACAATGAAATAGCCCTACTCTTCCCTACCCACATACGTCACGGGTGGGCAGGCGGACGAGCGACTCGGGCAGCCGCGGAGTGGCTTTTCGGGCGCCAGCGATCGAGATTAATTTTTCGCAGCATCAAGGTTGAAAGTTACTTTGCAATGGGTGGCAATCTGTGCTCCGCGGTGGATTGCAGAAACAGTGCTGAGAAAAAGTTTTTTTTTACCCTTGTTTTCGTGGGGAAAAAAAAAAGCGTTCCCCGGCAGCAATGGAGTCCAGCTACGCCACAGCACACAGCCAGCTACGCGAGCTGTGTGCCGAGAGAACTAGTGTCACTAAAACATATTCACTGATGCTCGGAATACTTTATAGCCGCGTGCTGCGAGTTCAGTATCCTTCATCAGCTGGAACAGCTTCAAGAACCGCAAGCGCAAGCACAAGCCGGCTGTGACCATCATGACCACTACGACATCCGTCCAAAGAAGAGCGCTAATAATATCGAGGAAAATAGTACACAACCTTGCACTATCGTCGACATTTTGCACCATCAGATTTGTTATTTACAATAGGTGACATTCACTTGACGTCACTCGCCAGGTTCGCTGCCATCGCCCACCACGGTCGCCATCTTCGAGGTCTCTTGCTATCGCGAATGCCATCTGGCCGGACCTTTTGAGCGTTGTTTAGCAGTATTCTACAACTTTAGAGGGTCTTTTTGATCGAAACTAGGGGCTATTCTTATACTTTGGTGCTTTTAAAGCGCCGTTGGAGTAATTTTTGTGTGTTTTAGTTCGTTTTTGTCGCTATCGGACTCGTTTACCGCGGCCGCGTTGCTCCCTCGGCTCCATGAAGCGCTCCGTGTCGCCCGCCGTGCCCACGGCGGTAGCTCTTGCAAGAACTAATTTTTCTACTTTGGTGCTTTTGTAGCACGCTGTGATTACTCTTTGTTTTGTTATACTAGTTTCTTTATTGTTTTTCTCTAGCGGATTTTTTGTACTACGGCCGAGTAACCGTGTTGCTCCATCGCCGCTGTGTCGTACATATGTCGTGCCTTCGGTGTTCGTTCCTGTGCAGAAACATACCGTGCGGCTCACAAAGTGCGCAGCTTATGAAAAATGCGGCGCATTTTTCATTAGCCCGAGCGATTTAAAAACCGCACGTAAGCGATTTGGCGAGCGGGAAGACAAGCGACGGCGACCTGCTTCGCTGCCGCTCGGTCACTCGCGCGACGAGGCAAACCGCATGAAAGCGACGGGAGCACACGACCAAGGCGATGAGCGCTAAGTTTTCTAGAAATCCCAAAACCGAGCTACGCGACGAGTGACAGTGAAGGGTGAACCGCATGTAAGCGATTTAGCGAGCGATGGCGACAGTGACGGGAGTCGGCGACGAGCGACGGAGATTTCTCGCGATCGGTCGTCGCGTCGCTCGGTTTTTGAATTTCTAGAAAGGGTCGCTTATCGCCTTGGTCGCATGCTCCCGTCGCTTTCATGGGGTTTGCCACGTCGCGCGAGTGACCGAGCGACAGCGAAGCGGGTCGTCCCGTCGCTCGCCAAATTGCTTACATGCGGTTCAGCCTTTACACACGGTACTCGGCGGCAACAAGGAAAACGGCCCGGCCCCGAGACCAACTTTTATTCTTTTTTTCTGTTCAACGAAGCTTCGACGATATGAAATTAGCACACACTAGCATCGGACGACCGCGTAGCGTACCCAAGCCAGTCAAACCAGTCAAACCGAGACCTCGAAGATGGCGGATCGACGGTGGCGCTCCCTGGTAAAATCGAACCTGCAGGCTCAGTGAATACCACCTATTGGCTCCGTGATTTTTGTTTAAATTTTTATAAACACTATTTCTGTTTGGGGCATCGAATCTAGCTCGGGCTACTCTCGGAGTTCCACTGACGTGGCCGATATGTTGAAGACGAGAAGTGAAACGTTTAAACAAAGTTCAAGTCTGAATTTAGACATGACTTTCGACATATTGCTATTCCTGTCTGCTATCACAGAGGTTTATGGAGCAGGTGTTGAGCTCCATTAATATACGATAGAGCCTTGCCTGGTTCGTCGAATGGTTGGCGTGCAATTTCTCTGCAGAAAAAGTAATGAAAACGTCTTTAATTTATTCTATTGCGGAGAAATTTTTTATAGGGCTGAAAAGTTATTTTTAAAACCATGAAGATATTGATGAAAATACTGATAAAGACACTGATGAAAACTGTGCTAAATCAAAGCTTAATTTTAAAAAAAAGTCTTATATAGATATACCCCCTTCCAATGTGCTCTCGCGGATGGGTGCTCAAACGCGTTGCATTCTGCTGCAAAAAAAAAAAAAACGGGTACACAATTTTTTTAGTAACTTATGTTAACTTACATTGAATTAAAACTTTCATGATGACTTTCAGTACCTTACGCACTATTGTGTCATCAAGCAAATATTCTTTATTTGAAGCTTGAACAGTATATTTGTGTATATTATACATATTCCGTTGCACCTTGATGTTTGGCTTGGTGGTTGCAGAGTTCTTTTAATTGTCATTTCAACACGATATTTATGACCAGTAACCTGCCATCTGATCTGCACGAATGGACTTGATTTCATTCTATACATTTCATATTATACAAGAATCACAGTCTACATGTGTTGGGCCCCAGCCCAGCACGCACATGTTCGTTGCTTTGGAAGGCGAGCAATGCACGCGCCGCACGCACTAACGCTGAAAATGGCATCGGCCAGAAGCGCTTTTTGAAATTGTCTATAAATGTTTTGCTAAATTGCTTAAGCACCAAGGAGCATATTCATGCCACAAGAGTATTTACACGTGCTGGCGCCTGCAGCAATAACTTTTCTAAATAAAATCTAATACAAACGGCACGTTCCTTCAGGTTATACGAGCGTGCGGGGCATCTGTAATAACATTCCGAGCATTTTCCCTAGTAATTTGGCAATTTGTCAAAAAATGTCAAGCGTGACTCTTCGACCTTTCTTCGCCAGCCATCTTCTAATAAAAAGAAAACTGATATACTACGATATCACGAAACGAGCGAGTCGCGGCTTGAGCGTACCGAGTTGCAAAAACGGTTTAATCAAAATTCCAATTGCTCCCGTTTTTTTTCTTTTACTTACTCACAGTTTAGTATATAGGCCAAGGTCATAATTTGTGCAAATTTAGATAATTATCCACTTTAAATAGCACGAATGCCCAGGTTTTCTCGATATTAGACGCCAGAAGGGCGGCCGCGAGCGTACCCGATTGCCGGCCCGCGCCTCGCTGCACATCCGTGACGTCACACTTGGGTGGCGGGGAAAACTAGGGCAAAACTAGGGAGAACGATGTTTCGGTTTCGGCGGCAAACAAAATATAACTTTTTCAATGAACTAGAGTGAATCTGGGAGAACGATATAGCATTTCGGAATCAGGAAGCCATCCGCATTCAGATTATGCCTTTGGATTAAGTAGCTCAAGAAATCGGCGGAGTTCCCCTTTAAGGGCTAATTTTGTTCATTTATTTTATTTATTCGTTATCTATACTTCGCCCTGGGGGCATTATTGTAGGGTGTTCCCCAGGATCGTGTCCGGTACCAAACAAATGTCGACACCCGTGGTCGACACAACGCTCTGGTTGCCGCCTTCGCTCATAGATGGCGGTAGCTGTCCAGGGTGTTGTGTATGCCGGTTGTCTGCTTGCCGCCGTCGCTCATAGATCGCGCAAGCTTTCCAGTCGCGACAACCGGACAACTGGTTGCTGCCGTGGCTCATAGATGGCGGCAACGTTTCCTCTGAGGAAGAAGAGCGGGAACGGAACGAGTGGTGATGTGCGCAGCCGCTCGAATGGTTCCGCAACCGCCACGAGGCCGCTATCGCCTATAGTTCCACTGCGTCGAGCGCTTCAGATTTCCTTGCGAAAGAAGAGCAGATTGCTCGCCTGAAAAGCCACCACCAAGAACAGAAGCTACAGTTCCGCTGCTCTTCCTTCTTCACTAGACTGGAAAAGCTGAAAGTTTTACTACAGGTATTTTTCTCTGAGGGACACTGAAGGGGAAGGTGAGATCACATATCAGGGAGCCGCGAGCCACACTTGAACCCACGAAAAGCCGAATGTGGCTCGCGAGCCGCAGTTTGGCCACCCTGGTTGTACACGTTTCATGTGGCCTTTCATCAGATGCCTATTTAATTGGCCCGGGATGATTGCTACATGTGCGAATGCATGTTCATTAGAAATGCACGTTGTTGCACTGTGAAAAAGACCGACTTTAGGACGACGTTGCGACTAATTCGTGGTTTGTTTTTGAAGGACACACATCGTCCTTGCGGACCATATACATCTTGAAATAAAGCAGCTCATAAAGCTATTCCGCCGTCTTCTACACGCCTTCCTGTTGAGCCGAAACCTTGGTGGACTAAAGAGTGCAGCGAGGCTCTTAAAAAAAATGTTCATGGGATGTGCGACGCCGGTACCCGACTCCTCCAAATGTCACAGTTTTCAAACAGGGTCGGGTGAAGGCTCGATATGTTCGTCGTCAATACAAAAAGACGACATGGAAGAAATAAACCTCCGTTAATAACACCAGCGTAAAAGTTGTCTAGAAAAAATTGCATAAGATTAATGGGGATTATCAAGCCTCCTTCATACCGCTTTTTGGTTCTGCCAGGCGGTGTATTGCCTAGTCTTGAGCAGCAGGCCAATATTCTAGGGGAGCACTTTGCATCTGTATCAGGTTTATGGCATTACTTGGCTGTATTTTCAAAGCATAAAAATGTTATAAAGAAGAACACAATAAATTGCTTTGGAGGGCTACGAAAACCCTGTGATAGACCATTTACTTTTCGAGAGCTACAGGCAGCTTTAAATCTTTAAATAAAAGAAAAAAATACGTCCCCGGGGCCAGATTGAATTCACCACTGTATGCTCAAGCATTTACTTTCCAATACCATGCAAGCGATTTTAAACTTTTTTTAACCAGATCTGAAGAGAACGTGTTTTCCCAGATTCTTCGAAAGGAGCTGAAGTTATCCCGCTCCTCAAGCAAGTAAAAGATTCATCATTACCCTCAAGTTACCGGCCCATAGCCCTCACAAGTTTCTTGGGGAAAACCTTTGAACGGATGGTAAACTCAGGATTGGTCCATTTTTTAGAGGAAAATAACCTCCTCGACAAGTTTCAGTGCGGTTTCCGTGCCCACAGATCTACGGTGGACCACCTAGTCCGTCTTGAGAACACTATTCGTGAGGCTTTTGTTTATAGACAGCATTGTGCTTCCGTCGTTTTTTTTTATATAGAGAAGGCTTACGACACAACGTGGAGTAATGGAATCTTGAACGATCTTGTCTCGTATGGAATTTGTGGCCAAATGCTCTCACTCATCAAAAACTTATTGGATGACAGATACTTTCATGTCGAGCTTGGTACAACCTTCTCTCGCAGTTTTGTCCAAGGTAATAAAGCTCCGCAATGTGGTGTTTTTAGCGTAACACTGTTTTTAATAGATATGAACTCTATTGCAAAGCCTATCCCACAATCACTTTGCTACTCTCTTTACGAGGATGTCTTGCAGATCTCTTGCTGGTTGTGTAACATTTCAGTCTGCGAGAGGCAGCTTCAGCTGGGAATTATTAGTCTGATGAGGTGGGCTGATGCCAATGGGTTTAGTGTTTCAACAGAGGAGCCAGTATGTGTTTACTTTTCATTACGTAAGGGCATGCTACTAGAGCCTAGTTTGACCTTGAAGACCGACGACCAGTTTGCGCTTTTTATATTTGCCTGCTTCCTCCTCTCCCCGCTTCTACCCTGTCCGCCGTTGCTTGTTTCCGCCTCCCCTATGGTGAGGAGTATCTTCTGCCTTGCAGAATGTCGAGTCTGGTCGTCGGCGTTTAAAGGAGCACTCAAGTGGTTTTGGGGAAAGCTACTTTTTGTTGTGATGGCGTTAAGGAAGTGTTAGTGAATGAGTATCTTCAGTCTTAGAAGGCAGAACCGCCTATTGATCACGGAGGAATAAAATAGTGCGGACTCTTTTCGGTTCCTGCGCCGACCAGTGAAATTATTGTATGTTTGAAAATTTTGCCGGCCTTTGTAAAGTTTCGGTAAAAAAACAATTTTCAGTTCACTTAGATATGCTGCGCATGATAATTTCATAAGACGTAAAATAGTTTTATATTGGAATACGCGATACTGCAATTATCGTTTCACAAACATGGGACTACGTTTTCTCCCTGCTTTCCTCCGCAGAGGGTGAATTTCCCGTTCCTTCAGGATGCGCGGAAGCGCACGTATCATAAACTATTTCCCTCCGTGTTTTCGGGAAGTGCGTTCGTGTCTCCCCGTCCTCCCGAGGCGAAAGTCAACGTGGTGACATCTTTTGACATCACGTACTAGAAATTACGCTGCGATGCCAAACGTTTGTTTGGTTACGACTTGCCCCAACCGCAAATCGAAGAACGCCCGAAGAGGTCTCCGTTTCGTCGCCCTGCCGAAAGATGAACCTCGGAGAAGCACGTGGTTAAGTCGCGCCGACCACCAGGACGACGCACAAAGCTTGCCCATGACGCCCCGTTTTTGTCACGACCACTTCGACCAAAGTGAGTTCTTCTGCGCGGAGGACACTGCCTGCTCGCCCTCGGAACCCAAACACGACTCCGAAGCGCTGCTATCGTCCACATCGCACGTCGGAGTGGCGTCATGGGAAATCATCCTCAGGTCGGCTGTCCACCGAAGAATTCAGCCTCTAACGGCGTCAGGTCCTCGAGTGTAGAGAACTCCGCCGTGATCGAAGCTCGAATGAGAAAAAAGTTTGGCCGGTGCGGCTATCTCGACGCCATTGGCCCGAGATCACTTTGATATGCGAGCGGTGACCAATGTGAGTGGTTTCGTTTTCGGATGGATCCGAGGTTTGGCGGCCTTCAATTACATTTTTATTAAAGAAATAATCACCGTATGACTATATTTTTTTTTGGTTTTTAGGGATACTTATGGCGTCTAGATCCAGTTGTCATCATAAAAACACGAACTGAAAAACCACTTGAGTGCCGGGGTGAGGCAATTCCTGTTTGTAATGAACATAAGTTCCTAGGAGTGATATTTGATTAAAAATTGAATTTCCGTAGCCATATACTTTACCTGTAAAAGAAGTGCTCAAGGTCAATGAATTTCCGAAAGGCGCTTTCACACAAGTCTCATGGTAGTGATTGGGAGTGTCTCATTCTTCTCTATTGCTGCTTGGTTCGTTAGAAATTAGATTATGGATGCGGTAGTGTATGGATCTGCACGACAATACACCACTCAGTTGTTGGACCCGATCCACCCCCAAGGCCTTAGGCTTTCTACTGGTGCTTTTCGAACGTCCCCTATTCCCAGCCTACATGCTGAGAGTAATGAATATTCACTCGAAAAGAGATTTTATTTAGGATTCCAGTATGTATTAAGAATTCGCTCTATTCCTTCTCGTCCAATCCAGGAAGCAATTCAGGATTCTCGCTATGAAACCACAATCCAGAGCAAGCCATTCGTCATAACCCTATTTTGCGAAGAGAATTAAAGCCTACTCTCAGGCTTACAACCTGGAGTTTTAGCCTAGTTGCTCAACTCCCACCGGCGGTTAAGTCCTTGGGAGGCATAGCACCCATAATGAAGTTTACTCTGTATAAACATAATAACCGACAAAATCCTGTTGCTGTCTTGCAGCAGGAGTTTTCCCAGGTTGCTTGTACGTACAGCGACTGTAGGAGCTTCTTCACAAATGGTACTAAGAGGGATTTGGTTGTTGGTTCTGCTGTTATAAGCGAGACATGGAAGGTTGTTGGTAGTCTTGATGCCAAGCCTCAATCTTTACTGCAGAAATGTATGCTTTAATTTATCTGTTGAATTCATCATAGAAAACTCTATCCAGTACAGTGTCATCTAGTTTGACTCTCATCGCATTAAAGGCGCTTTCTTGTTTGGAAATATCGAAGAATACCTTCCTTAGTATGCTCCAGAGCACTGTGCACACTGCAGCAAAATCAGACCTACACATCAATTACTGTTGGGTGCCTAGTCATGCCGGTTTTCAGGGGAAAATGCTGCCAGTACGTGCGTTGAGTGGCAAGTGGATATCAAGTACATTTCATACACTGACTAAAAACACGGTCTTAAAGGGGCACTGACACATCAAAATCATATTTTTTTTTATTATCCGAAACGATTGAAAACGATGCCGGGACATTACCCTCAAAATTTGAAATTTGGGAATTCAGTATTTGTGAAGTAAAAAAACAATTTCCAAATGCCGAATTCGAAGTTCCCGCGCGATCGGCGCCGGTGCCTTGACGTCAAAAATCGCGGAGACCTGAGAGTCGACTTTCTTTCACCACTCCCTGCTGTTGCCATGGAGACCCAAAGCGAGGAGGGAAGGAGTGAGCGGCGGCGTTACGGCGGACCGGTTTTGAGCGGTGTCGCCTGTTTTCCGTTGGAGGATACAAATCCAGGAGACGGCACCACAACGAACTCCCGATTTTTGGTATTTCAAAAAGAAGGGCCGTAGTGCGTTCGCAATTGCGTTAAAAAAACATGTCTTACGATTGCCGTTATTAAATGTTATAGAGATGTCGCCTACAAAGCTTCTAAATTTCCTGATTTTTGACGTCACCGATCAAAAGAAGCGAGGAGGCGAGAGGCGGGAAAATCAAACGCCAAAAATAAAAAGGCGCGCGCGCGCGCGGGAAAATTTGTTTTCGCGATGCGGTTTTTTTTGCGTGTCTATGACTGCAACTTGCATCGTTTTAGACAATAAAAATAAATACGACCTTCGGGGTGTCAGTGCCCCTTTAAAAAGAGCAATTCACAAAAACTGGCAGTCAGAATGGGACACGGAAATAGACAACAAGCTTCATTGCGTGAAACCTACCCTGCGGGAATGGGCAACTTGCCGAAGCAGGGAGCGCTTCTTTGAGGTTGTCCTCTGTCGTCTGGGATTTGGATACACCCATCTTACCCATGGGCACCTCCTACGGGCAGGGGCAGCTTCAAAATGTGAACATTGTAACGAGCTTTTTGTGTCATGCCTATCCTTATGACGTCCTAAGTACCATCACGAACGCACTACTTTTTTTTTCTCTAACCTTTTCCGCAATCACGTCCCGTTCCACCCGGCATTATTATTTTGTGACGAACCTCTCTTGCCGCACCGTCACTTTTAGATAGCATTGGCATCCTACATCGGCTATGAATCTTAGTTTTTATTCCTATCATGTTTGCCTGAAGATTTGTGGTGGCAGAGAGCCGGCAATCTTGTATCGTCAGCACATTCTCCAAACCTTCCAAGTCTGATTGAAACTCTCTTTGAGTTCCTATGGTTAGCGGAGCATTGGTTTAACATTTCTGGAGTTCTTGATAGGCTTCATCCTGTAACGTTGTAACCCTTCATTCCGCATAGTTTTAAAGGAACTACCTACTATACGTATTTTCGGTATTACCTTTAACTTACCCAGTGTTTCGCACACTGTGACCTTAGTTGCCGCTGTGAAATTAGACACCTAATTTTCTTTTCTCCTGCTCCCATCCCATTTAGCGGGAAATGTTTGCTAAATTTCCCACTAAATTTAGCCGGGAATGTTTCCGCTAAATTTATCAGGGAAGTTTTTCGCTAGATATGACAGAAAATGTTTTTAAGCTGAATTTAGTTAAGATTTTTTCCTGCTAAATTTGGCAGGGAAAATATTTCGCTAAATTTAGCGCGAAATTTTTCTATCAAATTCAAGCTGGAAATTTTTCCCGCTTAATTTAGCGGGAATTTTCTCACTAAAATTATCGGGTCCCGCTAAATTTAGAGGAGAATTATTACCTTTAAATTAAGTGGAGAGTTGTTTCCTCTAAATGGATTTTTTTTCTGCTACACTTAGCAGGGAATTCTTCCCGATAAATTTAGCGGGGTACTTTTCCCGCTAAAAATAGCGGGGTAAATTTCCCCCTAACTTTAGCGGAAAATTTTTGTGGTAAATATAGCGGGGAAATTTTTCCGCTGAATTTAGCAAGGAAGTTTTCCCGTCAAATTTACCGGGAAATTTTAATCATAATGAAACGCGCAATGACGTCACGAATTACGTCCCTCGTGACCCTCGTGACGTCGCACGTGACGTCATTAGGGGAAATATCCCATAATGCAACGCACGATTACGCCAACGGCGCGCCGCTTAAGCTGGAAACGAGCACCTAAGAGCTGCGCTCTAAAAGAAGACTCTTCTTGGGCACTTAAGAGCTTAATGAACACATGCAAAGGATAAAAAAAACTTTTTAGAGCGCAGCTCTTAGGCGCCCGTTTCCGGCTTCAGCGGCATCGCCGTCGCCGTAACCGCGCGGTGCCTTATGGGGCGCGTGACGTCACTGATTACTCTTTGTAAGGTAAAAGCGCTAAAAACAACGGTAAAAGAAACGAACATCACAGAGCGCTACTTGCAACTGAAGTTTATTGTCAGAAAACACACATATATATACACCGTGAAATCGCTACATGTACTACAGAAACGCGACATCACCCAATCAGTGTTCGCGTGTCCGCTATCTACTTTACGAAAGATTTTAAAAACGCCACCTCAGAGCCAAACAGGGCTATAGATGGAGCGCTGACACACGTTCCTTCAACCCGCTCGGATATAAAAAAAAGCTTCGGATATCTCCCTTGTCATTTTGTTTCGATTTCGGGCCAAGATAATGGTGCTGTCAAACTTCGGGACACACCCACATCTGTCGCAGTGCACAGCCAGATTTCCCGAGGCTGACGATCGAACTGACAGGGCATGCTCCCTGAGGCTATCATTTATATAACGTCCCGATTGGCCTATGTATACTGTGCCACATGATAAATGAATCTTGTAAACCACGCCCTCGCTACACTCCACATACCTGGTCTTATCTTTCTTCTGACAGACATCGACGGGTGTCTCCCCCGTTCCACTGATTACGTCATCGGCGTCGGCGTCGGCATCGTCATCGTCACTGATGACGTCACCAGTGATGTTACTGATGACGTCATCGGCATCGTCACGTGACCCCCGAGGTCACGTGATCCCCCCGAGGTCACGTGACCCGCCCGAGGTCACTTAACCCACCCCCCAGTTCCCTTCCCTCCTCCTCCTCAAGAGCTGCGCTTTAATTCGGCGTTACCGGGAGTAGTAAACGGCTTCCACTTTTTTTTAAACAGGCTAGATGGAAAAAGAATCTTTAAAACGAATTTACAACGAAGAAATAAAAAAACTTAGAGCTATATTTACGGCGCAAAACGAATTTGAAGTTGGCGCCCGCGGGCGCGGCCGCTGGTCACGTGGTAGGTTTGTGCGCCGCCGCGCTCGTCGCCGCCGCCGCAAAGTCACGCCGCCGCCGCACGCAGAGCTTTTTGCGACACCGCTTCAACGCGCTTCTCCACGCCGCCGTCGCCGCACGGGTTCGTCTGCTTCGGAGCGCCGCCGCTGTCATCTGACCGGCGCACGGGTCTATCACGTCTGCTTGCGCTTTTTTAGGAGTTTCCTCTGGGCTCTAAAAGTTAGTTTTTTTTTTGTTTTTTTGTTATACTTCAAACAAAAATGAATAAGTTACTTTCGGAGGCCAAAGGTAGCTTCTGAAAGAGCGCAAGCACCACGAAATAAATAAAGGCCACTTTTCCATGGCGCCCGCGGGCACCAACTACAATTTCGTATAGCGGTTTCAGGGAGTCAGTTACTCGAGCATCCACCAGTCGGCGCGCTCTCCGCGGGCTTTGCGGACCGCCATAGCCGACCTTCAGTTTCTCGCCGTTGCTCCGTGCTATGTGCTGCAGCGGCCAACACCGGAGCTTTGTTTTCGTGTTCTTTTACCTTCCGCGTGGAAATCTTGTGTTTTCTTTGGGTCTTTTCAATATTTTGGGCTTTGATTTAATCATTTGATATGTATATTTCAACATAGCTCTTGTATTTTCATATTTATGGAATGGAATCGGGCAGCGAATGAATCGACGATACAAGTTCGTGGCATAGGCTTGAGACCGTGTGAGTTCATCACATTCTTACCTTTTCGTCGCTAATAAAGGGAAGTCAACACCTTTGCGACATATGCAAGTTTCAACTGACGCAATAAGGCTATCAAAGTCGCGCTTCTCGCTGCATGTGCGCCCTTGTTTTCCGTACAGGGGAACCGCATGTAACCGATTTAGCGTGCGACGAGACGAGCGACGGCGACAACGACGAGTCAGCGATGAGCGACTGAGATTTCTCTTTGTCGCCCGTCGCGCCGGTCGGTTTTTGGATTCCTAGATTTCGCAGCAGCAGTGGTGGCGCTGAGACAACCTCGTCACTAACTCAGTGGTCTGCTATATCACAGGCGGAAAACGAAAGCTGCAAGTCACTACAAGACAGAGGACACCAGCAAAAACAGCATCTTCCTGGGATTGGTCAACTTGCCTTCCACCAGGGGACCAGGCTACAAAAAGACCAGCTCGACCAGGCGGCAGGGATCTTCACTTCGCAGCAGCAGCGGTGGCGCTGAGACAACCTCGTCACTAACACAGTGGTCTTCTATATCACAGGTAGGAAATAGTTGATTATACTTGTCCTTTTGTTTATTTGTCGCCATTGCTGCTGCTGCTGTTGTGTCACTGATCTTGTTTTTCTAAATTGCTACTTCACGAGTGAAATGGCTGACGGTGCCGATGACATTTGTATATTATGTAAAGTCATCTTCTCGAACAAAGATAGAACAATGGTGTGTTCCGAGTGTGAGTTTCCGTACCACTTAGGTGATTGCTCTGGAATAGCCAAGTCAACGTTCAAATCAAAAGGGGATAGCTGGCATAAACAATGACGCTGTCAAACCTGCAGACTAAATAGGCAGCGAAGTGGACATATCGCTAAACAAAGAAGTGACTCCGATCTGGATCCCTCTGCGGTCAGGATGACACTCGCAGCAATGAACAAAAAGCTAGACACCCTCTTAGATCATAAAGACACAGTAGATGAAATTGGATGAAATAGAGCATTCAAGTCAGATGCTGTGGGACAAGTATGACGCAGTGATAAACCACATGTCCCAACACGATAAGGAGATAAAAGAACGGAGGAAAACAGCTGAAATAGTCGAAAAAAGCGAAGCAACAGGAGAAATCAAAGAACTAAAGAAACAGGTGAATGAACTTGAATGGCAGTCACGCCGACAAAACCTGGAACTTCACGGTGTACCAATGACTGAGAGAGAGAACGTACTGGAAAAGGTAAACAGTGTGGCAAGGATACTGAACGTACCAAAGTTGACCGCTAGTGATATGGTGTCAGTGTACAGACTTGCCTCAAAGTGTGGACAAGGTCCCTAGAATTATTGTGCGCTTCGCAAGCCAGATAACACGGGATCTATGGTTCCGTAGGCGCTTGAGCCTGAAAGAAGCGAAAACAAACATTTTCCTTTTGGAAAATCTGACGGGGCATGAACGATCGCTACTTTGGACTGCAAAGGAATGGGCAAGGGCAAACGCTTACAAGTATGCCTGGTACAGGAATGGCAATGTACTCTTGAGGAAACTAGATGGAGGGCGAGTGCACGCAATCAGGAACGAAGATGACTTGCAGAAATTGGAGTAGAAATATTCACTTTTTGTCGTTCTTTTGATTTCTTTCTGTCTAAAATGGCTAACCAAATTAATTTCTTGCCGAGTGAGCTTGGGAACGTGTTTAGATCCCAAAGCAGCGTTGTATTTTCCCTGTTTCATTTGAACGCACAGTCCTTATGTAATAAATTTGATCGGTTTGATGCATTTTTGCGGAGTCCCGACTTTTTGTTTGATGTTATCATGTTAACGGAAACATGGTACACTAAAGATGATACTCTTGAAATTTTAAGTAACTATGAAAACTATAATGTATGTCGAAATTTTAAAAGAGGAGGAGGAGTTTTTATGCACATTAAAGGGGCACTCAAGTGGATTCTGAGATCGTCTATTTATTGTCATAACGCAATCCACGGACTCTAAGCATCCTAAAAATCCTAAAATTACATTCAATGGCGGCCGATTTCCCTATTAAAAATCCAATCAAAGATCGATGTTCTGCGCCTAGGCGCACGCCGTCAGGGGCGCTGTCGGACGGGAAGGCAGCAGGGAAGGGCGTGCGCCAGCCAATCACGAGTCCCGGCGGACTGATTTTGAAATGCGCGCGTATTCGGCGGACTGATTTTGAAATGTGCGAGTATTCGGCGGACTGATTTGTTCGAACGTGCGCGTATTGGACGGACTCATTTTAAAACATTTATCGAATGTGGTGTCGTCGTATGGAAATTCTTCGGCGGACGGCAGATATCAGGTTCACCCCGTGCGACACCGCTCCTACGCGCGACGCCGACGCCTCGAACGCGCCGCAAACGTAGACGACGGCATTCCACGGCGCTGCGAAGCCAGCGAAGCGTCTTCGGCATCGACACCGGACTCCGGACTCAAAAGAGAAGAACGCACTCGGCGACGGAACTCCGCGGCTCCGCAACACGGACTGATAGGTGATACGCTTTTTATTGTAAAACTCGCATGTATAATTGATGCCGGTTTTTTGTTTTAAGGTGCCAGTGCGGTTGCTGCATGCCGATGGAGATCGTCGTCAGGTTGTCTGCCGCCGGGTGTACACTGCCGCCGTACGCAAGCAGCAGGGCCGGCGCGCTGCGTGACGAACCACTTGGATTTCGACTCGCTGTGCCCCAGCCGGGGTGTGCTATGACTAGCTTTCCATAATAGACGCCACTATGGGCAGAAGAAAATGCGGGGCGACAAGGAACAAGTGAGTACGACTTGCCGATCGTGAAACTTGCGATCGGCGTCGACAGCGTTCCAATCATCGGCGCCCGTTTTTCTTGCCCCACGTCCGCACGGGAAACCTTTCAATAGAAAACACTTAGCGATCAATTGCTTTTTTTAATGTTCGCTTCACGTGTCGGTTTATTGTTTTTTGTTTTGTTTGCCTTGCGTTTTCGTTTTCTTGCCCATGCCTCCCAAGCTGCGAGCCGCGGATGAGGACCCCTCCAGCGACACGGAGTCGGAGTTGGGCTCCGGTCCGTCTTCGGTTGAGATCCTGGCCCTCAATGACCCTGCAGTGACCGTATGTCTACCGCCCTCGAGTTGGTGATGGAGCATTTAGCAGCCGTCACGGGCGGGACCGGCGGCCAGCGGCAGTGCGAGCCAGAGGAGCTCGACGACCGCAAGTTCGTCGCCGACTTCGTGGCGGTGCTGGGCGTATACGCAAGAGCGTCGAGCGCCTCGGACGCGTAGCGCCTCGGATGCCTACGTGCTGAAGCGGATCTTCCCCTTGCCTTGCCGGCGAGCGCGAGACGATGGTGGGTGTTGCAGATTCTAATTGACTGCACCTCAACCGAAAAGGGCTATACGCACGACGCGAAACGTTTTGGTTCTCGTATAAAACTAACTGTCAAAACAAGATTTCCGAAGCTGTAAAGTAGCATAGAGAGGAGGCTATGCATAGGGGTAACGCGTCTGCCTCGTACGCAGCAGACCAGGTAAACCCAGAGCAGTATAAAAGGCTCTGGGTAAACCTTGTAGGTTTACCTTTTTTTTTTTTTTTTCGAACATTGTTTTGTTGAGGCATTTAGCAATATTTACATTTTTATGATTAACAGTGAAAAGAATGAATGTTTTCGACGAAACTTCGCTCAACTAAATGGTATGGCCTTCCCTTTCCAGAGGTGCATGGGGAACAGCAGAGCTTTGGTTTTCGGCTGGACGACGCAAAGGGGGGGGAGGGGTTGGGCCAATTGGCTAATACTGTATTCACTCGAGTAATAGCCGCACTATATATGAACAAGGCCCTCCCGTCTACTTTCCCACAGAACACATATACAGCCAATCATTGCGTTGCGCATAAATAACATAGCGAATAACCAGATCGAGAACACGATTCTCCATACAAGTGCAATCTTCACAGATGGTACCTTCACACGAAAACATTATCTCTGTCCTGGAAACAGCTGTAATCATGCCTTCGATCGCCATGATTGGCAACCTGCCTGCTCCGCGGAAAAGCGAACCCTCAGGTTTTCTTCATAAACAGTACGGCTATTACTCGAGTAAATACGGTAGTTTCGTAATTAGCAGCCGCATACTGTCGCAGCGAAGCGACGTGAACGCAGGCGGGGGGTTAACGAGCTCCTAGTGATACACGCTCTGTCCAGCGTGAGCTCTCTGCGTCGTGCGTATAGCAACTTCCGGTCAAGGTGCACAATGTCATGCACATGGCCTTATACCCGTGCCACACGGGCAACTCGAATGCCATTTACAACGGATGACATTTGAACGATCGGCCAATCAGCATGCGACACTCCGAGCGTGGGGCATTCCACCCGCGACAGATTGCGAGCCGATTCATCAATCACACGAATGTCATTCGCTGTAAATGGCAATCGAGTTGCCCGTGTGGCACGGGTATTAGTCATTCTATTTCCAACTTTTGAGGCGTTCCGCCGCAGCTTCCGAGAGGAGTTCCTGGCGCTGGGGTACGAGTCCCG
Source organism: Ixodes scapularis (assembly GCF_016920785.2). Classification (NCBI taxonomy): domain Eukaryota; kingdom Metazoa; phylum Arthropoda; class Arachnida; order Ixodida; family Ixodidae; genus Ixodes; species Ixodes scapularis. The sequence continues at coordinate 13,565,175 of NW_024609879.1, forward strand.
AGTCCGGTGGGAAATCGAGTGTCGTACACAGAACCCAGAAGAAGGCCTTGTGGAGCATATTCGGGTCATGCAGGAACTGCTCAACCGAGCAGTGCAAGCTGCTCTCAAGTCGCAGAGGGTTACTGGCAGTGTTCGTCAGCCACCCCTGTTACAACATGTGTCTTCATGGGTCCAAATATGACACCATTGAAGACCTCGTGTAGGAAACCATCGCGGCTTGCGTGGACTACAGGCCTCCAGCCCCCAGCTGCAGAAGCCTCCGAGCCGTCCTGTGCGTGGGTACCCCCCACATGCGTCAACCGAGAACGAGCAACTACGACTCGACACCTTCCTAAAAGGGTCTGTGCCAACCTCGCCTACTTGCCCCTCGACCTGAACCCCCTTGACTGTCGTCGGGAGGTCCAATGTTTTTACAACAAAATGGGTCGTCAAGAGCCTAAATTCCTAATCCAGGGAAGCCCCAGGCAGCTGGAATTGCTCCCCCTACCCCCGAAAGCCCGCACCAGAGCGAAATTTTGCCGCAGATGCTGCAGACCTTCTCAAGCGGCTGGCTGCAGTTTCCCTACGGCGAAGGCCGGCTGCCTAACCGTGTTCGAGATCATTGAACGGCCAACAAATGCCCAAGCTTGGGCCAAGGGGTGGCTGGCAATGAGGGAATGAACTAGTGGAGTTGAGAGGCAGCGGCCAGTGTTTGAGAGACTGGTATAACATGGGAAATAGAGCGGCAGAAGACCGTTGGCGGCCCAGTTCCTGCTAGAACTACGGACAGCGTGGCCATTCTCGCAGCCAATGCCTGCACTGGTGGTGCCGGGGCCAGAGGAACCAGGGAAACCAACAGGGCTTGCGACGCTGAACTTGGAGATCTCGCTGCCGCCGGCCCAAGCTGGCAGCAGCGAGTTCCAGCCTCAGGATGAGCGAGTCGCCAGCACTTCTCTCGTCTGTGTCGCATACGACCTACATATCAGTACATCGAGCCTTACATGACACTTTGTCTACTTGCTGTTCCCTTTGCCGCCCTTCTTGATAATGGAGCAGAAAGTTTGTTTATTGGAGACTTTTTTGAGCTGTGCAAAACAAAAAAAGAATCGCTTTGTTCCTAAAATACACTTCTGCAGTGCGCTGCAATGCTCGGCATTCTGTTCGACGAAGAGGCACGCTAGCATTTTCTTTAACTGCCAGGATTGAACATGCCAATTACCTTTTGGTGTAGATTTTATTGCAGGCGAAAAACTTTTGCTCGACTTTGATGTTGGCGGCTATTAGCCGGATGGACGTTCAGCTGGATGTTACCCCTTTCACGAGGCGAGAGGATTGCATTACCGGCGCAGCTCTCCCGGCTCTCTGTACAACAAGGCTTGCTGCAGCCTTTCCTGCCGGTGTCTGAGACACCCTGTAGGTGGGTCCAGGAAACAAAAGTAGCAGCTAGAGAGTATGTTGCAGCCATTTCCACCAAAGTACTACACGGGAGTTGCGGGTAAGACTGATGTGCTGCTGCATCGAATCGAGACTGGCGACGCTCGACCAACTGCGGTGCAACCCAAAGCCCCTCATCGTCCATGTACGAGCTCTCCTGAATGCAGCACTACAGGAGTGGATCGACACCGGAGCTGTTTGCAACTCCCAGAGTCGTTGGGCTTCTCCCGTCGCAGCCCCAACGCTGTAACGGCGAGAGATTCATACCAGTTTCCCTTGATCGACTCAATCATGTACGCGATCGACAACACAAAAATGTTCACAATGCTTGACTGCAGTCTAGGATAATCGAGATAGACCCAGAGGAGGTTTCGACAACCGCTTTCACCTGTCACAGGGGAGTGTTCGAGCCTTTCAAATTTGCCGGATACCTTTCAACATCGAATGGACATTGGTGTCGATGATGCAAAGAGCAAGTTTGTGATGGCGTACATGAAGGGCGTCATTTTCCCCAATCTTTCAAGAAATACCGCGAACATTTTAGGATTGCCCGCGAGCAAATGCAATATGCCAACTTGACAGTTCACCCTGAAAAGAAAATGAACCTTCTTGGCTTTGCTGTTAACTCGAGTTTTTCACCCCAATCGGGACAAGATACGCGCGATAACCGATTGCCCGCAGCCGCAAGACGTCAAGAGCTTGCAATGCTTTCTAGAATTGATTGGATGTTATTGCCAACTCGTCCCACACAGCTCCAAGATAACTAAACCTTTGTATTTGCTTTTGTGCAAAAGAGAAGATTGGCATTGGAGACAAAAGCAACAAGACGCTTTCCCTCGGCTCTCGAGGGGAATCATTGACTTTGCTTCGTTAGTTTCCGGGTCTTTTTAACCCGTTCGTTGATCAAACGGCTGCCAGCGACTCTGGCCTTGGTGCTGTCCTGCTTCAGGAACACAACGGTGTTCTTTGGCCAGTTACCTTCACCAGCCGCATGCCGACAGCGGCCAAACACTACTATTATGCAATGGAAAAAAAGTGTCTCGCCATTATTTTTGCCCTAAAAAAATTTAACATGTATTTCAATGGCACATACTTTCAAATCCAGACCAATCAAGTGTTCTCCTGGCCGAATGATTTGCGGAATCCAGTCGGATGTCTTGCACAATGAGCTCCGACATTGCAGGCATACCACTAAGCCACTACATAAAAGAAGGGAGTTTTGTTGCGGCAGACGTAATCTCGTATGGTCCTTTGCAGGTCCTTCCCACTCAGGACGAAGATGCATTGGTGCGAATAACTGGCATTGTGGCCGACTGATGTTGGGGAGCTCCGTCTACAGGTGTGCGAGAAGCTTGCAGAACAAAGGGTAGGCCGCACCTAGAGCAACGATTGGTACGACTCATATTTGCTGAGAGAGAATGGACTTCTTCTCAGCTACAATTTTCAAGCAGACGATGCCGCCCATGGCTCACCTTTCAGGATTGTGAAACTTCGAACGCCGTTCATCAGTCACTTCCATGATTCAGCCTCATCAGGCCACAGCAGCAGCAGTATTACTTGCAATAAGTTACGTCATGTCGAGACTTGATCAGGAATCATTCAGGATATACGAAGTATGCCCACACTTGCCCAGGATGTCAGAAGTCAAAGCCACACGAAGGTCTCCTACCAGGATTTATGCAACCAATCGTAAACCACTCTCCTTGGCAGATTGTTTCCTGCGACTTGTAATGGGATTATTTCCTCATAATCCGTACAGTAATCAGTATCTTCCTGTCGTGACTGATCACTTCACGAAATTGGTTGAATTGTTCCCTTTACAGAAGCTTCTTTCGCAAAAAATCTGGTATCGCCTTCTTGCCGTCCTTACCAGATTACGCTTTCTTACAGAGCTCATGGTGGATCATATTTCCGGAGCAAGGTTGTCTCGACATTTGTGCTGTGCTTGGCATACAGTACAAGCTCACTTCTCTGCAGTGTTTATAGTTTGTTGTGAAGACTAGCTGTTCGTTGGCAGATGCATCACATGCACAGCGAAAGGGAACATAAAAGCAGCATAATATATTATTAATTTCCCAGGGAAACGAACACAAGACGTGTACACTTGAGAGTATAGAGTATTGCTTCTTATAATCTGATCTGATCAGTGTGGCCATTGCTTCAGTTTATGTGGTTAATTAAAGTGGTGTTTTTTTCTTACATTCAGTCAATGGATATTGTTTCAGGTGCTTCTGGTACGCTGCCTATAGGCAGTGGATGCTATGGTTGTGACTGCAACTGGGGCAGAGCAACTGGCGACCACTTGCCTCCTGCATTGTGAAAACAATGGGGGACTGACCGCCAGCGACACATTTTCCGGGCTCCTGTGCCCTGATTGTGCGACTGAATAAAAGTGTTTTTCTTATACTGGGTATAGAACCATGTTTTTCTCACCACAAAAGTAAACATTGCATCGTCCAACGGTCGGTCTTCACACAAATGTATTGTTAGCCGTGAGAACCAAGTGACAACTTACTATTGCCCACTTCAAAGTTGTAATCGATTTGCATAACTTCTCACCAAGAACACTCGGGGTTTTGTTGGCTGCCATCTTCGTGGCGCTTCTGTGCAAATATTTCCATACTCCGTTTCACCTTACAACTGACTGCAGCAAACGCTATGAGCTATTGGAGCCAATGGACAATAAGTAAAATAGCAGTGCCCCTAGCGGTTCAGGTGCACTCTGGGAGCAGGAGACTGTCAATAAGTAGTTTTGGTTTCACCGGGTTGTGAATCTGTCGTCTGCTATCATCTCCACATTGCCATTATGTCGTCGTGGATTGCTCCACACTTGTGAACGAAGTACTAAGTGCCCTTTTCTTCTTGTTGCTACAAATCTGACACAGCAAATAATGAAACAATTTATTTTGCTGGCACGGGTTTTGAGCGAGAACATTCCAACGGCGAACTGAAGTGAACGTAGAGCGACATACACCGAATGCCGTGCCAGCTCGCTGCGTGCATTTGTTTGCCGCCTCGAAAACATCCACTGAGACATTTTATAGCACTTGCTTCGCCAATCGATATTTCCAATTGGGCTAACACAATACATGACGAAGCTAGCTGTATGAGAACGTTCAAGCACAAACTTTCGCCCTTTGCTATGTTTCTGTGTGAAAATTGGCCGCGGAAACAAGGGTGTTATAGAAACAAAGTACTAGTCTCAGTGGCTGTTCTCAAGGTTGCAAACCAATGCACGCGGTAAGCTGGCACGGCATTCGATCTGCATTCACTTGACTTCACCGTTATGGTGTTTTTGCTCGTCCCCCGTGTCAGAAAAAATCCTAATTGTTTCGTTATTCGCTGCGATTGATATGTAGCAACGAGAAAAAAAGGGTACTTACTGCATTGTGCGCAAGTGTGGAGCATCCACAACAACATGAGCAATTGTATAGGCGGCAATTACTGGCAATTTTACAGTGACTTTTTGCAGAAGTGGTGTGACACCAAGGTTGGGTAGTAGCGATCACAGCACTATGTAGCCCCTAAGAGCAGAACAACGCAACCCTTTGAATCCGGGTGTTTTACTGACAACATAACCGACAGAGCAGCTCGCCGCAAGTCACGTGGTACTGTTTATTAAAACATAAACTCCGAGTTCACACTTTTCGATACTAGTCTGTTGTGAGGTTCGCAGAGCCACATTGGCTGGGAAGGCTCATACACTACGCTGTTTAGGAACAAGGTTTGTTTTTGCTCCTTCAAGGCACATACGAGTTACCCAGTAAATGAATAACTGACATTCCTTTCAGTGGTTGAAATCAAACCTTTTTGCCAAGGCACAAAAGAGAATGGTGGGGACATAGGCAAATGCTGAGTGCGCATGTCTTGGCATCTGCAACAGTTACTCTTGTAGATGCCGTGCGTAAATGCACTTCCAGCATGCTTCTTGGTGCTTGGCAAAAGTTCTACTCTCCGAACAAACCTCTGCATAATCATTCGGCTTTGGCTAAAACTATTTTCATTTGTTTCCTCAAAGGTTAGCAAGGCATGAACCACTGAATTATCGAGAGGAGACAATGTTGCAGATGGGAGGGGAAACCGTAGTGTAGACTGGAAAATATGTTTAGCTCTGTAAGTCTGAATGGCATCGAACTTGTGCTAAATGTTTGTGCTGTCATGCACAGTTGCCTGGGTTTGGTTTATACAGTTCCAGTCTACCTCCTCGATGAAAGCCCCATTTATTAAAGACCAACAGGAGAGCTGCTTTGCCAAGGTGTAGCCTCTTCAGGATGTCTGTGGCAGCACATGAAAAGAAAAGTCAATGCAGTATTACGTGCGAGGGACATAAAAAAATATGCGGAGAGCATGTATTTCAATACTCGTCTGTGGCGCATCGGAACACAAGGAGGGGCACACAAGCAACGGATAGCATAAAAGGCATGAGGAACACACGATGACGAAGCAAGCAAGCAAGCACTGTCACTGGGCAAAATTAAAGCGGGCACAAGCATGTGGACGCATGCGGAGGGAGGGTAAACAAATGCACAAGGCGTGCAAAGATCAGACAAACTTCTAAGTTCTAGGCGCACATACGCATAGCTTACCTCTCGAAACCTTTGGCAGGGTTGGATGGAGAGTATGTCGCCTCAGAGTCTGGCGTGCTGCTGGGAGCAGGAAATATGCAGTTGTATGGCACCTCGCTGCTGCAGTAGGGGACGGCAGAGTCGAAAGTATCCAACGGTACTGGCTCCTCCACGACCAGGGAGATTCATCTCGACAGTGCAGTCCCTCAGGATCCTTTCTGCCTTGCAGGATGCAGCAGTCCAGCTGCTGAGACTAGGACCTGCAAATAGCACGTTTATACTACAATGTTTTTCACAATGCCTGGTTTCTAACACTTAGAAGAATGGAGAGTCGGGCGATTTGGTGGGAATTCATCGTAGGGAACAGCAAAAACAGACGAGGACGTTAAAGAACCGCACGGGACGAGCGCTGCGCTCGTCCCGTGTGGCTCGCGCACTGGCCGTTCAATGCGCGAGCCACTCCTGGGAACTCGCACGACAAGCACAGGCACAGGCACATTCGCTCGTTTCGCCGCGCTTTGGCTGCGCATACAGGCTCTAAGCTCTCGAACGAAGCGTGTTCTCAGTTATGAAGCTCGAACCGGCAGGCCGGGATTGCTTACGAGATGTGGCAGCTGTTTGAGAAAACAGCCGTGCCATTCTGATCCAAGCAAATAAACTGCACCGCAGAAACGACAACAATGAGTGTGCAGGCGAGCTGGTAGATGCTGATCATGTTCAAAATTACCCGAGTCTGTGGTAAAAGGGAGAAAACCTAGGTCCTAGAAGAAAAAATAAAAATAAAAATCGTGGAGTTCTTAGGCTTAGGTGGACATCGGCTCCATTCCGGTATGGGCAGCATAGCCTTTTGTGACCCTGTACGCGTGGGTAATCCTCCCACACTGAGTAAAAATAAAGTATTAGTATACTTTTGATTCAGGTAACGTCATGCTCGCAAACTTTCGCATTCTGTCGCCATCACTAGTGTCTCAGCGATATTCAGCTTTCTACGATGCGTAGCTTATTTACGCGGATAGAAAAACACGGTTCTCTTCTACAAAACACCCTTCGAATACGTATGTCACGCAGACTGCTGCACAATGCGACGTTGAAACTCACAAAAATCACCAAACACTTACCAGGACTTTTTCGCGGGTCCCTCGCTCGGTCCCGTCGGCGACGGGAAGCAGAAGCGTCGGTACAGCAGACTACGGTCACCGCTGGCGAACGCCTCGAAGGTGTCCGCACGGAAACGAGGAATGTGGAGGAGGTCCTCGGCGGTCGTTTTCTTGCCCGGTGCAACGTAACCATTCGCGTCCTCGCGAACCTTGCTTCGAGAACGGGATGAAGTGGGAGCATAGGGAAGAAACCCGGCAGACGACGGAGCGACGCAGCCGCGTGGCCGCGTCGCCGCGCGGGCACATCACTCCCGCGTAACAAGGCAAGGAGAAAACATAGTTCGCTCGTTTTCAATCAATAATAGCTGCATTACGTCACCTACACCCTACGATTTGACGTGGTTGTCAAAAGATAATGTGCATGTGTCTAAAAAGAGCAATATTAGTAACTTTCGGAATCTCCACGAAATTGACAATTTTTATTGGTTGAATTTTATGGCGGTGGTGGGGACACAGGATGGACTCCCCAAGAGGAAATAGTGCCTGCGTATTTCTTTTGCTGCGAGTTTATTTCGGCGTCTTGCCGTCTATGACTGGTCATTTTCATTGACTGAAGCCCAACAAACAATATGCTTTCAAAAACAAACTTCTTCAAAAAGCACTTGAGTGCCCCTTTAAGAACACCATACACTGCGGTATGATAGATAAATTTTCGGTAATTACTGAGGATTATGAAGTTTTGACGTTGCAGCACGCGCATAACGTTTTTGTGTCGTGTATATCCCTCCTGGTGGCACCATGTCTTGTTTTCTAAAATATCTAGATGAACTCTTTCTTTTTATCGGTGAGAACAACCTGAAGCATGTTATGGGGGTGATTTTAATACAGGGTTGGGCAGAAATACTCAAAAATGTATTTGGAAATACAAATACTGGGATACTTTAAAATAGTATCTAAAATACTGATACCGAAATATATCTGTAAAAGTGTATCGCGATACGTATCGGAAATACATTTTAAATAGAGGCAAAAAGTATTTGGAAATACAAATACAGGAATACATTTTAGCGAGGGCAGAAATACAAATACAGAAATACTGATACTGCAATACATTTTTCAGATTTATTTGAGATAAAAATAGATAAAGTTTGGAGTTGGAAGTGGAAGTTTTTGATCCTAAAATTATTTTCCCGTTGGCTTGGCACTTTGCCTTGAAGGTAGTGATTTCGGACGGCGAGGAGTCTTCAATGGGCTCTTCCATCAAGGAGTGACCGTGGCCCCTTCCCTGACATCCTGTCTGTATGACGAGGAATGCGAAAAGACTTCGACCTCTAAATAAATTCTCCGTCATCCTAAATCCCATCAAAACGTCACCACGCCCCTGTCAAATAAGGACGCCCTTGTCAACATTTATCACATGACGTCACGGTGGAATGAACTGGTAATCTTTATCTGTAGGTATGGCCTTGAATATGAAACTTTAACACGCTGCTGTATGAAAAGACAATGCATACTTCCGTTGCACGTTACCTCGTTGAAGATCGTGCAGGATTTTCGAGAATGGTGGACCACCTGAAATACCCTGGAACACCTGTCTTATCTTCTGTTACGATTGAAAAAACGATACGGTGGCATCCCTGTTGTCAAGGTGCTTCCTGCTGACCCTCCGCCACCGACGCATGGATTGCAGTCATCAAGTTTCGCCTTGCATACTCCAAATAGAGACCTCGTGGATTGCGACCTGATATTGCCGGCTGAGGTGAGAGCTTTCCGAGAAACAGCGCGCTCGAGGCGAGTCGCAGGTGCACGAAGTCTGGTTCGGCACAGCGAGGCCACGTCTGACCTCCTTTCTGGGTTTCGGATCACCAGAGCAGCGGGTCACTTTCACGTCGGCTGATGACGTACTTTTGAACCGTGCAATATTAAGGGCGCAGCCGAAGACGCATTCAAATATCTGTTGAACTTCGCTGCGATCCTACTATTTCAAGTCAACCACCACCAGGCTCGTGCTGCAACGGACTGTGACTCAGCTTTGCCGAATGGGTGTACGGTTAGCAGCGGGCTTTGGATGCCCGCAAACAATGACTCAAGAAACCCCTACCTAAGGACCTGCGGCAAGAGATGCTCTGACTCCACTCCTGGCACGCCACCTGGTTCGAGTCCCCGACTGTGCAACAGTTCTCAGAAGAGAGAAGAGGACGCATAGAAAAATAGTTTGGAGAATCGGAAGGAAGCTTGGTCAGCATGGTAACAATGCCCCAGCATCTCCTTGAGCCTGGTGCCCTCAAAAGTAAAAAAAAAAAAAAAAAAGCGCGGAATTTTTTTTTTTTTTTGAGGGGGGGGGGGGAGGGAGAGGAGTATTTCTCAAGAAATGTAACGAAATACATTTCACCCTGATTGTATCGCGATACAAAGGAACGTTCAGAATGTATTTCGATACAGAAATACAGATACTGATGAAAAATATGTATCGCGATACAGAAACACAGATACGAAATGTATTCCTGAAATACTATCGCGATACATTTGTATCGCGATACTGCCCAACCCTGTTTTAATATCAATATGCTTTTGTCATCAACACAGCAATTAGAATTTCTCATGCTTTATCAGTCGTATGGTTATATCGTCACCATTTGTCAACCAACTCGTTATAGTAGTGCGAATGAAACATTGTTAGATATTTTCTTAACAAATGTACCCGAGGAACATGCACATGCTGGTGTTATAGCGGCGACAATAAGTGATCATCTCCCTATTTTTATGTTTATAACTCTAGATAATATCAAACACAAGAAAATATGTGTGCCTAACCTTCATTAGCGTGATATTAGTACAAAAATTCTCGAATTTTTTCAAGAACAAATTAACACAACAGACTGGAGTGCGGTTCTCTCTAATGTGTCGGCAGACGAGGCATACGAGAGTTTTCTTGAGACGTTTTGCGATATTTAATAACCGTGTATTTAAGTACAAAAATATTATAGGTCATAAAAAGTGTAGAAAACCATAGGCCACAGCAGAGGTATTAAAAATGATGAGGAATAAAAGCACTTTAAATAACATTTATCCGTACAAGGGATCCAGTTGTGTTGTCAAGTTTTAAGAGGCAAAGAAATAAGATAACAAGTGAGCTACGGCGGGCCAAACGCTCATACTATTTTTTGCTTTTCCGGGATGAAAAGAGAAGGGGTGTTTTGTCGAAGAAGTTAATTTCGATATTATTCGAGGTTTGGAAAAACATCCGAACTTACGACTGAGGGGGATATTGAGAAAGGTAAAGCTCTTGCAGACGCGTTCAATGATTTTTTTGTCGACTTAGTGAACAGCGTTCACTCTGTTGAAGCTTCAAAATATATAAAATGTCTGTCTGAGAACATATTTCTCCCTCCAACTAGTGAGAAAGAAGTTATTTCAATTTTTATGAGTCTAAAAAACCGCAAAAGTTCTGAGTCTCAGGACATTCAAATAAAGCCCATTAAATGTGTTGTAAAGTCTAGTGTTTTTATTTTAACTCGTATATTTAATTTTTGTCTCGAAACTGGTGTTTTTCCGCGTAAAATGCAGATAGGAAAGGTTTCTGTAATATATAAAGCAGGGGATAGGAATGATCTTAGTAATTACAGGCCAGTCGCCATTTTGCCGATATTTTCAAAAGGATCGGAAAACATCATACATAAAAGACGACACTTTTTTTGAGAAACACTCAATTCTTAGTCCCCAGCAGTACGGGTTTTAGAAAGGGTACTCGACAGAGTTAGCGTTATGAAATCAAAAAGAGATAATTCTGAACAATATTGAAATTAAACTGCATACATTGGAAATCATTATCGATTTTTCAAAAGCCTTCGATCGTATCAACCATAAAACTCTCCTTCAAAAACTAGAACTTTCTGGTACTCGGGAATAGCCCTGAAAATACTCGAGAGTTTCTTACACTTTTGTTTTCAAAGCGTTGTAATAAATTGTTAACGTTCTGAGTCTAGAAAACTTAATGAAGGTGTTCCACAAGGTAGTATTTTAGGGCCTCTTTTATTTAACCTGTATATTAACGACATAGCTAACATTGACGATGAAGCAAGCATGATAATTTATGCAGATGATGCTAGTATATTTTTTGGCAGGGTCCGATATTTCGGACATTATGAAGACATGTATTACATTTCTAGACTCACTTATACGTGAACAGTCCAGAGCTCTTTAGTGATAAATAGTAATAAAACGAAAGCTGTTGTTTTCAGGGCAAAGGGGGTAAAAATGAGCGGAAATCAGCTTCTCTCCTTACACTCACGTGGTATCGAAATTGTGCAGAATGTAAAAGTTCTTAGTGTTATGTTTAATGAATACATGCGATGGGATGAAAGAGTTCATATGATAGCGAAAGGCTATCAAAAGTGGTAGGTATAATTTATAAGCATAGAAGCACATTACCCCAGTCTGTATAACTTAATTTTATTCTTGTTTTAATTACTGTTTCTTGGTATGGGGAACCACAACTTCTGCAAATATTCATCGCATCCATATACTTCATAAAAAAGTAATTCGTATTTTTTGTAAAGAAGTACATGACAGCCGCACGGTACCGTCGTTCAATGAATTGCTCCAATAAATTGTTCCAATCACGAATTTAATGAGTATAAAACAGCGACAAACCTCCCGGGAAACAGCCTTCTTTCTCTCTTTTCCCTCCACTCACAAACACCTCGTATGCCACCCGCCATGCCGACGCCTGGACGGTCCCTCGCTCGAGAACAAACTACGGAAATCAGATGGTGAGATACCAGCTACCCAAAATGTTAAACTATTTTTATCGCGGAACATTACAATTGAAAACTGCTCCAACAAACGCATATTATCATTACTAGTTTCGACAGCAATCTGATTGTGTACTCTTGAGAGCGGTTTTTGTTTTGAGTGCCTCTTCTGCTCTTGCTGTTGCGGGAGGAGAGGGCACTGTCAAGCAGTTTTGTACTGCTTTTTTTCCTCCTCCCTTTCTTCTCGTTTGAAGAGAAATAAAGAAACTTGAATCTTGAAACGTCGCTCACCGGCTTGGTCGCTTGCTCCCGTCGCTTCCATGTGGTTTGCCTCGTCGCGCGACTGACCGAGCGACAGCGAAGCGTTTCGCCGTCGCTTGTGTCGTCGCTCGCCGAATCGCTTACATGCGATTTATACTTCATTAATTTCGATGCACACAGCACTGAAGCACTGGCGCCTCGATATTAAGTATAAAGCGCATGCAAGCGATTTGGCGAGCAACGAGACAAGTGACGGCGACCCGCTTCACCGTCGCTCGGTCAGTCGCGCGACGAGGCAAACCGCATGGAAGCGAGGGGGGCAAGCGACCAAGACGGTGAGCGACGTTGTTTAGAAATCCAAAAACCGAGCGACGCGTTGGGCGACACTGAGAAACCTCCATCGCTCGTCTGGTCGCGCGCTAAATCACTTTCATGCGGTTCGGCTTTACGGAAACAAGGGCACACATGCAGCGAGAAGCACGACTTTGATAGCCTTACTGCGTCAGTTGAAATTTGCATATGTCGCAAAGGTGTTGACTGCCCTTTATTAGAGACGAACACGTAAGAATGTGATAAACTCACACGGTCTCTGAAGCCTATGCCACAATCTTGTATCGTCGATCCATTGACTGCCCGATTCCATTCCATAAATAAAGCAATACAAGATATATGTTGAAATATAGATATCACATGATTGAATGAAAGCCCGAAATATCTACAAGACCTAAATAAAGCAGACGATTACCTCGTGGAACGTAAAAGAACACGAAAACAAAGCTTCGGTGGTGGCCGCTGCAGCACACAACGTCGAGAAACTGAAGGTCGGCTATGGCTGCAGGGTCACGTGACGTCAAGATGGCGACGCCCATGAGTTGCTGCCTGAAAGGTTCTGTAGCTCTAAACAAATTTTTTCTTCGTTGTAAAATTGTTTTACGACATTCTTTTTCCATCTAAACTGTTTTAAACAATGTTTTTTTTTCTTCTTTGCATGGTGTTTTAAGAGACTTAAGCCTTTGGCGTAAAAAAGTGGTTAAATTTACGACACGAACAACTCCCGATATAATCGCGCGCATAGCTCTCAACCAGTGCTTTCCGAATTCGTTGTAGTTGTAGTCCTCGAGGAACTCGTACGGTTGCATTGGGTCGGCCGTATAGTAGCTTGGCGAAAAGACCAGGCAGACAACAACGTACTCCACTGAGCACTCTTCGAGTAAGGGAGTGTATAGGGGTACAGCCCTTGTCCCATTTGTCACACCCCAGAATTACATTTGGACGTTAAGTCCACTGACGTCGAGCTGGCAATACGATATTTTACGAGCGGCTTGAAAGCTGTTGGATACGACGTACTAAATAGCCCTTATAATAATATTTGGGGGAAGGGGGCCCGCCTGGCCACCCTTGCCTTCCGGCGTCTTTGTTCGGAAGTCAAGAATATTTGCGTTAGGCACATAACGTATGCACGGACGCGGGGGATTGACGTCACTGAGTTGCGGAGGTGCTGCGATGGCGCTCGATCGGCCAGGTGGGCCAAGTGTGGGCAAAACAGCGGGGCCTTCGCATGTGTGCGACGCAGCATTTCGGCATGCCGCTAAGCTGCAAGCGTCCAAAAGTTTCCGGCGGACGCAGACAGGCGCAGAAATTGGATAATCTGAATTGATCGGAAAAAATGGTCGCCTCGCAAAGAGGACCGCTTGTGTGGCGATCTTCCATTGAAGGTAAGTGCGCAGCTTCCACCGCAATTTCTGTTCGCAGCACCGAGGCACTCGTATGCGGTAGGGAAGCCGTCATCTGATTCAGAGCATCGAACTTCGTTACAAAGGATTTGCACGCAAGCTGCTGCACAAGAGTTCCTCGGTTGCTCGCTACAACGAGGCATCGTGGGGCACCTGCGCGCTGCGACGGCAGCACCTTGACTCGGACGACGCACAACGCGGCTCCTTGACGCGTCCAGAGCTTGAAATCTCGTACCGGGCCTGCGGCGTTAAAAGAAGTGCAGTGAAATTTACGACACGAACGACTCCCGATATATTCGCGCCCATAGCTCTCAACCAGCGCTTACCAAACTCGAAGTTGTCGTATCCGTCGAGAGACTCGTAACCTTGCACCGTGCCGGTCGTAACTTAGCTCGGCGAAAAGACCAGGTAGAAGAAAACGTGCGCCATCGAGGTTCACGGCAGCAACTTAGCTGGCTTGGCGTCGGAGCGCCAGCGTTCTTTGCTCACGGCGTAGGAATCCACGAAGGCAATCCCATCAACGCGCAGGATATCGCTGTATCCCTGCTGCTCAGGCTCTGTCATCGAGCGCCGATTGTCAGACATAACAAATGACAGAATATAACACAGAAAACAACAAAAAGCTAGGAACGTATCGCCAGCTTCGGTTGCGAATGTGCAGCCTGCGTCGCAAAGAAGGAAAACACGGCGAGAGCGGCCGCTCTTTCTTATTCCCTTCCTGCGATTGCGCAACTCTCCTGCCGTGTCTGCGAACAGCACGCCGTGCGTCGGTGTATACATCTTGAATTAAATGTAAGTGTACTTTTTTCTAACTTAATACTAAAAAAATTTAGTGCTGGTGGCTGAACTTCAAACAAAATATGCAAATACGCTTATTGGACTATAATTAGACTCGAAACATTGTATTTGTTTTACTACATTTGCATGAATATCTACTCTTTTAAATTTGCTTCATATAAAGGAAACTTAATTAATATTTGACGTATAACGTTTTTCGTGCTTTTTTGACACTTAGTTTTTAATTACGCAAAATAATAGCTATCTTTAGAATTGTTTTTACGTTCATCACGCACAAAAAAGATAGTATTTTTTTTATGGCATCCTCTTTTTGTATTTATGCTCGTGAAGTTGGTTAGTACTAAAACATGGTTCTAGTGAACAGGGCCTGACACAAAACAAACCGCGCTTTCGGCGGCAAGTTTATAGCGGTTGTCGTTGGTGTCATGTTGAAGTACAGTCAACACAATGACTTTATTCGGGTTGACACTGATCTGCGGAATAAACGTGATTCCGAAGTTCCCTCTGAATTTTACTTTAAAATGTTACATTGCACGTTTAAAGCCATCTAGAATAAAACTGATGAAGAATGCCTTCCAAATTATTTTGGGGGCCTGGTTTTGAATCACAAACTGTCCTTAATCGAAATATATTGTGAGAACTTCCCAAACTTATAACCGTAAAAAAGATATCTATTAGGTTTTGCATATATTTTTTCTCTGGTAAGCATCTCGCTTGCAGTACGGACAAGGCCAACCACATTAATTTTGTAGACACTGAAAAATAAAACCATAATTGTATTTAAGTATACAATTGATTGCCATAACAAGTAAATCAAATATATTTAAATTTATATTACGAACTGATATTTTTTGTAACGCGCATGAAGAACCAGAAATGAAGAGAACGAGATTCTGGACATATACATTCAAAATGAGAAAAAAAGAAATACTTGCAGAATACGTTTTTGCACAGAAGCGATTTTGTGGGCACCGTAACACTTACTTCTACATAAGAAAGATGTTCTGTTCTCTTATTGAATATGGTGACACAACACATTTCTTTGTTTACTGCAACTACTAAACTAACCTCAGAACTTGCTGTGAATAAGATAACATATATCCAGGAATGAATCTGGTACATTGTAAAGCCTTCGGATTATTCCACATAATTTCACACATTTTCCTGGGGAGAACGCAAGTTCGGAATACATTGCTAGTCAACTTTCATAAAACATATTTTTAGGTAAAAGGTGAGTTAGGATATTTGATGAGGCGGCATCGTCATGGGAAATAAATCGCCCGCTCCAAGGATTGTTTCGCCTGGCGAACTGTGCTTAAAAAAAGGTATTCGATTGGTGGTTATGTATTGGTATGGGAAGCAATGGGAAACATTGAGCTAATGACACTGCACGCACGCTGATTTCTTATTAGTGCGCACTATACCTACTGATTATCTACGTTGCACGCTGATCAATGCGACATCTTTCTTTTTTTCGCCTCCATTTAAGCATTTAATCTCTTAACTCCTACCCACACAGCGAAAAAGTACACCCCTGGACGTGTAAACCGTTGTCCCAGGGCGGACTCCCCAAATGGTGTTCGTTTTACACGCGAGGCTCGGTGTATTTCGTTTGCACCCGAGGTCTCGTGTAAAATGAACATCTTTGAACGTGTACTTCGTTCTGCGATCACACGTCTAGGGGTGTTTTATTACAATGGCTGCTGTTTGACGCAAGAGGGGTTCTACGAGCGAGGCCCAGCGCTTTACACGGCTTTTCGCCGCAGCGAAAGCGTAGTTTGCACGTGTTCGTTCGTAATCGTCCATACGTGCTGAACTACCGCAAGTATTCACCCCCAAGCGCCGACGCCGTATCCATTACGGCGATTACGCGACAGTGGGAGCGACCATCGACTGCATCCAGCAGCGTGTTTCCCCATCGAGCAGGTCTCGTTCGCGTGGCGGTTCAGCCGATCGCCGAGGCCTCAAGCCGGTTGCATTGTCACCGACGCCGGGTAATTTCCACAGGAGGTATCTTTTCGCGACCACAGACATGAACTTTATTGAAAAAGCCCGTTTGCCGTGAGCGACGACGAATAGCTCCGACACCGACCCGACCGGACCCTACCCGACCGGCGTTACCGACGTCCCGCTCACCTCTTTACCGCGAGCAAAGTTGTACGCGACGTTTCGACGTATCCACTCATATCTCGTGTGTACGCAAATTTTTCGGCTTTCCGGGTACGAATCGGCTACCGAAACGGCCAGCGAACGAAGACGAACTGAACGCCGTCGCTATGCGCCATTTAAACGCGCGGTTACTTTTCTACTAGACTGTAGCTATGTGGTGTGGTTCCTTACACATAAATGGATTACGTACGAACAAAGCTAAAATAAAATTGGGCGGCTGCTTGCGCCACCTAGTGAGTATGCGGAAAACTACAAAAATGAAGGACATTTTGGCATATTTAGAAGTGACGCGTTCGAATACGGACGGCAGCATACCAACACATACATCACAACACATACCACAAGTTCAACATACAAGCATGCACATACACAAACAACGAACAGAGGCACTATACTCCGTTTCACCTTCAGTCCGAGCGCAGTGGACGCCACGAGCCATCCCAGCCGATCCAGCGCCGGGAGAAAGTCGCGTGACCTGCCGGTGGGGCGGGGCGACACAGGGAGCTCAAGGTCGCATGACACTCCCTCAACGCCGCATTGGCTGGGATGGCTCCTAGCGTCCGCTGTGCTCGGACGGAAGGTGAAACGAAGTATAACAACGCGACACTCCTACTCAATCACAATCAGTCAGTCAGAGTATTGGGAGGAGGAAATCAAAGGAACTCAATCACAATAGAAACCCGCTCGGTATATATAGCAGACTTTTTGTTTCAGACGAAGGTCCGGTGACCCCCACCGTATTTTATATGAACGTAACGATATTACACAATTATTACTTATATAGTACGGCGACATAAATATAATTTGGGAAGGTACACATTTCCCTTAGTCTAGATTATGGCTAAAAGACACCCTATATTAAAAAAAAAAATGTTTCGAGCTAGCCAAAATGTAGCAAAATCTGGTTTCGTTTTCGGAAGTTCGAGCGCTCAAGGCTGGAATGCGCTAGCGAATCGTGTGCTTGCTTCTGTCAAACTATAATCCATTGTATGACGCTCTCAAAGGTGCTGGCTGCAGCAACCGTCTTGGTTTAGGGTTTGATTTACACGCGCTCCCGTGGAAATGAAATTATGCGCGCTCGAGTCGATATTATTGACAGCGTGAAGTATAAACCGAATGTAAACGATTTTGCGAGCGACGAGAAAAGCGATGGCGACCCGCTTCGCTGCCGCTCGGTCACTCGCGCGACGACGCAAGCCGCATGAAAGCGGAACGATGTTTTCTAGAAATCCAAAAACCGAGTGACGCGACGAGCGATAGTAAGATATCTTCGTAATACGTCGCTGACTCGTCGCTGTCGCCGTCGCTCGCGAAATCGCTTTATGCAGTTCAGCCTTTATACTCACGCTAGTGCCGACCTGCATTACCCGCTGAGCCCAAGCAAGCGATAAAAATATTCAAATATGTCACAACAGTGGCGTGCATTCGCTAAGAAAACATATATCTCAAATTCCTGCAGTTTGACGTCGGGATCCGTTACTTGTTCTGCTGTCACCTTGGCGAAACGGTCACTAAAGAGAAACTAGTCAGTTTGTTTTATCAGAAATTATGAAAACCTTATCTAGCCACTGTTATGCACAAAAGCACTCTGGCATTTCATATAAATAGTTTAGAATAAACTGAACACAATCGGTAACTTAATTTTCCAAGCATAATAATAAAAAAAATCTTAGAAAACAATGTATTTTGAAGGTGTTTCAAATAAAAAAAAAACTGAAAAAGGAGCCTTAATTCAGCTGCACTATCACGTAAATACTTTGGGGAAAAAATATCTATTGAGAAGTAGGTTTTGCAATCTCTAATTTGCTTCTTTCAACTTTCCAGTTACTTTATGCCTACTTGCAGATTGTATCCTGACAAATCTAGACAAAATTGTACAAAAAGTAACAGTCTATATAAAATTTATAGCTTAATTAAATTCACATTTGTTTGATAATGTTCAATCTTAAATATGAGTTTTAAATTTCACATCTATTATTACAAATGATAGAATTACATGCTGCTTGATGCATGCTGTGCCGCCCCCCCCCCCCTTTTAAGTATATATATCCTGTATATTTGCTGGTTAGTTGTTGTAAACCTCTTAATGTCGTGTTATTTGTTTGTTGTTGTAGGTGTGTGAATGCATATGTTGTACCCCACTCCTACTTAAGCCTTCAATGGCCAGTAGTGTCCTCTAAATAAAATTTAAAAAAACAAGTGAGCAGTAAAAATCTGGAAGAGAAAGGTAAACACAGAACCGTGCAAAAAGGCATTCAGTATATGAAACAGATACAGATATGGGCCTCTGGCGGTCCATCGGTTCAGCCTCCACACCGCCTAAAGACGGCAGTGTTGCAGTATTACGAACCAGCGCACAGGTAGACAGTTACCCAAAATCCAAACACAAAAAACTCACATCAGCGCTGTGCGAGTGTATATTTTTGTGTATTTGGATTTTGAGTAACTGCCTACCTGTGCACTGTTCGTAATTATGCCGTACCAACTCGCCCAATCTGCCGTATTAATAGTGTTGCAAAATACTTAGATCAACTATTATGCTAATGACTGCAGCGTATAAAAGCAATTGAGCTACTCGTCGGAACGAGCTTGACGGTACGAGAATAAAGAGAATGTTTTCACAGTTAAACTCAGAGTCTGTTGCACCGTCTCTTCCGTCCTCAAGATCGAAAGTTCTACAGACTGGTGACCTGGACATGATGATTGACTCCGAGCACCTGCTATCCAGGGGAATGTTCTTCGTGGCCAAGGGCACGGCAACGGCTCTGCCTTTTTGGACGAAATTGAAGTAGGCACATATTCAACTTTCTCAGCCTCCACATCTGCAGCGCCTCCGCAACCGCCTCTGCTCTGTCACATCTAGCGCCGGCATCTCCCAGCAATGGGCTGCGACCACCTTGCTTGTTTAGCGGCTCGGCAAGTGAATATTCATCGACATTTTCACACTGTTCACCAGGCATGTTGCTAGCCGACCAGGGTCTCCTCATCGTTGCCATGTCAGGCATTCGCTCTCAGTTCGGTTCCTCATCTTAGGGGATGTTGCATCGGCCCCGCAGTTGGCCGGCATCCCCCTTTCAGTCCGAGGCTGTACACTCCAAACTGATCGAGCCGGACTGAAAGTCCGGCTCGATCAGTCTGCTGCCTCATTTCCTGACCTCGGCGTCAACTACCATGCACGGCTTCTAAACGCTCTCTTTCCTGCTCTCTAGTATGTCATCCTGCTTGCGGTACATGTCAACAGCAACGACACCTCTCTGGAGCCGCAATCACTTCAACAAAATCGTGCCATTCCTCACAGTGCAGAGCTGAGGGCGATAGCTCTGCGGCAGTCTATCGGTTCAGCCTTGGCATCGCCAAAGATGACAGTGCTACTCATACGCGTTGCCACGAGCTCAACGGCATGAGAATAAACAGAATGTTTTTATTGCTCGGAGTCGGTCGCAGCATCTCAACATCGTATACTCTATAGGTAGTAAGCAAGAGACACACTTCAGATGAAAAGAACAAATGCTCAGATCACACATGCCGCGGGTGTCCAAAATTATCCATCATGTTGAATATTGTTTTGGTTTTTTTTAATTCTAACAGAAGACAAACATCATTATCGCGTGATCAAAATGAATACTTACGAAACACCTAAGTCGCAGTGTAAGTGCTCATCGCTGAGCTGCGGCTGTGGCATATATTTATTTAAAAGTGCACCGATGATAAAACCTTCAGGTTTGGCAACAATACCGAGATTACAACGCTTGTTACCCTCTTAACAAAGAAGAGTTGTCCATTATAAAATACAAAAGAAATAAAAAATACAGGAAACAATGCAAGGTACAAATCTGCACAACAGGCTCCCGAATTCAACTACTTCGTCGTACTGGAGTTTGTTACAGTAATAACAGCTTTGGATGGGCTGTGAGGACAGCATTCACACTGAACTGGGTGCCTTGGTTACTATCACCAGTGTTGAGGAGTTGCCACTCCAGAGTTGGAACGATTCCGCACTTCCACAACCCTGGAATCGAATGCAAATAAAGCGGTGGCAGCACTGGAATGGAATGGGAATGCAATTAGTAGTTACATTTTGCCCAGAATAGAGTAGGAATGGAATAGGCTTTGTTCTAATGCGAGCTGCTTCAATGCCGTCAAAGGGGCTTTCGAAACGGCATTATTGCACTTAGGTAACTGACGGTTTGGTTATCTGACTGCTTATGTTCCTTCGAGGATGAAAGTGGCAACCCCAGTGAAGCAACCCAAACTGTAGAGTTGTAGGCGGACAAGGGCAATTTACTCGATCTTACTCCAGGGTAAGGGTTTTGTACCTCAGCGTTCCAAAACCTACCCGTGCCCAGCACTTTTCAATCTGTGTTGTCACGTGACACGACCCACCGGAGTAACTCGGATCCCTTTGGGTAAGATTTGGAACACAGCCAAAGTGTCGTTCCTGGCGCTGCGAGATGCAACCATAAGGCTGTTGGGACCATGTGTGATTACAGCACCAGTTGCAGGCCACCAAGCAGGGACAATGTAACACCGCCCGCATTTCGTTAATACACGTGACTCCTCACTTATTATGTATCTCGTAAAAGTGGAGGACATATGCGGCTCTTTTGTGGAAAAGATAGGCGACTTAGTTATCCTCTCTGTTATGAGGCTTTTACACCTGGTGGTGCGATCAATATCTGCAGTGCCCCCATACCAATTGCCACTAGTGCTATGTGCGACCAACGCTCAACTTAGTAAAATCAATGATTGCGGGTAGCGTTTTGAATTTTGCAGTTGTCTACGCATTTCACAACGCCAGCTTTACGCCGACGTTATTTTCCGGTAACTTAGTACTAGCTGTCAAGTGCCATTTTCACAATTGGGAGGGATTGAGAGGAATGGAATGCAGCAGTTCAGCTATTCCAGGAGTGGGGATGGGCCCAGTTTTTTCTTTCCAGGAGTTCAAAGGAATGGAATTAGTATTAGAAAATTTCAATTCTCTGGAATGGGGAATCTTTCGTTTGTTTGCATGCCTAGTATGTTTGCGATGACTCGAGAATCTTGTTTGTTCGAGCTCGGAACCTTCTAGATACCTACGGGCTTACAAAAAGAGCTTCGCATGGCTGCTCGAGACAGTCGTCCTTATGTCGCTGTCAAAGTAAGTGCGGTCTTTGTTACTTTATGTTTATCGGCACAAGTTCGCTGCATCTAACACTGATCTGAAGTTTTATTAATCAAGTTTGTTTTTGTTCGTGACATATTGGTGGATGTGCAGGGTAACGCAGTTACCCTGCACTGATAACTGCACTCTGCTGATAACTCTGAAGACGACGATCGTGAAGGCGACGTCCTTGAAATCATCCGAGGACGACTCCAACTGTGACATCAACGACGACCTCAACTATGGCCTCGGAAGCGACCCGGACAATGAACTTGACAAAGCCCCTGGCTACCACACTTAGACGAAAACATCATGACGACTTCTACGCTGATGATGAAACGGACGACAACTCCAAAGACCAAACCCGGCTACAATGTCAACAACCAACCTGACAACGGCCTCGATGACAAAGAGTCTTCAACCGTGATGACGAGACTGATGACGACACTGATGATGACCCAGGCGAAGACTCAAACAATTTCATGGAAGACGATCCCGACTACGGCTTTGACAGTTACCCAAGGACAATCCGGACGATGACTTTAAAGGGCAACTCCGGCCAAAACTCGAAATTAAAGAAATTACTGGTATCGCTGTAGTGACACAAAATACGACCCCAGCCAAAATATTACGTCCGTGGGATGCCGCATTCTCAACTAATGCCGATAATAAAAATGTGACCCGCCGCGAGCCGCTGCACCTTAGCGGGCGGCTAGCGGGTTGCCGATCACTAAAGCAACATTGGGCCGTGACGTCAGTATCGTTCTCTTTTTTTCCTCCAAGCGTTACGCGGAGTGCGCTTCTTTGAGCCGCTACCACCGCTACTTGGACTTGTGATTGTCATGTTTAGCCGTTGCTTTTATCTGTAGCCCGTGTAGCTTCGGTATAGCCTTTTGTTTATTTGCTTGTGAGGACTCCAAGACTGGTTTTAGCGAGCAACTCGTAGCGCCCAAGACTGCCCAGCTGTTCCTCGAAGGATGCTGAGTAGAACTTGTAGTGCTGTGGGCTGCTCAAACAACCCGCTGCACAACCCGGAGGTGCTTTTTCACAAGTTTCCAACGTACCAGAAATTGAAGAAGGTGTGGGTAAACGCTGTTCGACGAGTGGACTTTGGCTTTTACGCGCCCAAGGGAAAAAGAATGCAAAAACAGACATGTACAGCCCTAACGCAGCAGCCCGTGCCGGAAAGCCTCAAAGCTTCGCGTCTGTTACTGACCCGCAGCGCGAAAGCGAGAGGGCCCCCAGTACTGTACTTCACTGGCAGCGCGTCGTAGAGCAACGCCGCTCCATCCACGGAGCCCCGATGACAATTTAGGCCTAGCGACAGACTACGGAAGACCACACACACGGCGACAGCCACTGAGTACGGTACTGAACAAGTTCACTCGTTTTCCAGTCGCTACCTTTTGGGTATACTAGCGACAAGTACGGCATGGCACACGCACGGCGGCAGCGGCCGCCGAGTACGGCCCTGTACGAGTTTACGGGTTTTCCAGTCGCTAGCTTTTGGGCATACGCACTAACTTTTCCTACAAGTGCTGGATAACTACCACGTGTACAGAATTAAAATAAAATCAGCTTACCTCCTGCCTTTAGACGGCTAGCGCAACAGAAGTAGCTGCTGCTCAACCTGCGTACTCGTTGAACGAGAACGATCCTGACGTCACGTTCACATAGCGGCTGATTTCTAGTGCTGCCAGGGCCTCGAGCGGCTAGTTTCGGTTGTGATGGCCGTGCCCCAAACAAAACTTTGAGGCGTCCATATCTTTATAACTACGCACAATAACGAGGAAAAAATTAGACCTTGATATTCAGGGACGCTG
The DNA here is from genome assembly GCF_016920785.2 of Ixodes scapularis. Taxonomy (NCBI): domain Eukaryota; kingdom Metazoa; phylum Arthropoda; class Arachnida; order Ixodida; family Ixodidae; genus Ixodes; species Ixodes scapularis. The sequence continues at coordinate 13,588,928 of NW_024609879.1, forward strand.
ACTGCACTAAAAACAGTCATAATCCCAAAATTGAAAGTATGGTCCGAAGTTGCCCTTTAACGACAACCACGACTACAAACTTGACGGCGACCTTGATGATGAACCCGATGACGATACCTACGGCAAGTGTGGTATCTGTCACGAAGACGAGCAGGACGGCGACGCCTGGTATGTCACTCAACGAACGCAGGAAGTTTGCCAGCTTGGTCGCATTTTGATGCAAGCCGCAACTTCCTGACGATGACTGCTACAATCTTTGTCGCCACGACGCCCAGTTTCAGCCTGGCTACCCACTGTGAATCTAAACACCAATTCATCGTCGCAGCAAGGAACTGTTAAAGTGGTGCTTCGACCTCAAGGTTATTCACTATACATGAGACCTAAGTTGTAAGTCGTTGGCCAATGGCACATCAACATTGTCACGCTGCCCTCTGCGACCCGTAGGCGATTCACGTCTTCCGACTCAACTGAACTAGGTATGCTCGGTAGGACTGTGAAAATGTGCTATTTACGTGACTCTGTATTTTGACCTAGTCTTGTTTAAGCTGTTAATTTAATTTTGTGTTGCATAAAGACGATGAGTCTTTCACAAGAGGGGAGTAATGCCACGTGCAAATAGCCGAGTCAGCAGCGTGATCGACTCACATGCCGCTGACCCCGCCAGCGCATGTCCTTCTTTCTTTTGTTTGCGTGACTGGAATGATGAGATGACTCTAAATTTTTTTTGTTCGAGCTCAGAACCGTCTAGATACCCACGCGCTTACAAAACTACCTTCGCATGTCTGCTTAAGGCAGTTGTCCTTTCGACACCATCAAAGGTCTTTGTTAATTTATGTTTCTCAGCACAAGTTCGGCGCATTACACACTGATTTTAAGTTTAATAAATAAGTATGTTTTTATTCGTGACAATATTTAGATGAATTTTGATAATTCAATCTTCTGATATTTCAAACTAAAATGTGTGGCCTCCAGGGCCCGTTTTTTCAAGCGCTAACCGCGGCTAAAGTTAGCCGCAGTACCTAGGAGAGGGATTTTGAAATCACGTGACTGGCTCGGCAGGGATACAGGGAAACATGGCGGTGCCCCGGTGAGTGAGCGCCGCTCGCTTTGAAACTAATATGTCGTTGTAGCTGCAATATTGGACGCGTTAGTCAGCAATGAATGGTGCCAGAGGCTTTCGCTTTGCCTTACCTCATTTAAATCGCAAAGCATGAGCATATGACCTCGCCGCATTTTTTAGATAGTCTTTCGATTCTGGCCATTCCTAAGCCTAAATGAACGCGATAAATGTTAGCATGGCAATGTCTTTGGAAAGTGGATTGCCTTGACTCAATCGGCCAGGTATTAATAGCACACAAAAGCAGACAGCGTCCCAACAGACCATATTAGACCTTTCTCTAAATTTCCCAAGCACCGAGGTGCATGCTACAAGTGTAGTTACACGCGTTGCACGAGCTGGCGTCTGAAGTAGTAACTGTTCTAAAGCAAAAAGTCTAAAACAAATTTTGTCTTGCACGTGCGTTGGTCAAATTTTTATTATGATTATTTACTTCGAATCTTTTATAAGAGGAAGGCCAGTGCACGCGGACAGCAGAATTATACTTCCAGCGTTCTTCTCGATGCTTGGGTAATTTAGAAAAAGGTCTATAGGGATGCTGTCTGCTTTTGTGTGCAATCAATACCCGACCGATTGAGTCAAGACAATCCGCTTTCCAAAGATGTTGCCAAGCCGACAATTACCGCATTCATTTAGGCTTAGGAATGGCCAGAGTCGAAAGACTATCTAAAAAATGCGGCGAGAGCCTTGCTCATGCTTTGTGATGAAGTGAGGTAAGGCAAAGCGAAAGCCTCCTGCACCATTTGTTGCTGACTAACGCGCCCGGTATTGCAGCTACAACGACATATTAGTTCCAAAGCGTGCGGCGCTCACTCACCGGGGCACCGACACGCTTCCCCGCATTCCTACCAAGCCAGTCATGTGATTTGAAAATCCCTCTCCTAAATACTGCGGCTAACTTCAGACACGGTTAGCGCTTCGAGCAAACGGGCCCTGGAGTTTGAAATAATGATAGTCGACTGTAAAACACCATTTTTGCTACCCCAAGTAGCAATTTATTTTAGTGTAATTTCTGGAATGTTTTATTCAGACCGAACACTTCTTTTTCAATAAGCTTGTCGGCATAAAATTTAGACTATTTTTATAGCCTAAACGTAGCAAGCGTTCAAAACAAATACAACCTAGTCATCAGATACACAGAAAACACAATATTAGCAAATGCTACTTTTATTGAACACATCTGGAGTTTCCGTTGCATACATACAGCGCTGTGAAGAAGTACACCATTCTTATATGAAAATAAGCTTCTCACCAGTGAAATTTCTCAAGTTGGACAGCCTTGTTGTAAGTCAGGCACGTTAAAGAGAACCCTGCCAAAGTTTTCATAGACACTTTTACAAAGTTGTTTCATCCGTACAATAGCGACTTCAAGGTATATGTGTAGAAACTTCCCAAAATGCAAACATTATGTGAAGAAACTGCATTTCAAAGTTGACGTCCTCGCAACCCCCCCTATCGGTAGCTGCTCTACCGGCAACAATGAAAAGAGCAATACAAAGACCGCTGAGGCCACATAACATAAGACATGGTGTCCAAGATTCGCCATGGACGGCATTGTTGGTAGTTGGACTTGTTTGTGCTCACTCTTTTCTTTTACCCAGTCTGTCAATTGACAGCTACTTACAGTGCATGATAGGAACTATTTGTGCTGTAGACATAAAAACATGTACATGTTGCCCCCCCCCCCCCCCCCCCCCCCCCTTGAATCTGGCAGGCGAAACCATTCGAAAATGTTTGAGAGTAGCTGTGTAGAACTGACATGTTCTAACATTCTGATGACACAATTATTCATATTAAAAGGTATGCTTAACCGAAATTCGAAGCTGGCAAAACAACACTGGGGCGGTAGGCGGGACGCTGCAAAACCCCCAAAACATCACACATAGAGCATTATTTCTAAAGGATGGCCGTATTTTTGGAAACATGTGGGATTCAACAATGCCGACGAGACATGTGATGTCGCGATTCTCATTCCCTCTCCTCTAGGCTTCATCCCCTTAAGCAGGTGAACCGAAGCGGGAATGAGAGAAGCGAGGCCGCTTCCCCTCATTCTAAAGTGTACCAGGAGAAGTATGATGTCACATTTCTTGTTTGATTGAGCCCTTTCCTTTCCAAGAATACGGCCATCCGTTTGAGATATTAATGTATGAGTGATGTTTCGGAGTTTGTAGAGCTCCCATTCAAGGCTTCCGCGGCCTTATTTTATGAAACCCAAATTTTGGTCCAGCATCCTTTTAAACAAGATTTTTCAAATATTAGCATAATGAACATACAATTGGGCAACTTGCTAACTTACAACAGTATCCTCCCGATGATGCCGTACAAAGGTTCTATCACACGCACCAACCGAGGGGATTGCTGCAAGTCCATCCACCCTCAACTTTTGGTCACCTTTGAACCTGAAGAACTGCTGTATGAGGCCCGTCCAGCCACTGAGCACACAAAGAGAAACACGGGAAATAACACTCTGTGACGAGCAAAGTCTCTGGGCGGAAAGCCCTCCATGACAAATGAGCACTGTTGGGTTACGGCAATGGCGTAATACAAAGGTTCTGCTTCTTCGATGCCTTCACCGCTGCGGTGGGTGGTCGTAGCTAGTCGTAGCAAATAGTGTCACGTTTGTTGCTCCTACCAAAACACCAAAGCCGTGTAGTATTCTTGTTGCCGAAGTTCATAAGCCTACGTTCCCGGTCTGCGCACACTACACAAAGCCAGCCACGAGCAATGCTAGCTAACCCCGTTTCTGCTTCGGCGACAAGCCGCCAGGGCGGTGACACCGCCGCTGAAACTTCTGCATCGGCTCTTCAAACCAGGGCCCCTCAGTGCGCAAGCATGACACTTGCTAGGCTGCTCTGCCTGTACCAAGTGACACGCGCCCGCATGTTCCCTCTCATAATTCTTCTGACTGTACGTGCCAGTATTGTACACGGTCATACTGTGCACACGGCGAAAGTTCCCCTTTAGAAGTGCTCCACGGTCAACCTACAATGCTGCGAACACATAGCACATGACCACTATAGGTAACGACACTTGGGATACTTGCCATCTGTCGTTGTGGCGCAAAGTCGCTTTCTCAGTCGTCCTCACAAGGGACAAGGAAAGGCAGGCACTGCATAAAAAATCAATACATATTATAACACTGGCTGTGGCAAACTAGTTTCAAACATGATACAGTCATGTCTTCTTAATATGGACACCTCCGTACTATAAAAAGATGTTTTTTCTATAATGTAAGGTGTTTATATGAGAAAATTAAATTTAAAACAAAGATTGGATAACAAGCATAACCAAACAAACAGTTTATTCAGCTTAAAGATAATGAGATGTGAGTTTGCTCTATCGCTTTAGAGCCGTTTAACATGTAGCACTACTGTTGTTTACAAGAACAGATACCCAGGCTGTAAAGTGATGATCGGCTGAATAGCAAAAGATGTTGCACTGTATGCACAAGCCGGATGTAATTGACACTTAGCTGCCGGCAGTTAGGATCCTATAATCTTATGATCACAGACGAGAATTACATCTGGTGCCTACGGCTGGAATAATGTTTTGCTTCGTAATAGAAAAAGCACAAAAAAAAAACACAGGATGGAGAAACCGGGTGTCACAAATTCAGGCTTCTCTTCATTTTTTTAAATACTTTTATGATCTTTTTTTTTGGACCACTTTAAGTGTTGGTACGGTCAAAAAGGGGGAGTGTGGTGCCACTTTTAATCTCAGTTCGTCCCGCCGAAGTTCCTTTCTAAGTCCCTAACAAATTTGCTCGTTTGCGGAATGGGTTTTTGTTAACGGGCGACGTAGATCATCCCAGGCCACAGTTTGTGGCTTTGACCTCGCGGACGGAGGGGTGCGTATGCTGGCTCGCGTATGGTGCCCATTTGACATGTGGGGGCGCCGCCGGGATACAAAGATGTTTAAGCTGGCTAGCGCGGTTTTTGAAGGCGGCGGCTTTGCTCAGTCTGCCGCCTGTCGTGTTCTATGTATCGGCGATAATTGATGTTTTTGGACTCGTACGGGGGAATGGATGAGCACATATGTTTGGTTGTCTGAAAAATGTAATAGGTTTTGCCATTTGGGTCGTTGCTGTGTAGCTTTGTTTTTCTTGAAAGTTGACTGACCCGAAAGGCGGGGAAACGGGAGGTTGGTCGGTAGACGAGCCTGTAAAAGGGGGTTCGGGAACAAAGAAGGTAGTCCAACCCCAGAGCTGGCCGGGTCGCTGCTCAACGCAGTTACTCCCTGCAGATGAGTCTTGGAACGTGTAATTTTTGGCTTCTGCCCAGTGTCGGGCAATTGTTTGGGTTTGTTGTGCTGAAGCGTGCGTGGCTGTGTGGTGCGCGGTGTCGACCTCATCAAGCTTCTAATTGGACCGCCGGACTCCGAGACGCCGTTCTTCGGCCGACAACTCCAGACTACGGACTGCTCTGGACTCAGCACCTACCGGAAAGCTAAGCCTGGTTTTCTAGGACTTGTCTACTTCATTCTCTGGCTCTGAAGTATGAATTGTTGAATGTTGGAAAGATTTTTACACAGTGCTACTTTCTGTCGCGACTGTTTTAGGGGATTATCCCATGTGTGTAGCGGTAACGTTCGAGTTCCATCTCGGTTTGCTGTCGTTGTTAGTGTCGGGTTTTCGTCACTGTTTTGTTGGCTTATTCCGGTTTTATGAGCGTCGAGTCTTTTTAGCATTAGTTTCTGGCTCGCAGGGCTCCATAGCTTTAAGCTGGAGTGTGGTTTGTGTTGAGTGCTCTATTGCCGTGTACAGCTTAGTTTTTCACTTTATTAAATCGAATATTTTGTTTGCTTATCCTCCCTGTGTCATCGTCTTTCTCTACTGATTATACACCAGGCGTGGACCTAGCGCTAGTCAATGGTCGAACTTAGCTCTTTTGTTCTTTTCCCGTAATTTCTCGTTTATCCTCAGAGTGGATCATTGAATTATTTTTATTAATTTGAACCCCACTCCGTGACACCGAAACAGATGGGAAAGCACCAGGAAGTATTCAACTCGTCGAACATTAAATGTTCTTGAATTACACCTCACCCATGCTTGCTACGTGATGAAGCCCAATGCTTAGTTCAATGCCAATCAATATTAAATGTCTTTAGATAGGCACCTGCTGCCCGATCATGGCCTTTATTGCAAAGCACTGTTCACACATTTGCGAGTCCTGCAGTGCCTTGTGGAATGGTGGGCGATACTCGCCGTTCCGCAAGGCACTGCAAGACAGATCAGGCTCAACTTTTGAATGTCGACGTGCTTACGGAATGCTGCAGCGAACCAATCATTCGCCGAGGGAAAAAGAAAGGAAGCTGTATGCCTCCGTGTGCTCTATGCCAGTGTTTTCTGCTCTGCTATGTACCCTGCTTGTGTGCTGTGATTTGCAAGCCAGCGCGGGATATATTTCCTTGATTTGTTTGTGTGCTCAGCTATGCGAGGTTGTGATTGAAAGAACCAAGAAGTATAGACCGCCATTCTTTTCATCAAGCTAAGGCTTCGCTCATCCGAACCGGGGACGATGACTGCTGTTGTTTACACGATTTTCGACAGCTATGTGGAGTGGCTTTGTGTTTAAAATTGCAATCCCAGTGCAAAAAGAAGTTACCGCAGACTATACTGTTAAAGGTTGATGTTCAGAAATTTCAACTGGCAGGCTCTGGCTACAACCACATTAATATTCATTCAACATTGTTTGCATTTCTACTTACCCGTGATCGCTTCATTTCCCAAACACGTTAGTGGCCGGTCACCTTACCAATGAAACTAATGTGCTGGTGTCTCCGGCGAAGAATTCCCTCAGGGCTACATGAAATGCACAACCCAGTTTGTAGCCCGTTGTGACTGAAAGCTTTCACACTGGGGAAACGTTGTTGTCACAAACGCAGTCAAAGAATGCGATAGGATTGAGGGAACAGGGGGATTGTCCAAGTTGACTGACTGCATGAGCATATGTTTCTATCGCCACCGTGTTTCCTCCACGCAGGCGACGGAGAAAACGATATAGAGACTCCTCGCGCTTGCCAAGTTTTCTAAAACGTCGAAATACGAGACACCCAGCAGCGAAGTGTCGATATTGCCGGAGAGAGCGGCGGGACAACGATCAGCGCAAGATCGCGGCTTCGCCACTCTTATGCGACGGTGTCTTCGGTTTCCGGTCTCTGCAGCTTCCACCGGGACGCTAGCCGTGCCTAATTGTGCTAGCTTTGAGCACCACAGTTCATAGGGTTCACAGCGCCCGAGCGAAAGCTCGCGCAAAAGAACCGGCGAGCAGTCGAGTCGTTTCCAATCGACGGGGTGGCTAAACGCCGGTTGTGTGAATCGGGCTTAACGCCTGAGCCGGCTTGCTCAAAGCAAATCTAACGTTCTTGAACGGCACATAATAAAAATCTGAGACGTGCTACATTCTATACAAACTTGATAAAAAAAAAATCAAACACTCACCTTCGCTTGCTACGTCCGCCGTACCGCTTCGAGGCAGAAGCAACATGGCGCTCGACGTTTCGGGGCGTTGGGCTGGGGTGTTTTCAGTGTTGCTTACACGCCTAGTCGTGTAAACCGAAACCAAAACACCAATTTTTACTGCCCCAAGTGATTTTTGACGATTTATCACTAGCAGAGCGTGTAAGAATATGCTAACGAGTGAAATTGGGGTGTAAACAGGCGTAATATTACATTTTCGCTAACAGTGTAGGAAGTCTTCAGCTGCATAATGTAATAACATCATACATGTTGTTTCAGAACATGTGTTAAGGTTCAAACGAGTACTGACAACCCATATTCTAAATTCTTTGATACTCGCAAACTGAACATCTTAATTTAGTGTACTTCAAGCTGCGCATCATGAATCAAGTATATTTGCTACAAACTCAGAGGGGGTCGCAAGCCGGGTTCGGAAGCAAAGTGAAAGCAAAAAGAAACGCAACAGAAGCTTGACATTTTCTCCGGTGGACCTCATGAAAACAAATGAAAGATATTGTCACGAATGACAAGTGATGAGGCGATAACAACTGAAGAAACTAAACGTTTAATGGGGCGAACTTGTGCCCAAAAATAAAAAGGTAACAGAAGAAAGTAGAGCGTCGCGGGCGTCTTAGTCGGCGTGAGAGCAGAGTCGAACGCTTCGGTGAAACTGACTGCGGCTCGCCATGCGGAGCCTCTTATGTACATGCGTGAGCTTCTGGAATAATCGGCGTAGATTGTTCGACACGTAGAACCTTTCGGAGCTCGAACAAGCAACACGATTCTCAAATTCACTAGAAAACTAAATCGCTGGAATAACAAAAGATGCGTCGCTCCTAGGAATCGAACCCTGGCTTTTCGCGTGGGAGGCAGACACGATAACCGCTAGGCCACGCGTGCACTGCTTACTTGGCCAGCTGCGCGGGCGGCAAAATTGTCACGGGTGGTGACCAATAAACAATGAATACACAGAAAGAAATAAACGTTTAATGTGGCGAACTTGTGCCAAAAATAAAAGGAAATAGAAAGATAACAACGGAGCGTCGCGGGCGTCGAAGGCGGCGAAGCAGCAAGGTCGAACGCTGAGGCGAAACTCACTCGACAAGGTTGCGGGTGGCCTCTTATCTAGAGTGAGGCACTATCTCGAAGATTCGGCGGAGAAGGTTCGAGCATAGCGCGCTCGGGGCGAGAAAGAGCACGCACTTTCTAGAACAACATAAGCAGGGATAAACGACAGAAGTTATGTCCGGAGCAAAACGAGAAAGTTCTAGAAGTCCGTGACCCTGGGCGCGGCATTATCCCCCCCTTTAAAAGCGCATCGTCCCGATGCAGCACAAAACGAAAAACAAAAAAACAAAAAAATCAAAACGACAGCAGAATCGCGAGCCACAGTTCACAGTTCAGAGTTCACAGTTCACTCGTCGACAAGAGTAAAAAGTTCTATCGTTCGTAATACGGCTTCAGCCGGACGACGTGCACCGCCTCGGGTCGCGGCTGACGTCTTGCAGATGGGCGCGTTCCGTCGGGAAGGACTTCGTAGTTTAAGTCCCCGAGACGGCGAAGCACCTTGTAGGGTCCAAAGTAGCGCTTGAGAAGCTTCTCGCTGAGACCGCGGCGCCCTATTGGTGTCCACACCCAAACCCGGTCGCCGGGTTGATAGTGGGCGTCACGCCGGCGAAGATTGTATCGGCCGGCGTCGACATGTTGCTGGTCTTGAATTCGTAGTCTTTCCAGTTGGCGGACCTCTTCTGCCCGTTGAGCAACCACCTGGGCGTCATCGCTTCCGTCGTCGGCTGGATCGTGCGGCAACATAGTCTAGCATAGTCGTCACCTTCCGGCCATACACCAGCTGGAAGGGCGTCACTCTTGTGGTCTCTTGTACGGCCGTATTGTAGGCAAATGTGACGTATGGCAATACCTCGTCCCATGTCTTGTGCTCCACGTCGACGTACATGGAGATCATGTCGGCGATGGTCTTGTTGAGCCGCTCCGTCAACCCGTTTGTCTGCGGATGGTATGCAGTTGTCCGACGGTGGTCCGTCTGGCTTAGACGAAGGATCTCCTGGTTTAACTGCGCCATGAACGATGACCCTCGGTCTGTGATCAGGACTTCGGGGGCGCCATGCCGGAGGACGATGGACTCGATGAAGAACTTCGCGACTTCGACAGCAGTCCCCGAACGAAGGGCTTTCGTCTCGGCGTAACGCGTAAGATAATCTGTGGCGACGATTATCTAGCGGTTTCCCAGGGTCGACGGTGGAAAAGGGCCCAGCAAATCCATTCCAATTTGCTGGAACGGTTTGGTTGGAGTGGGAATCGGCTGAAGGCGACCTGCTGGCTTTGACGGCGGTTTCTTGCGTCGCTGGCACTCATGGCACGATCGCGTGTAGAGATGGACGGTCTTCGGCAGCTTGGGCCAGTAGTATTTTTCACGTATTAGGGCTAGCGTTTGGCTGTAACCGAGGTGTCCTGAAGTTGGTCGTCGTGGCAGGCTTGAAAAATCTCTTCTCGAAGGCTGGTGGGGACTACCAGAAGCCACGACGAATTACTGGTTCCAAAATTTTTCTTATAAAGTACACCTCTTCGAATAGCGAAGGTCGGCAGGACTCGTGAAAAGACACGAGAAACGGTACTTCCTCGTCCTTCTAGATGCTCAATCAGGGCGCGGAGCTCCGGATCGTCTCGTTGAAGTCCTGCCATGTCGTTGGTGTCCACGGCACCTAGGAAACACTCGTCATCATCCACGTCGGTACAGTCTGACGTTTCGACGGGGGCTCTGGACAAGCAGTCGGCGTCGCTATGTTTCCGTCCTGACTTGTAGACTACGGTCATGTCAAATTCTTGCAGTCGAAGACTCCATCGAGCCAGGCGTCCTGAAGGGTCTTTGAGGTTTGCAAGCCAACAGAGCGAGTGGTGGTCTGTGACCACCCGGAACGGGTTCCCGTACACTCTGAAAAAAAAAGGTGTAGCTTTTACACCCCTTGTCACAAATTTGACACCCCAAAACTTCAGTTCGACGTACAGCGCAGTAGCATCGAAATGACGGCAGCAGCTCTTACGAGAGGCTTGATGACGGTTGGATATAACATATTCAACGGCTAAAGTACTTATCAAAGACTTCAAAAGAAAATCACTGAGGTTTTCGCAGTAGGGCCAAGAAAACACCGATAACTTTTAGTTATCGGTGTTTTAGATATTTTAATAAGTTGAACAACTCGGCTACCAAGCCGATTGTGAAAGTTGGTACCTTCGGTTCAACCTCAGTGCGCTGTATGTCGAACTGAAGTTTTGGGGTGTCAAATATGTGACATGGGGTGTAAAAGCTACACCTTTTTTTTTTAGAGTGTATATATACGGACGAAACTTTGTGATCGCCCATACAACCGCGAGACATTCTTTTTCCGTCGTGGAGTAATTTTTCTCCGCTTTTGACAGTGTCCGACTTGCGTAGGCAATAACTCGCTCCGTGCCTTCCTGTAGCTGTACCAATACCGCACCAAGTCGGGAGTTACTTGCGTCCGTGTGAATTTCGGTTTCGGCGTGCTGGTCGAAATGTCCGAGGATCGGAGGTGTCTGAAGTTTTTGTTTCGGTTCGTCGAACGCCCTTTCTTGTTCTTCTGCCCAGTGAAACTTCACGGCGTCTTTCGTAAGATGTGTGAGGGGCGCCGAAATTTTTGCGAAATCTTGAACGAAGCGCCTGTAGTACGCGCACAGCCCCAAGAATCTGCGGATGGCCTTCTTGTCCGATGGTCGAGGGAATTCGGCTACGGCGGATGTCTTCGCGGGGTCAGGGCGTACTCCTTCGCTACTAACGACATGACCAAGGAACTTAAGTTCGGCGTAGGCGAAGCGGCACTTCGTTGGCTTATGTGTGAGCCCTGCGGTCTTGATGGCTTGGAGCACGGCCCTAAGCCGTTTCAAGCGCTCGTCGAAGTCGTGCGAAAAAACGACGACGTCATCCAGGTAAACGAGGCAGCTCTGCCACTTCAGTCCCGTTAGTACAGTACCCATGACCCACTGGAAAGTCGCCGGCGCCGTACAGAGTCCGAAGGGCATCACCTTGAACTCGCAAAGTCCATCGGGCGTGACAAAGGCAGTCTTCTCGCGGTCCCGTTCATCGACCTCAATCTGCCAGTAGCCACTCTTCAAGTCCATCGACGAAAAGTACCGGGTGTGGCGTAAACGGTCGAGGGTGTCATCTATGCGGGGAAGCGGATAGACATCTTTTTTTGTAACAGCGTTCAGCCGCCTGTAGTCCACGCAGAACGCAGTATTTTAACCACCCATTACTGCGGTTTTCTAGACTAAGTGTTAAAAATACGGTATACGGAGTACGTAGCGCCGGGTCCCTGAGAGTACCTCGTCCTAGAACAAATTATGGGCTTCAAATGTTACAGCATACATTGCCAACATTACTGAACTTTTTAAGAGACCACCATGTCTGTCTTGATGCACTAAATAAGAAAACAATACGCACAATATTTACTTCTAACTTTTAAACCTTTTTCTCCTGCATAGAACTGCCTGTTTTGTTGTTTCGCCTTTAAAATGTTTCTGTTAACGTTTCCTGTCTGCCGATCTGCCGATAGGGGGCAGGGGCTTTGTCAAGCTGCACATTTTGCAGCTTTTTTCCCTGTCTCCGTCACCCATATGTAAAAATGGGAGTAAATAAATGAATTGACTTGAATTGAATTGAACCTAAGGGTTCCGTCTTTCTTCTTCACCAGCACGACTGGAGAGGCCCACGGACTGCTTGAAGGCTGGATAATATCGTCGTCAAGCATTTCTTGAACTTGTTTCTGGATGGTTTCCCTCTCCTTCACCGAAACTCGGTACGGCGACTGATGAATAGGGGGCACGTCATCGTCAGTAACAATTCGATGCTTCGCAACCGCTGTTTGGCGTAGCTTTGACGATGTGGCGAAGCACTCACTGAACTCAGCGAGAACGTCAGTCAGCTGTCGTCGTTGTGGGCCTGGGAGGGATGGGTCGATGTCGAGCTTTGACGGCGTGGTTCCCTTGTGGTGCGTCGGAGAGGCGTCTTCTGAGATCACGGCGATGGCGGCCGAGTCCTGAATTTCCTCGACGTAGCCCAGAGCTGTACCCTTTGTAAGGTGCTGCGACTCTTGCCGGAAGTTGGTGACAAGGGCTATGGTACGCCCGTCCTGGAGCTCGGTTACGCCTCTTGCAATACCAATCCCTCGTCCAAGGAGAAGTTGGACGCTTCCTTCCAACAGTGCTATCCCGCAGGTGGCTTCGTCGGTCCCGACGGGGACAAAGACACTGGATAGCGGCGGCAGGTTTACGTGGCTGGTAAGGACACGCACTGCAGCTAACTTCGCTTTGGGATCTTCCGCCGTGGGAACAGGTTTCCGAAGCGTCAGCTTGTTCTCCCCAAGGTCGATGATGGCGCCGTATTCACACAAAAAGTCCGTTCCGAGAATGACGTCTCTCGAACAGTCTTGCAGAACGACGAACTTGGCAGGGCAGGTTTCACCGTGGATCTCAACGCGAGCAGTGCACCTGCCGACAGGCGTGATGAGGTGTCCGCCGGCGGTTCGTATCTGTGGTCCATCCCACGACGTCGTAACTTTCCGAAGGCGACGAGAGAGTCTCCCACTCAAAACGGAGTAATCCGCTCCGGTGTCGACGAGTGCTGTCGCGTCGTGGCCGTCGATGATAACGGTGAGGTTATTTGACACTGTTACAGAAACGTCGTTTTGGGGCGTTGCGGCGTTAGAGTGGGAGAGCTCCGACGATCTTGGAGGATCTTGGCATCGTTCGTCCTCGGCAACACCACCTCCCGGCATTGCCGCGCCTAGTTTTCCCGACGGGACGCAATGGGCGACAGGCTGTCTCGGCGAGACCGGCGGAAGGGCGATGGCGAGCGTCGGGGAGATGGCGAACGGAATACTCGGCGGGGAGACGACTCAGAAGAAGAAGAGTGGCGGAGGTAGTCCTTGATGTCCCGAGGCCGCTCTCCAAGACGTGGTCGAGGGTAGTTGGGCGCGAACCCTCGTAGGCCCAGCTGGCGGTAGGGGCATCGTCGGTAGATATGGTCGGCTTCCCCGCAGTGGTAGCACAACGGGCGTCGATCAGCCGTCCTCCACACGTCGGTCTTCCTTGGCGCAACTTGTTCTGGACGAACGTGCGCCCGATCTTCCTGGCGTCGGGAATGCTGCGGCTCTGGAAGCACACGTCGGGGAGGCGCCATGTACGGTCGCGGTGCTGATGGTGCTCGGCGGAGCATTTCGGCGTAGCTTACGGCTGGCTCCAGCTGCGCTGCTGCGGTGACGGCAACCTCGGGATGGAAAGCTCGGTGAACTTCCTCTCGGACGACGTCGGCGAGTGAGAGTGAGGCTGGGCGATCTGCAGCAGGTAGAATCTTCCGGAGCTCTTCCCGGACGATATCCCGGACGATATCCCGAAGGCTGTCGACACCGGTGGTGCTCAGGCCCGGAAGGGTAGCTGCGACGGTTGGAGAAGTAGGCGCGCCGGCGAGTCGGTGGTAGTGGCTTGCTCGGGCCGCCAGTGCGCGCTCGATGTTCGTGGCTTCACTCACAAATGCTTCGACGGTCGTCGGGGGATTGCGAACCAGGCCTCCAAAAAATTCTGCCTTGACGCCTCGCATGAGGATTCGAAGTTTCTTTTCCTCAGCGGCCTCCGGGTCTGCTCGGGCACTTAGACGCAGAACATCCTCTACAAAGCTGGTCAGGATTTCATTGGGGCCCTGCACCCTTGTTTGAAGCAGGTCCTCTGCTCGCTGGCGACGATGGTGGTTAATGAATGTTCGTTTAAGTTCGGCGACGCAGGACTCCCATGTGGGGAAGGAGGCTTCGTGGTTTTCAAACCAGTGCCTCGCAGTGCCTTCAAGCGAGAAGTAAAGGTTGTAGAGGCACTGCTCAGTCGTCCATCCGTTGTGGCGGGCTACACGTTCGTTGTGTCGCAGCCAGTCTTCGATGTCTTCGTGGATCTCCCCGTGGAAAGGCGTCGGAGTCCGGGGTGCGACGGGCAGGACGACGACGCTGGCGGTGGACGGGTTCTGCGACGACTGGCTGTCCATCGTTGGTCTCGTTGGCTGCTTAGTCTTGGGCGGCAGAGGTCTGAATTCCGGGTGTAGGCCTTGGATCGACGACTGAACCGGATCTCGGAAGTGCTTTCGTTGGTTCTTCGTGGGCTAGGCGTCGGACTTGCACTGCGGGCCCTCGGAGGGGTACGCGGCAGGGGCATGCGCTACACCGCACCTCCGCCAAAATGTCACGGGTGGTGACCAATAAACAATAAGTACACAGAAAGAAATAAACGTTTAATGTGGCGAACTTGTGCCAAAAATAAAAGGAAATAGAAAGATAACAACGGAGCGTCGCGGGCGTCGAAGGCGGCGAAGCAGCAAGGTCGAACGCTGAGGCGAAACTCACTCGACAAGGTTGCGGGTGGCCTCTTATCTAGAATGAGGCACTATCTCGAAGATTCGGCGGAGAAGGTTCGAGCGTAGCGCGCTCGGGGCGAGAATAAACACGCACTTTCTAGAACAACATAAGCAGGGATAAACGACAGAAGTTATGTCCGGAGCAAAACGAGAAAGTTCTAGAAGTCCGTGACCCTGCGCGCGGTAATATCAGCTCAACGGTGACCCAGAATGGATTGTGGCAGTGTTTAAATCCAGGTCTCATTTTAAGACAAGGAGCTCTTACAAAGGAGCTCGCTTTAGTCACTGGTAGCAGTCATTCCTGCTGGCATGTTATTTTATTTTTCGCAGTGGTTTTCTAGCCTAGGTTATTGCTGACAACATGGATTTTCAATTAAGGCCCGAAAACAATTTTATGCGTTCTAGTTTATCTACTGAATTTGAAAATCTTGTGGCATCACGGAACGTTTAGGGGAGGGGGGGGGGGGTGGCCGTTCGCGACGAAATATCTCAGATTTGAAGGGTCGCAGAGTAGCAGAGTTTGACAAGGGATGCTCTAAATTGTTTAACAACCTATTTATTACTTTGTGTAAGGCGTTGCACTGATCTTTTTCCCCCCAAAAAAACTGGGAACTCAAACATAGGTCAGTTAGTCCACGATTGGGTCTCAGATTTGCCCCTGCTTCAGGGCATCGGTTGACTCAGTCGTATTTTTGTCATTGAAGCGTTTGGTCAAGTTAATGTCATATTAACTCTCATTTCACAGAAGCGATTAATTGTAGCTTTACTGAAACTCAAGTGGAGAAACGATGTTCCACGCATTTGCCCTACCTGGAACTGAATGGGGAATTGGTAGCCGTTCTTAAATCTTTATTTATATATAACTGTTAAAATTGTACTAAAGTTTGTAGATTCTACCTCACATAAAGCTAGAAATATTTGAAGGTGTTCTTGAAGTACCGAAGGCTAAGTAACTGAACTTTCTGCGAAGGCTAACATCGCGTTGTTGTTGTTGTTTGCGGGTTTTATGGCGCAAGAGCTCCGACGGCCATACTGCGCCAAACTAGGTAAGTTAAAAAACATTGGTAAAAGTGCTCTGACCAGACTTGAACTTGACTATAGTTTGTGTAAGATACCTGTTGTTTTGAGAAAAGCTAAAAAACGTTCAAATGATACGAGAGGCTGTTCCGCTAGAACCAAGACAGGGTGAAATGGGATGTTGTACTTAAAAAACTCAGGGAAATAGGTCTTGTATTGTTGTAGAAGGCCACGGTAGAGAAACAGAAAGTGCATAACAGATAAAGTTTCTCCACAGTGCTCGCATATTGGCGGTTCCTCACCTATAAGCAGATATTGATGGGTCAAGAACGAGTGGCCGATTCTCAACCGGCACAGGAGAACTTCATGAAAACGATTTTTATTGTATGAGGTTTCCCATGCACCAAGTTCTGGTTTGATGGCATGAAGCTTAATATTATTGGCTAACTTCCATTCAGATTGCCATAGCTGTGAGAGTGAAAATTTTACGGACGTTTTAAGGTCTTGGTAAGGTACGCGGACATTCGATGGTAAAAGGTTCTGTGAAGAGGCAGCTAGTCTGTCTGCAGCCTCGTTGCCTGCAATACCCACATGGCTCGGGACCCAGCAAAACTTGATGTCCCTCGCACCAGCGAGTCCCTGTTGAGCTCTGGCCCGTACGAGTTGAGTCAACCTATTTGTAGTTGGTGCAGGAGAACATACTGCACTAAGAACACTTTGAGAGTCCACAAATATAATGGCTTTCATCACTTTGTCCCTGATTATGTAGTCAGGTGCTGCCAGAATACCATATAGTTCGGCAGTAAAAATGCTGGCAACATTGTGAAGTCGAGTAACATGGGTAAACGAATTTGAATAAACAGCGGAGCTGACATACATTGAGGTCTTGGCACCGTCAGTGTAAAATTGGCAGTAATGTCTGTATTTTTCTTGCAGAGCTAAGAATTCTTGTTGTAGAATGAGTGGAGAAACATTATGCTTATTAAATTTTGTGAAATACCAATTGCAAGCTATAGGTTTGATATTCCATGGGGCAGTATGATATGCACTTTCTAAGAAATGAACACCTTCGCGTGGCAGGTTAAGAGAGAGACGGAGGCTCTCAAAACGAAGGCTCAGGGGTCGAACAACAGTTGGTTTATGCTCGAAAGTACAATAAAACTTAGAGTCTCGAATACTACTGTGGGCTGGATGGCTGGGTTCTGATAACACCTTGTAGGCATAAACTAGACTTAGATACTGCCGCCTTTTTTCGAGTGACATTTCATTGGAATCAGCATACAAGCTTAAAACAGGAGATGTTCTAAAAGCACCAGTTGCAAGACGCAAACCAAGGTGATGCACAGGGTCAAGCATTCTTAAGGTAGACGGTCGAGCAGACGCGAACACAACAGACCCATAATCAAGGCGCGACCGTACTAGAAGGAAATACAAACGAAGTAGACACCTCCTATCAGAACCCCAAGACTTGTGTGAGAGGACTTTAAGAATGTTCAATGTCTGCATACATTTCTGCTTTAGCCATTTGAGATGGGAGACAAAACTAAGCTTACTGTCAAATATCACCCCCAGAAACCTATGCTCAGTTCTAACTTCGATGGCATTTCCATTTAATATGAGAGTGGGCTCCAACCTTAGCCCCCGCCGCAAAGAAAAGGGGACACAAATAGTTTTTTCTGGAGTGAACTTAAAGCCATTCTCGTTAGCCCATTTAGTCATTTTATTTATGGCTAGTTGTAGCTGCCTTTCACAACTAGACATATTACATGATGCTACAGAAATTTGAATGTCATCTACGTATAATGAATATGATACTGAGGAAGGAATGACACGACAAAGAGAGTTAATTTTTATGGCGAAGAGGGTGACACTCAGCACTCCACCCTGAGGAACACCATTCTCCTGGAGAAAGCTGTTGGATACTGTCGTGCCTAGCCGTACACGGAAGAAACGTCCACTAAGATAGTTTTTTATACAATGAAGTAATCTGCCGCGTACTCCATACATGAACAAGTCACGCAGGATGCCATGTCTCCAAGTGGTATCGTAAGCCTTTTCTAAATCAAAAAAGACAGATACGCAATGCTGCCTATTCACAAACGCCTTAGGTACAACAGCCTCCAGCCGGACTAGGCGGTCTATGGTGGAACGTCCTGATCGGCACCCACATTGATTTACATCCAAAACATTGTGTTGCTCCAGGAAATAAACAAGACGCTTATTAATCATCCTTTCAAACGTTTTCCCTAAGCAACTAGTCAGTGCAATCGGCCTGTAACTTGTAGGAAGTGAAGGATCTTTTCCAGGCTTCAGCAGTGGAATTACTTCTGCCTGCTTCCAATCGGCGGGGAAGTGTGCATCGTTCCATAGTTTATAGAAATATGTCAGGAGGGCTGTGAGTGACTCCTCCGATAAATGCCGGATCATCTCATAATGTATCCGATCAAAACCGGGCGATGAACGCTTCCGGATTTCGAGAGCCATTTGAAGCTCAACCATTGTAAATGGCTGATTATATGGTGCAGACGCACCTCCTGCCAAGCTGTCTTTCAATCTTTCTGCATCTGCTTTAAACTTCAGAAACGCTGGAGAGTAGTGAGAGGAGTTTGAAACAGCTGCAAAATGTGCGCCCAACACGTTTGCCTGGTCATGTAGCGAGCTTACAGAGGGAAATAGAGGGACTGTAAAGCAGCGGTATTTGCCTTCGACCTTGTGCAGTCGGTCCCACACTTCCTTTGCTGGGACGTAGCAGCTGATAGAGGACAGATAGCCTCTCCAAGACTTCCACTTGGCCTGCTTCCTGGTCCAACGAGCTTGGGCCCTATTTCGCTGAAACTCTAGTAAATTCATGAATGTCGGATATCTGCGAAATACACCCCATGCCTTGTCCTGTTTTTTCTTAGTATTAGAACAGTCTTCATTCCACCACGGTTTACACTTTTTGGGGATGTTAGAGGAGGTTTGAGGGATGGAGCGAAAAGCGGCATTAGTGATCTGTTCTGTAATGTATGTGGTGGCTTCATCGTGTGTTAAGGACAAGAACATGCAAGGCTTAAGCTCTGCATTTAGGTTGAATAGACCCCAGTCTGCCTTGTCAAGTTTCCAACGAGGGGTACGTTTCATTAGGCTTGGAACAGAAACCAGACTCTCCAGAATGACTGGAAAGTGGTCACTTCCAAAAGGATTATCTAATACTTTCCATGTAAATAAAGAAAACAATGAAGGTGATGAGATAGCAAGATCGATAGATGTAAATGAATTGTGAGCTGCACTGAAAAAGGTTGGTTCTCTCTTATTCATAAGGCAGAGCCCAGATGTTAATAAAAACCGCTCAAGGACCCCACCACGTGAGTCTTGACGGGCACTACCCCACAAGGGGTGGTGAGCGTTAAAATCTCCTAAAAGTAAAAAGGGATGAGGAAGCTGTGCGACAAGTCTTTGGAGATCATGAAGATGCAGCGGAGTGTTTGGTGGAATATAAATGGAGACAACAGTGATGAGGCGGTCCAAAAGAAGGCGCAGAGCCACTGCTTCAAGAGGTGTGGAAAGAGGAACCTGCGAGCATGCGACTCCACTTTGAACAGCCACAGCTACTCCACCTGATGCATTTGATGCAGGGCGATCCTTTCTAAAAAACTGATGGCGACGTAACACTGAATTATGATCATTAAGATGCGTCTCTTGTAAAGAGAGAGCAATAGGACGTAATTCGTCCATAAAAAAATTAATGTCATCAATATTTCGTAAAAGACCGCGGCAGTTCCACTGCATAAAAGTAAATTTAACCATTATTCGAAAACAAAGTTAAAAACTTAGTAAATCAGTAAAAATAGTAAAGACCAAGTAAAAATAAAACCTCGACTATGCCGCGGAGGGCAAAAGGAATGTACAATGTCACTTTGGAGAGGTTACTGGTTTTTTGCCCTTATGCTTAGATTTAGCTACCTGCCAGTCCATGTCGTCCTGATCAGACGCAGGCGCAGACACCTCACTGCAATCATCCATTGCCTCCGCCTCTTGGGACGGGGCTTTGGGTGGGGCTTTGGGCACGCTTGGGGCACGGGGTTGCAGGCCCCGGCCACGACCTGACCCAGCAGAAGAGGCAGCAGGTGTGTTGGGCAAAGCACTGCCCGAATCCACCCGTTCCTGCCCCTTTGTCACTGTAGGAGCGACACAAGAGCCATGCCGCTCCTTGGAAGACGACGCTCTCTCCGACGAGTGCGGACGAGAGCGTCGACTCCGTTCCTTGGAAGGGGACCGCGGAGTGCGAACGGGCACGACAGCTGTAGCTGCCGGCCCATCCTGGGAAGGGGGAGCGGCCTGTGCACACTCTCCACCAGAATGTTGAGGCTGCTGCCCTGAAGATGCAGGGCAGCTAGCACTCTGGCTGGAGTGGCCGGAAGACCGACCTGCTGAGAGTGCATGCCCAGGGAGCTGAATCTTCAGCTTGGGCGTGGGGGACTGCAGTGGCTTCCCATTGTCTGGAAAAGACGTCTGGGTTGCCACTGCCACTTTTAGTGGTGCAGGCCCCCGCTGCACCACCTCCGCGAAGCCGCCTTTTTGCAAGAACGCAAAGCGACGGCGTGCCTCTGGATACGAGAGGTTTTCTTTTACTTTCAAGGTAAGAATGGCTTTTTCATCTTTCCATGTCTTACAAGAGCGGGAATATGCGGGATGGGGATTGCTGCAGTTGACACAGTTGGGGTCGTTAGAACATGTATCTGTTTGATGGTCAGCCTGACCGCACTTAGCACAAGTAGCTTTGCCTCGGCAGTTCTGGGATCCATGACCAAATCTCTGACAGTTAAAACACCTGCGAGGATTCGGCACATAGGGTCGCACTCTACAGTGAAGGTACCCAGCCTTCACGGCCTCTGGCAATGTAGTAGATTCAAATGTAAGAACGATGTGCATCGTTTTCCGCTCTTGGCCATCGCGGCGCAAGGAGATACGCCTTGCAGCTACAACGCCTTGGTCGGACAGTCCCTCAACTATTTCACTGTCTGAGGAGTCAAGGAGGTCATCCTCAGAAATAACCCCCTGGATGGTATTTAGGGTGCGGTGAGGCGTAACTGTGATTTCCTGGTCAGATATGACATTTAAAGCAAGAAGTGCAGCACTCTGCTGGCTTGATTCGATTTCAACAAGCAGGTCGCCAGAAGGCATTTTCTTGGCCTTGAATTTCTTTCCAACGGTTGACTCAAGTACCTTAGCTACAAGAAAAAGAGAAAACTTTGATAGTTGTTTTTCAGTTTCAGAATGCAGGACCAAAAACTTTGGGAACCTAGCAGGGGTAGATGGCGTGTTGATTGTGGTTGGAACTTCGGTGCGGACCCTTTTCAGGGGCCGATCGAGAAAAGTTTTAGAACGAGAACCCATAACATGGGAAGGAAAGTTCAGTGCCCGGGTGCACCGCCCACCACGGAGCCCAACAAGGGGGTAGGTAATGTGCTATAGTAAGATGGGCTTGGCTGACACAATTACGCTACCAGTGCTGCCCGGGCACTATACCCTAGTGTGGTTGCAGGGACAGGACCTGTTTCCACTCAAGGTTGGCCCTTGCCGCCTAAGGAGACGAAAAAGGAAGGAAGAGAGTGGAGAAGAAAAGAGAAAGAGGTGGGAGAAAAAGTGAAAGCAGGAAGAAGAGGGTAGAAGAGGCGACTGACTGAATCATCCTGGTCGGGCCAAGCCAGGACACCCGTCTACGAGAAGCAGAGGTCGAAGCGGTGTATTGCCTCGCCCGGGGGGCCCCGAAGGGTCCAAACATACCCCGGGCTCAGCTCAACCACCAGGGTCCCCCTTTCCCCGGACACGGGTTAAGCCACGCACAGCCAGGCGTGGGTGGGTAAACCCACATGGCTCGGGGTTCGCGGTGGCGCCACTCACCAAGCACCTACCAAGGCAGGTGCCCCCTGCGTGCGGGTATGGTGGCCCGCGTGGCTGGGGTCCGTGGTGGCGCTACTCACCAAGCACCTAACACCGAAGGTGTAGGCGCC
Organism: Ixodes scapularis; assembly: GCF_016920785.2. Taxonomy (NCBI): domain Eukaryota; kingdom Metazoa; phylum Arthropoda; class Arachnida; order Ixodida; family Ixodidae; genus Ixodes; species Ixodes scapularis. The sequence goes on from NW_024609879.1 coordinate 13,610,944, forward strand.
CCTGCGGGGAGCTAACATCGCGGATTAACTTTTCATCCTGCAGAAAGTGCCATGACGGGTTATCTGATCAGTAGCAGTTGCGGCCAAACGTCAACGTGGCGAGATATATGTAAAGTGCCGGATTATTATTAATGTGCTATATTGTTTTAGTATCAAGCAAATTCTATCTAGTCTGCTGGTATAGTGCAAAGCTAGATATGTTTGTAAGGGATGGGAACATAGGGGACCTCGTGCATTGGACATTCTGGTTATGTTTAGTTCACATGTTCGCGTTAGCATTTACTAAAATAAATTATTAGAAATATGTTTCACTTGCTCCAAATGATAGAAAAAGCGTGAATTCCAGAAAATACTTTTCTTTCATAACAGGAAGTTTGGTAAAATTTTATTATCCTTATATTTATATAACCAGGGTAAGGGGTTTTCAAATTCTTTGTGTTTAACTTTGGAGGACATTTTTTTTTTTAGCTTTCATCGCGCATTCGGAGCTGTAGTTCAATTAAGATTTACGAGTTGTAATATATTTCATATTTATTCTAGTTTTTGTTGTTATTTTCCCATATTACGGATGCACTCAGCTTAAAGCGATGAATCACGGGAATAGAACTTCCTTTCTGACAAGGATTGCTGTAGTTTCTATGGTCAAAAGCCGCGATTCGCGGCTGCTGGTATGAATGGTTAGCTTCAGCGTAGTGCGTATAAAAACAAGGAAATTACTGGTGTAACTTGGCTAAAAAAGCATCTGTTTCGTACCGACCAAATATAAAAAAGATGGCGTATCGTTGTGTAAAGTGGCAAAGTCGCTGAACGACATCGGCACATGCGAAACATTCTGTCAAACGCAGGAGTTTCTAAGCGAAAAGCTTCTCCTTATTAGACTTCATATGAATGGAAAACCCTGAAAAGCAGAGTCGCTGTTCAATGCCAGGTGCTATCTGGCTCTGGAAAGGTGACCAACAATAACCAGTAGTGAACCTCTGATTGCACTCTTTCACTCAAACATTTCAGTAAAGTTTTTTTTTTGCCTTTGTGGAGCGTTTTTAGAAAACTTGCCGAGCCGAAAACGAGAAAAAAAGTATTTATTTACCTAGTTTTCTTCAAATTATCTGTCTATAGTCTCGACTGAGTGGTTCAACATTAACCGGGTAAAATTGGGTGGAGACGGATTCAATGTATTTGTCTATATAGCGGAATAGCCATTTAACGGGGTTTATATTCAGGAGACACGACTAATAGTTTCAAATGCTGTAGGGATATGCCCAAAACAAGAGAAAATGTTGAGCTTCTTACTGGTTTGTTGCAGTATTTGTCAGCCTCTGTGTAGTAGCCATCATTTCCACGTATGCATGTCCCGACTAAGTTGGCACTGCGGAAAACAAAAGTATGAATCAGTCTCAGTTTAACCTAAGAATACAAACAAAGCGAACAATACCGTACAAAGTTCGCTAAGTATAAACGTCAATCTGCATGTTGCTATGCCAAGTCTGCCCTTCTCCAGAAACCTCGGTTTCGAAGGATATCCTGAAATGCAATGTGTTTTTTGTGGCCTACATTAAAAAACGACAACAACAGAACAAAAACGTTCTTTTCTAGCTTGCTTCTTTAACAGTCAAAACTTGCGGATGTGGGATTTCGTCAGCCTTTTATTTCACTCAGTAATGGAGACGAAGATATGGGTATTCGCAACTTTCAGCTATGGTGGTACCACGGTGTGAGAATCGCGCTCCCTAGCTGCGGTGTGATGGGCGTCATAATAAAGGTGCTTGCCTATACCTTCCTGACGCGAGAAGATAAAGTAAGGCTCTAATGCCGCTCGTATATAGGAAAAGTAGGATTACGCGTGACAGACCCTGCCTCGTATTAGGTATTCTACAACGATCGTTCTATTGACAACCAATTTGAAAGGCGCCAGTGCGCTCGATAGGCCGTGAAGGTTGCGAATCGATACTAGGTACAATTATTAGCTCCTCCTTGACATATTTCAGCATTTCTTAAACCCTTTTAATTTAGCGTACTTTATTGTTTTTTTTTTATTTTAATATACCTAAAGCGCCTTTTGGGGCATTGTATGACGGGGAAATGCAAGTTTTTTGACAAAAATACTGAAACAATAAATTTTGCACATATTTGCTTTTGTTAAGCCATAGAAGAATGAAGCATCAATAGCAATGCTTTAAACGGCAAATTGCAATAACATTTCTTCTTACGTAGAATGCTTCAATCAGTCTTGGCATATAATTGTTTAACGGCATGCTCCCTCAACGTGCATGAAAGGACGACAACTGAAGTACACGAATCAAAGTAGATTGTTTACGATCACACTCATGATAATAGTTTTTCTTTAAAAAAATTTTACGTTTAAGGATTGAATGAGTTTATTGAAATAAAGCGTTATGATATTAATAATCATGTGGAAACACCCACGTGACAAGCACAGAAACGGCCACTAAATAAAACGTCGTTGCTCTCATTCTACCGTCCGCCGCTGCGCCTTTCTAGACTTTGAGATGGACAGAAATACAACACGAAGACGAAAGCCTGCTTCTTAATTATTTCCTCGACATATAATTTCTGACTTCAGCCAGGCGCTATTTATTTCCTCGAACGGCGACACAAAGGAAAAAAGATCTCGTAGACATGCACGCTATCAAACACCCAAGCCATTCAAAAAGGTTATACGTCCGATGCTAATTTTGTGAAGACTTGCGTCTCACAGGAACGGTGGGATGCTCTATCGTTGCCCCTTGTGCAACCATCTCGCGGCTGACCCAGCGAAAGGGCAGGTGGTGGGAAGTCTAAAACGCCGCTCTCACATTGCACGGATTTTAGACACGTTGATAAACAAAGTACGCTCTTAACATTTTTTGTAAATTGACTGATGTTGTGGTTTTCGATATTTCCCTAAAATGGCTAATTAAAATATACGTTTGTTTTATTAATTAAAGTTAATTTGAAAGAACTTACTCCAGACGTAAGTAAGCAGAATGCTATCTACACAAAAGATGGAAAAAAAAGTATTGCCGATTTTATTTTTGCGCCTATTTGTGAGAAGCCATTATTTGAGCGGACAATTATTATTCGGTTCGTATATGTTGGTGAAATGCAAGAAAGCACCGATGACGTGGTTGCGCTAACTGTGTAGTGCAGAAAATGTTCAATGCAGACGGGTATCAAAGAGATTTGAAGGAAACGTGTGAATGAAAATGAGAGCTATTAGCCTCGTACGGTGGCGGCGGACGCTGTGGCCGTAGAGTCTCACACTCGTCGATTCTATTTGCTGCTTTCCTTGACGTGCAGCTAAAAAAAACGCGGTATGGATCACCGTCGCATCACGATGTAGGTAGGCTTCATTTTTCGAGTTCGTCTCTTTTACTCCGAGGTGACGGTACACATGTAAACAGGGATTGAGCTGGAACATGCATCGGTAGCTACGCTAGTTACGAGACCCCGGACGAACACTTCCTTTGACGAACTTACGTGAGTATCGTGACCGAAAAGGTACCGCAGAAGGGAATGCAATGATAATGATGCGCGTCCTTTACATTCCAACACTCGATTAGCTTCGACAGACAACAACAGCCTCAAAAACGCATGAGCAAACTGCGAGAAAACTGGCGTTCGGAATGCCAATTTCGACGCCTACGCACCGGTACTTGCGGTTGCTTCCTGTTTGCTATGTTTTGAACCGACAAAGTGAAAAAAAGCTCGACCTTAGAAGAATGTAGTCCCAGAATCTGTTTTTTCCCTTGACTAGCCTCCGATGCCGCGACCATCGGTTTCCCCAGGAATTGAAATGAGTGGGGTTGTCTAAATTTTAGGGGGGGGGGGGGGGGGGGCGGGGGGGGGGGGGGGGGGTTAGGGGACAGGGGGCATTGAGAATAGAGGACTCGTTGCAAATTAAGAGGGTGCCTTCAGAAAACCAAGGGAGGGTACACTCCCCCTGGGAGGTGTGTAGGGAAATCACTGGCCGCGACCACCACCGACTTGGTTGTGGTTAGTACTAAGTCTGTGGGTCTTGTTCCGTAGGTTGTGAAGTCACTGTACTCGCGCTGTTTGAGTTAAATTTTATTAGATGTTCAACAAAGGGGCTAAGTAATATGCAACCCTAAACTCTTGTTCAAAATAGCGGATGAAACATGAATTATGAAGTTCATAAAAGTTCATTCGCCGACGCGGTCACGTGATACTTGTCCTGGAGAAACAAGAGCCATCAGATGCAGACGACACCCTGCGCTTCCGCCCCGAAAGCCGTTCAAAGCGCCAGTACTACCGCGGCGGCTGCACTGGCTCTGCGCTGCCGTTTTGTGACTCCTGCATTTCTCTGAACTCGTACAGAACTCGTTCAGAACTTTCCGGCCGATTTGAACAGGCCTATAAACTACATATTGCAGAAGAGTGACTCGACAGGAAGTTGCTACTCGCACGACGCGAGGATCGCGTCATCTGGCGGAGACTTCATAATCTAAGTGATTGGTGGAAGTGGGCTCCCTATCATCCTGCGATGTACCGTGGGCAACGTGTTGGGTTTTACAGCGATAGCGGTAAAAGTACGTTGTCATATCGCGAAACGCTTGTGGGTCCGCTGCATGTGAAGCAGCAGCGTTACCACAAACCTACGCTATATCTTGCGCGTTTCGTTTTTTAGATACTAATTTTCCTATACGCTATAGGTTTACGTCATTAACTCTGGAAACGGCTAAAGCTAGCGTGTGATTCACTGAGGCGTGTTTACCGAACCCCCCCTCCCCCCTTTCCCTCTCTCTCCCCGCAAGCCAGGCGAGAAGCAAAATATTTCTCGTCGTGCGAATAGACTTTCGGTCGAGTCGCACGACGTCGTGTGAATAGCATTATTGATTGGGGGTAACTAGGAATTCCGCCTCAATAAAACGCAGTGGTAGCGACGAAGCGTAATGTTGAGAAAACGTGAGGTATGAAAAGATAAGGCAATAATGCATTTCATCTGAGCGCACGTCACCAATAACTTTTCTTTGCATACAAAACAAGTTTTCCTTTGTCGTAGTTGTAGCAAGAACACAAAATAAATTACTCGCCTCCCGGCATTACAACTTCCGCGTCGTAGCTTCCGCTGCCGCCGTCGTCAAGGGCCTGCCAGAAAGCCAGCCTTGTTTTCTTTATCGAAATCCTCTGTGCGTTTCGGCGTGAGTGTTGGATCAGTGACACTAGCAGCACAGGCGTGTGCTTGTCCGCGTAGCGCATATAAGCATACACCTCCGAAGAAGTTGGTGCACAGTGACAGCTCGTGAATGCGGAAAGAAAGGCGCGTTCACATAAACCGAAACAAGCGGAGAAAGCGTGTCACGTCTATCACGTCAACACGTCACACACCGATTGGATCGGACAGATGAGCACCAGTTTGGACTTCTATTCGTTTCTTATTATGGCTATGCAATGGTTTCGAGTTTGCCAATTTAAAACGTTTAGATGTAGAATAAAGTTGGATTTGCTTTTAGAATGTTTTTGAAGAAAGCAGTGGTGCAAAGACCATTATATTGAAACTCACGTTCATAACGCAATCCGTTATCGCAACCTCGCTGTTTTAACAATTAATTAGCCGCTCGAGTGCTGGCGTGAATATCTATTTGATGATCGCTTTCTTCTTTGTCTTTGGTTTTGTAGTTTTCGAATGAATTAACGCAAGATTCTCAATCCACCTTTCTTACTTTTTTGGCCTCTAAGTCAGAAGCATTCAATTGTAAACCCCTGACACGTGCCAATGAAGGATTGGCGCTCTACCAGAATTATCATTCGTTTATGTTGGCGTCTAATATTAAGTGGTCTAACAGCTGATTCCTTGCATAACACCCACGAAACAGGAAAACTAAAAGCTTAGTATTACAGCCTTATATCCAACTAATTAGCGCTCTATTAGAGATTACTCTTGCACGTTGGCATCAAACGTCTTGTGTTATAGCGCCTCAAAAACGAGTAAAAACGGAGTATTGAATTAATTTTCATTCGCAGGACATTATTAAAGGGTACTGCGGCGATTTTTCTGGCTACCCCAAGAATCTATATTTTCTGAATTTCCGGCCTCTACCATTGTTCCCCTTTAATTTTCATTGAGTACTGCGAATGCGTGCTTCTGACTCTGTTTGTTTGCTGAACTTCCTAGGTGATTAAAGACTGCGGTGTATTCCATGGCCTGCATTCGTTGCGTCGCAGTGATGAGTTTAACGGAACATTTGCAAGCCTGTCAATAATGTTGCGTGACCGTCTATAGATCACCCCCGGAGAAGTTGTAAATGCGCGTTTTAGACGGTCACTTTGCTCGCGCATGTTGTAGTGGCGTCCTAAAATATTATTAACGTTGAGATAGTTAATACTTTAGGTGAGACACAGATTTGTCTATTGTGTGTCGCTCTGCGGTGGACGGTTCTTCAAGAGGTCGGGGCGGTTCAACATTCTGGCTTTATCGATCGCATTGTCAATTACACCTGCCGGGTATTTTCGATGTGTCAACAAATTCGTATGGTTTTGTGCGCTCGCATCAAAATATTTGTTTTTTAGCAGATGCATTTAGAACGGTGGGCCTGCTATAGGGCATGCTTTTCTTACAATGACTTGGGTGCTCGCCCTTGTCGTTAAGGTAATTTATTTATTTATTTATGCATTTATATACCTTAAGCATTACGAGTCAGTTTCTTACATAAAAGATTGGGTTAGCGAAATAGCCAGGTTAAAATATGTCGAACGAATCGATGTCTTGAACAGAGACGATGGCTTTGGGCATGCCGCTGCAGTCCACAGATGCCGCCGGAAAAAAATAAAGTTTTAAGGAAAGTTCTAGTTCGTGTGAAAGGGAGGCCAACTTTTGCGGGGTGATCAATCCGGGGTGATATGCGACGAGGTGTCAAGATGAATGAATTTTGTAGATTATCATCTAAGTAAAACCTGTGGAAAGGTCATAATTTAGCGAGACTCCTGAGGGAACACAAAAGGCTTGGTGATAAACTTAATTAAAGTTCAGAAACACAAACAAACCTAAAGTATGAAGACGTTATAAAGAGAGCGGCACGATTTTGAACTGATTCTAGGTCGGATACGATGTATTTAAGATGAAGGTCTCAGACTGTCGATGTTCTTGTTTCGGACCTACTAATGTGACATATGCGAGTCGCTTCACTGATGAGGACGCCAGGCTAAGATTGCAGCGCAAGAGACCAAGAGTGCAGTTTGAGTCAGGAATGATATGTCAATAGGGGTTTTCAAAGAAAGGTTGTGAATGAAGGGAACGCCAAGATACTTGTAGGTCGACACAGAATAAACATTAAGATTGCCAAAAAAGTATGGAGAGTGAAAATTTTCATGAGATTGATAGCAGCAGAGACATTTGGATTTTGATGTGTTTAGTAACATCTGCCAGTTTGAACACCAATTGTAAATTTGGTCTAGATCAGCCTGTAGCTTATACAAGTCATTTCTGTTGGTTATGGCTCTGTAGACTACGCAGTCATTAGCAAACAGGCGAACACTAGAAGACAATGAAGGAAGGAGGTCATTGATATACACGAGAATATGAAGGGGTCCAAGAACAGATCTTCTTGGTATACCGGATGTTACAGGAGCGCTTCGAAAATGGCAGTTGTTTATTTAGACAGGCTGAAATCGAGAGGTCAGAAAGCCCTTAATGAATGGAACAGTCAAGAGACACTTTGGACAGCTCTGCTTGTAGAAGTTTATGGGAAACGGGAGTGAAAGCATTAGAAAAATTGAGAAAAATGACAAAAACTAGTTTCTAGATATAAATGAATATTTTAACAGAAAACAGCGAGCTGAGTTTTGCAAGAACAGTGTTTTTCTTAAAGTCATGCTGATTACGAAAAATAACTTATGCGGTTTAAGGCATCGCAGAACTTGAGAATGAATGGCATGTTCCATGAGCTTACAGGATACAGAAGTTAATGATATGGATTGGTAATTTAGAGGGGAGTACGCATCGCCACATTTGTGAACCGGAACGACCTTACCTTCTCAACAGTCGTCGGGAACATCACCGGTATCTAAGGATTGTTTTAATATTATTGTTAGAAGAACACCTGACAACGGTTTAGTCATTTTCAATATTTTGCTGTTTATGTCGTGAGTTCCTGGTAACGATGACGTCTTAGCACGTCTAATAATTTGCTAATGCCGTTTTCCGAAAAAGTACTTTGATGCATAGGTGGTACGGATAGGGTTCAAATATCTGCCGGCGATGTGATGACAGTAATATTAAACACGACAGAAAATGTGACACAATGTTTCAAAAGCTTCATCGTTAGTTGGAGAAGTTTTATTGTCATTTACCAAAGAGACTGGTCCCACACGACTTCTCGGTGTGTAGGTCGTTCGCGTACAATGGAGACACGTCCAAAGTTACAAGACATGATCCTTTAGGTATAGGCATATTTCATATATCCCTATGGAAGTGAGTGGTTAGGATCCCTGACATGCGAATATATAAACCGGGAATATTGTCGATTTGTTGCTTGCGATAAAGCATTGTTGTTAATTTCATTTCATTTATTTAGGCTCATCCTTTTATTTAGGCTCATCCCATTATTTAAGCAGGCCATCTGGTATGGGCCGGAGGCCCATACCAGATGGCCTGCAACACCAGAACTAAAAAGAAAAGGGGAGGGGAAAAGAGGGGTACATAAACAATAAACACTAATAACAATATCACTATGCACAGTTGAAAACGGAAACAAACGCGAACAGCAGGCCGACGGCCCCCAGCGCCACGTTGAAGCCCGGGACCCGCCAAGCTAGGGCCGAACACATCCTACTCGAATGTGCCCAACCCCAGCCCGGTGCGCCCCAAGCCCCAGCGCAGCGCCGGCGGCGCCTCGAGAACAGTCGACCGGCCGCCCGCGACCTTAATGTAAGGGTCACGTTCAAAAGTTAATGCCGGTTTGAGTGTAAGTGTGAGTGAAATGAATGTTGGGTGGACAGCGTTGTAATTAACTCTGAAATCTTGCAGGTCCGCCTCGCTGTGTGTCCAGATGAAGAATATATCATCTATGAACCTTTTGTACATTAGTGGTAATGGGCCATTAATGGATAATGGCACAAAAAGTTTGGCTCCAACTCCCTGATAAACTTTGGGCATAGCTGGGTGCCATCTTGGTGCCCCATGCTTTACTGCTAACCTGTCTAAAATAGTCATTGTTAAGTTCAAATCCATTTAGTTCTAAAACAACCGGCGTTGTGTCGCAATGACATGACTGTCAGGGCTATCCGGTTTCCTTTGGGACATGGCCAAGAATCCGAGACATTCGGTTTAATTCCATTCCGCGACGACATGTGGCGCCTAAGCCCCGAGCGAAATCACTTTTCCAATTTCCAATGTGCCCTCTGTTTCCGTCCGCACCGCCAATCTTATCTTCGAATCCGGAGAGGAGACATCGTAATGCAGTAAGGGCATAGCACTGATAACACGCTCAAGACAGCTCCGAACCTCGGAACCTCTCAAGGTCACAGCTGGGCGCGCCTAGCGCAGACGTGCAATGTGTAATTGCTTCTCCCGCAGCCAATGTGCATTTTAAAGTGATAAGCTAACGCTCAAGACTATTGCTCCATCGCTAAAAAGCCAAATTTAAACCGAGCAAAGTTAAAGCTATACTTCGTCTCACCTTAGCATGGACTGGCCCCGGAGGCTGCTCCAGTGCGAGACGGTAGCCTTCATTGGCGTTCGCGCCACACGAGCCCTCGTGCAGCCGCCGAGGTGTCGTCGAAAGCAAATAGCTCGCGCTTTTAGCACGCGACCAACAATAGCCCATGCTAAGGTTAAACGAAGTATTGAAGCGCGAGCCGAATCCGCTGCGTTTTCCTGCCTCGCACCGGCGGTAGTGCATCGGGCATAAGGCAAAACGATGCTAAAAGTGCTCTGTTTCAGGCTGGGCTTTCTCTTATCACTGGAGCCTCTTAGAGAGGGTCTTCTGGCTTAGGGCGCCTTGGCTCAGGCTAAATTTTGTCTCACCTCAGCATGGGCTGTTGTTAGCCATGCATGCTAAAGGCGCGAGCCGTTTCCTTTGAATCACTCCTCGGTGGCTGCGCGAGCGCTCGGTCAGAGAGTACTCCAGTCGAGTTTGTCAAGGCTAGCCGCTCGCGCTTGCACAACCTCTTCAGTAGTACTTCGCAGTCTCACGCTAACATGGACTAACCACGGAGGCTGCGCTAGCGTGAGATGGCAGCCCTGACTGCGTAGATTTGCATCCTCGCAGCACGAGTGCTCACGCAGCTGCCGAGGCGTCACCCAAAGCGATTACCCCGGGCTTTTATTGCGCGTGGTTGCTAAAAAGATACAATTATAGCTTTGGCCGTGATACGGTGGAATATGGACGTCAGCTATTTATTCGTCTGTTTGTAAACAAGCTCACTATGGTGGGTGACAGCTCAAGAGTAGAGTGGAACCTCCGCCTTCAGCGCGCGCTCCTTGCTTTCCGCCGCGCTTTGGCTGCGCGTGCACAATTGTACTATCAAGGCCACAAAGCTCGTGCTGGAAGCGGAGCTTCCACTGCACTCTTGAGCTGTCACAGGCTATTGGCGACGTGCGCGACCGAAAGCGTTGCTGTGGTCGGCCTTCCACGATTGGCCCAAAAGCTGACTATGACGGCGGAAAGGGTATACCATCGACGGAAATAAGAGGAATGAAAGGACTTTAATTTCGACGGTGTTGGCAGTGTTGCTTCGAGAGCGCAATGATTTCAGGCTTCCACCATGCTATTTACAAACACCATTGAACTTGTTTTTCGCAAGGTAATGACGTCACAAGGGGGAACCATAGGAGGGCGCCACCAAAACATCTCGCCGCTAATAGAGTCCACTATTGGCTAACCCCTGCGCGCTTCCGGATTCGAACTTCTCTCCGTTTTGTTCCACGTAATTTTGCTTCCTGTACAGCTCGCAAGTACAAAGGTCGTTTGATAAGTTTGGTAAATTTATACGATGAACAATTCAATGGATGACGCCATGGCTGGCAAGTGTCATTCTTCAAACTAGCCCAGGCTAGCTTCCAGACGGGAGCGAAGCGCTGTTCGTGTTTGACAGACGGCTGAAGCAAACACTGTAGCGCTTGCCACAACACTGGAAAAAAAAACCCAGCCCTGTGCAATGATCAAGCACGTTTGTTTTAAAAATGTTAACGTCCACGCATCAAAACCGAGTTGCATTAAGTTCGTGGGGACCCTTATTCAACGTTGAAGGCTGTTTAGCTCTGGGTTCATTGGATTAAACGTGGCAGAACGTTCCCTGAAGATAAAGCGCGCTCCGGACGCCGAGTTGAGGTCACCACGACGGATATTGTTGAATAAATTCATAGTATATTAATTGGAGGACAGTCGAGTGAATGTGCACAAGACTGCTGAGACCATAGGCCTCTCAAAATAACGTGTGCATAAAACCCTCTACAAAAAGCTATGTGCGCGATGGGTACCAGCACCACCTCCTAGATAACAAGGCCGTAATGCTGATAATTTTTGGCCACAGAAGAAGGCCGATCGCGGGCCGTGATTGGACGCGAGGGCTACGTCAGCGTCTCGTGTCTAATCAGAGAGACGGACGCAGCGCTCGCATCCAATCACCGCCCGCGATCGGCCTTCTTCTGTGACGAAAAATTATCAGCACTACGGCCTTGTGATGTGTTGGTACCAGACTGTTCATTTACCGAGACAACGCGCTCTCCCACGAAATGACCGTGACGATGACAAAATTGGAAGAATTGTACTTCGAGTTGATTCTTCATCCACCCCATTCTTCTGATATGGCGTCGTGTGCTTTATCAGTGTTCCCGAACTTGAGAAATCTGACTCTGTCGGAAAATGTTCTCATCAAATGAGAATGTCATTACTCCCGTCAGTTCATATTTTCTAGCCTTTAAGAAAACCTCTTTTTCTGAGAGAAAGAAAATTTAGAAACTCGCTGGACCTAATGGATAGTCGTCAATGGGGACTATGTTGAGAAACGAATTCAACCTTTTCTTCTAACAAAGCGTTTAACCAGCTTTTTTTTACGAAACTCATCAAACGACCCTTGTATGCACGTTCATATAAAGGTATAACTCGGAACACAAAGCACGCTTTGCATTAGAGATGGACAAATAAGCGCATTACCAGAAGTCTACTGGGGCACGAACCACCCTGGCGCCCTTGTAATATCAACTCACGCCGAGCGCGATGAATAGCCGTTGTTAGGTGGTACAGATAGAGACGGTACCTACTAATGGTTGGACCACACCGAGAAGGTCAGCAGGAGATGCTCCGTCTCCACCTCGCGCTTGTCATTCTTCGTAAGTTGAAGCGTTACCAAACTTAGAGAGCTCGAGCCGGAGTTGGAGCTTCCCCTGCTGACCATATATTGTAACAAACTGTATAATATGCAAGTTTTTGCAAGTCGTGTTTCCAGGTTCAGCAAAAACTCTGCAAGCAGCCTTGAAATTGTGGCAACCCACATGATTTTAAGCCCGTGTCGAAATTTGACTAAGTAGTCTGATAGTCACAGAAACATCTGTAAGCTCTGCAGTTGGTAATACTGTGCAAGGGAGAGAAAGAGAGGTACTATATGGTGCAAATAAATAAATAATTATATGCTAGTTCGCCCATATATTTTATACCTTCAGCGAAGGCGAGGGACCCGCAACATTTCCTGTTTGAGTCCTGGTTTTCTGAGAGTCCCTAACCGAGTGTGCTAGCGCCTGGTAGCTCGGGGCATGTGGAGAGCAGAAAGATCAGGCTACAAAAACCCGGAAGTCCTGGGTTCGTCCCCACCAATCAGGATGAGCATCGTACCGGCACGTGTTTGAGTTGTGCACCAGGCTGAATTTCTCAGGTACAGCGTGAGCCAGTATCACCACCTCTCAAACGGCACACACATAAAATTTTTATACCCTTATTTGTGTAAATGGCCTGTCCTATATGGAGCACCCTTATTCGTGTAAGAAAACACCCCAGAAAAAGGGTGTAATGTCTCACACCCTCAAATAAGGGTGTTTGGACAAGTACGCGAGTAGCGAAAGCGGCCGATTAAATGCGCGGTTGCGGCGTCAGTGACAGCATACGACGCATTAGCGTGTGGGCTTCATGTTCTTATCATACAAAAACGGACTAATGAGAAAAAAAAAGCTTCCGTCATGTGGAGTTGAACTGACAACCCCACGATAACGGCTATAGAGTTCAACCCACTACACCACCCTCAAGATGCAGATTTTGTGTTTTACTCCTGCTGCTTAAGTCTTCCTAGCACATTTAGACTTCGAGTGTTTTTTGTTTTTTTTCGTTAATTTCAAATTTTCACGAGCATCCCTAGGACTACTTATACGCCCCTTTTGAAGTATACGCGATCGCGGCTCGATCACGTGCACTTTCCAACCTCCATATCCGGCTTTCGCGCGTAACGGCGCTTTTCTATTTGGCGGTATCGTCCTACACACGGATTGACATTTCCACGTTTGGTCGCATCAACGTACCGAAATTGAATCGGTCGGACCACCCCGTGCAGTTCATTAGGACTTTCAAACTATACCTGATTGTGACGATCAGTCGAGATGCCTTTATCGCCATTGTTTGTCGTAACAAAGTTCGATTAACTGATGCCTTGGGTTAATCCGACATTTCACCGACACACCCCTCTCACACCCTGTAGATATGGGTGTAAAGAGAAAGACGAACACTCCTTTAACATAATTTACGAACGATATGTACCTGTAGGGTGTGTGAACGGTGTAGGATGGGTGTGAATCGTCCGTACACCGTTGTTACACCCATCAATAATTGAAAATCGTGTAAAAATGGTGTAAGATGGGTGTGTTTTCTAACTCACACCATTCTCACACCCTGTTTACACAATTATGGGTGTTAAAATTTTTACTGTGCAGATCTAGCTCATGCGGAAACGCTCACCACGAATGTAGTTGCCTGGTTTAATCTTTTGGAAAGCTGCGAGGCCACGTATTTGCTAAACAGGGTTCTTTCGAAGTATGTAGTTAAAAGAAACGCAATTGGCGACAGCAGGCGATGTTCTATGATTAAACAATTCTACAGGGTCTCCTGTTTTCCATCCACCTTGATATGGTGGGCTGTCTTGTGTGCACTTCTAGATAGTATTTTGAAGTTTATATTTTACTTATTATTTTCCTTTTGGTTCAGCACTCTGCTTTCTCAAAGTAAAACAAGCTCGAACGGACTCTTGTGTCTATCAAACGCCATAAACAACGTGCTTTTCCGAGAGATTCTAAAAGCACCACGATTCTATGAGAGAGAAACAAACAAATGTTTATCGAGCGTTTAGCGAGCATGATTTCAGTTTGTTGTTGTGTGGCGATGTTGTGGACGCTGTAATTGAGAAATTTGCCAAGTGGAATATGACCGCTAGCCTGGTGTTTTTAACGTGCACCACGCAGTGGTAATAGACAGACGCGCCCCGGTGCAATGTCCATCCACATCGAAACGGACAGGGGTGGGGATTGAACCCTTGAATCCATAGGCGCTGCGGTGCGACCATTCGATCCTTTATTTATGAAAACAAAGCAGGCAAGATGTTGGGCCGACGTGGTACAACCAGGAAGACCAGAAAAGCAGGACAACACGGTGACACGGCGGTCCCAGACAGGGTGGTTCCCGAGAACAGCGCCTGCGCGCCTTCAGATTATTTTATGCTTATGTCCACTTGAATCCTAAATACTTTAACATAAAATGTGCTGGACCCGAGCTTTTCTTGCAAACATTCGGTAAGGAAGGTATATACGTCATGCAGGAGTCCGAAAATGTAAAGAGTACTGGAGAAAGCTTAGACGCTCGGACACTCGGTTTGGATACTGCGTGCCTCCGATTGTGCTTCCGACATTAAAAATACTTACTATTTTTGCTTATTGCACTTAGCTAAAATTGCATGCGGGATTGCGAGCTTGAAATCTCGCCTTGTGGCAGCGGGCAGGGGGCACGATCGCGCTCACATCATAAGTGATTGTGTAGGAGGCCAGGACAAGGATTACGCTCACATGCTTCGGAGAAAACCAACAGACGCAATATGCTGGTGTGAAACAACTGTGCTACCGTAAGAGACGCGACGTATGCCTTCCACTTACGCTCACGCGTTACTTTCGGTTGGGTTTTGTTTCCTTTGCTCTAAGGCGCTGTTTCCAAGAAGCTAACGAAAGGTGCCCCAAATCATGCAGTCTGTCTTACCACTATCTTTGCAATGGTAGTGCGTGAAACAGCATAATGATAAGAAGTGCGACTCCACCTTAAGGACTCACAAAAGTCACGTGTCTGGGAGAGTTGAAAGAAGCATTTGCTTTATTCAACATACAGATGCAAGAAGGGGTTTAGAGGCTTCACAAATTCATCACGGAAACCGGCGCATGCTCTTCCTGCTCCCCCGCCGAGCCCTAGTAATTGTTGCATGCTGTCTCAGTCCTTAACCCAGTTTATTAACACAAAATATGTTTGTATGCCAGTTTCCATGAAAAACTGTCAGGTTAAGCCCTTATGTTTTACCGCTACATTTGTTACAATGTTATATAAAAAAAGAAAACAGCAGAAGCGGTTGGGTGGGATTGAACTTGGGAACTAATGATCCGTAGCCCGATGCTATATACAGACCGAGCTATGGGGCGAACACGTTTCAAAGCATCAAAGTTAATTTTTGTGGGACCCGATGCCCACAGCGCGCACTCACGGGGCAAATACGAAGCAGGAGCAAGGAACAAAATATAATACCCGAGACCGAAGGAGTTGTATTGTACACTAGCTGTCTCACCAAAAACCGTGAAGTTTAGCGGGAAGCGGCACTAAGCGCTTCCCGCTAAAACGCCATCCGTTCAATGGAAGCCTTGTGCAGATATTAGAGAGTTTTAGCAGATTGTTTTTATCCCCGATAACGATACCTCCTCTCCCCTCCGGCGGCCTTGGGCATGCATCGTACCGTTATCAGGGCGAAAAAGCGAACTGCTAAAGCTCTCCATTAACTCTGCACAACTGCCGCCCACCCCAGTTGCAAAATATTTATTATTCGCTTTAAGGTTGCTTCATATCTACTAACTTCGAGGGGCCGTGCGTTCTAAACGTTAGATCGTACTATACTCCGTTCGCCCCTAAGCTGACAGTGCGGTGGAAGCTGCGTTTTTCCAGACCAATCAGTGGCCTGCCTCTTATCGCCTGAACTCGCTCTCGGCACGTGGTATGTGGAGATCAGGGTGGTCACGTGGTGCAAGGCCGACAGTTGACTAGTCCAACAAGCACAAAGCTTCCACCGCACTGCCAACTTAGGGGTGAACACGAATCGAACGCGACTCGACGGGCGGACGACGGCTGAGACATCCCTCCCAACCTAATCTATAAACCTCCCAACCTTTCTATATTTTCCATCGTTTTCTCCCGACTCCTTCCCTATCGACAGTGTGCGCACTGAGCAGGCAAGCAACTAAGTCAATTTTCTAAAAAAAAAAGGGGGAAATAAACATCTCTCTCTCTCTCTTCCTTACTCAGCTAACAGCTGCTGTGCCATCATACCTCGGGATATTACATCTGCAACAACGAACAAAAGGTCCGTAGAAGGAAAGATCCTATCGTCTACATCTTCATTGTTCCTCGAACCTGCTACTTGTTTCGAGTTATACACCTTCCAAACGCTTATCTCTGGTGCGAAAAATTCCGAGCGACTGGACTGTAAACGCAGGTGCGGAGTACGATATTTCGCGGAGAAGAGCTACTGCGCATGATCAAAATGCACTCCACAGCCAAATAAAGATGGCAACTAACAGAAGATCGAAGGTCTACACCATGCACATTGGCCCCAATGTATATAGGGCCATTCAAATTAGAGCCTTTTGCGAGATACCATCTTTGTTTGCTGGGCTGTGGAACTCTTTCGTATGAGAAATAACCCTCTGCGAAATATCCTACACCCGTCGTTAATATGAAGGAGAGGCCGGTCCGTCGACCGCTCCGTACTATCCGCGTCAAGACGCGGCGGGCGTGGCGGCTATCGAGCCTTATCGGCGCTTGGCGCCTCAGCGAAATTAAGCGCTTGGATCGAACATTGTCTTCGCTTTTACTGCTCCGCTCTGCAGAGAGCGTGAAAGTGGATTTCTATTTTGCGACTTTTTGTGGGCGCTGTGCACACGTCATTGACGGCAAATAGTTTGCATTTTGCCCGTGAAAAAGCGCCGACGTTGCTCGGTATAATTTATCAAAACTCAGATTCTTTCTATATTCTTCAGTGAACGCTAATAGCGATAAATATTTTTACAAAAGAAAATATTTCGAGCGTATCATGACAGAAGCCACTTCGACTTTTCAAAAACGAGCGTGGCCGAATGAGCCGAAAGAAATGCCGACCGCATTCAAGAAAAAAACAAATAGTTACTTTATCAAGTCACCACAGTGCCTCCTGATAACGCCCGAAAAGCTCCTACCCAAATCTCGCACTTTCTTCAGGGAGCAGCAGCAGAGCTGAGCTGATTCACACGCTGAATCTCGGCGTAGCGCGCGATAAGGTGCGCAAGCCGCCACGGGCCGCGGCATCATGACGCTGATAGTGCGGAGCAGTCGGCGGTCCGGCGTTCACATTTATATCGACGACGGGTGTACGTCGCATTCGCGTCCACAGCCCAGAGACTCGGCAGTTTTCGTCTTTGTCAGAACAGTCGGAAAAGTGTACACCCTTCATTATGGATTATCACAGATCGATGGAAACTTGTTTTGTTCCGTACGTTACCAGCAAAAAAGAAAAGGCATACACGAGAAGCGCATGAGCCAGGAGAAAAGCCCACGCGAGTGCACTTCGAAAAAAAAAAACACAGCATACTAATGCTTGGGCGGTAAAATGGCTGAAGTATCATCGGTCTAGGCAAGTTCTTGTAAGAAAACCTGAGACTGGGAGTTATTTCACGCGATAGCGTAAGGCTCCCGTTCAGCGGAAAAGCCGGCGTAGTAGTAGTCGGCGTCCGGCGTGACTTCGTAGGCCACGTGACCCGTGTCGAGTTACCCGGGTCACGGCGTCCGGCGTGACCTCGTGGGCGGGCCCCTCCCCTTCCCTGAACACTTGGGTCACGTGACCCGGGTGTTGAATGGGATCC
This sequence comes from Ixodes scapularis, assembly GCF_016920785.2. Taxonomy (NCBI): domain Eukaryota; kingdom Metazoa; phylum Arthropoda; class Arachnida; order Ixodida; family Ixodidae; genus Ixodes; species Ixodes scapularis. The sequence goes on from NW_024609879.1 coordinate 13,629,020, forward strand.
CCTCCCCTTACCCCCCCACACCTCCGATCGCCTCCTCCACTACTCCATCTGACCCCCACTCCTTTCCCCTGCCCTCCACCCCTTGCCCTCCCTTAGTAGCAGTCGGCGGCGGCGTGACCCCGTGCGAGGGCCCCCTCCCCAGCTCCCCTCCCCTCATCCACCCCCTCCAAGCCCTCCATTCCCCCAACCCCCCCCCCCTTCCCTTCCTTCCTCCGCCTCCCCTGCCCTTCCGCCCTCCTCCACCCCTGCGCTGACGACCCGGCCTTGCGCTATCGCGTCATACACTTAAGGCGGAGCCTAATACCCCATTCACACGGTCAACATAAAGGTACCTTTAGCAAAGGTCCCTTTGCTATCGGCGAATCAGCCCATGCTCTTGGGCCGCCAGCACACGCCACGCGCGGAAGATTGTTAACTGATTGGCTGCAGAGAATAAAGGTCCCTTAGCTAAAGGTACTTTTACGGTCATGTGAATGGGGTATTAGTGTCCCCCCAATTTTCATTTGTCCTAGCCTCAGGTTTTCTTTCAGTGATGTTTCCTAGCCGGCGCGCTCACGTACTTTCCCTGCTTACAGTTCTTGTAGCTGGATGTACAGTCTCCCGCAATATGAAGGACCCATTCGACCAGGCAGTTTGAGGCTGTTTTGGATTTGCCTATGCCTGGACCATATTTCTTGACGTGAAAGAATGAAATAAACTTTTATCTTTCTTGTCGCTCAAAATAAAGTGCGCCTGGCCAAAGTGGAATAAGCGCCGCCCCATAAATTGCATCGGCGAATGGGTCCTTCATATTGCGAGTGACTGTACACGCACTTAGCGCGGATGTACGGCCTACACTCTTAAAAAAAAAGGTGCGCAAAGGGACCAATCGCCATCTTTCATCCCCGCGACCCTAGCGCCCTCTATTCAGAAGCGGTAACTCGAGCAGTTCGTCCCGCGGGCATTTCGTTGCTCCCGCTGGAGTTGATCCCCTAACGAATACTTTAGTCCCCTCGTCAATAATGGCTGCCGCAAGCCTTCGATGAAGTGGACGAAGCATCACTCGAGTAGCTATTTTGGAAAGAAGCCTTGGCAAAACAAGATTTTGGCCCCGGGATTTAGAAATTGTGACTACACGCGCATATTCGGTGAATGTTTCCGGCCGCGAAAAACATGAGAACGGAATGCGAGCGACGCGGAGGCGCCGGAGACGAGGCTACCTACTCTCCGACTGCCGCGCGCGCGCCCGAGTTTGAACTGGAGGTGACGGTTGACCCAGTTGACCTGTGGCGGTGCGGTGGAAGCCTCGTCGGATGCAGTCGGAGTGGCAACAGATTGGACGGTGAGTTTTGATTGCTTTGTCTACTTGTTGAGCAGCAGAAACGTTATAGTCATTTCAGAAAGTACTTCATAAAGTCGCAGGCTTACCCTGTACGATAGGCGCTCGCTCTTTGACGCGGTCGGGCTCGTACTCGTCCATGTTAGCGTGCAAACGAGGCCTAGCACTTCAAAACTATAGACCCGGCGGCAATCAGTTCATCCAACAAACGATGTAACACCGGCAGATGGTTTCGTCGACGCAGCAGCGTTTTAATGCCACTTAGGTTCATCGAAAAGTACCCGTGTTCGTTTCATCGAGCAACCTTGCGACGCTTCATCGGAAGCGTCTTTCCGCACATATCGCCTCGGTCGGCGACCAAGGTGATGCGAGCTTGACGAAACCGTTGCGGTTCGCATGAGGCCTGGTGCGAGTTCGCGCCTCGAGAGTAAAGTTTCGCGCTTACGTTCTTAGGCGAAATGTATGGTCGTATCCGATATGCGTAAATAAACATGTTCTCGATCAATATTAAAGTGTCTCCGAGCGGAGCGAAGGGTTTCAGCGCGTATTGCGGACGGTTTGAAAGCGGCGATCGCCAATTCATTTGTGGCGTATGGAGTCGCCTGGGCAAGTCCGCTTTAGTTGAGGTAGGTTTGCGGAGAACGAAATTAAACCAATAATGCAATCCCCGTGGTGAACGAAACAAAACAAAGTCGACGAAACGTTGTAGGAGCACGTATCGACGAAATTGAGCGGTGCCGCGAAGTCGTGCACGCGCGCGTTTAGTGAACCATTATTTTATGTTTTTACTTTCTCTCCGGGTTTCCCAGTGTCTTTCGGCCCTCTATGTTTCGGCCGATGCTGGTCGGCTCCGCGGCATAGTTTATAGTTTCAACCATGGTCGGGAATCACCAAATTGGAATTGAACTTGAACGCTGTAACGATACTATTGTTTATAGAGCCCAGCGTAGAGGTGTTTTGTCTTGTAATACTTCTGCTTTTGAGATCCTCACTTCGGAGTTTGCTTTCGCCCTGTGTAACTTGTGCTCGTGGCTTCGAAGTGTGTGTTGTATTCTTCAAAGCTGCTCTTGTGATCTTCGTCCAAAAGTTTTCTTTTTTTTTTTATGCTTGTTATTGATAGCTGTGTTTCCTTTGGGCTCTGAGCATTTTCATTGCTTTGGACTCTGAGCATTTTCAAACAGTCTGGTTAGGACACGCGTGTCGAAAAATAAATTTTACGCGAATAAACAACAACAAAAAAATTTAGAGTAATATTTATTTATTTATTCATTTATTTTTAAATTAATAGAAAATTAATCTCGCGCCGTCAATATTGCTAAAAAATGTTTTTGCGCAAAGTTTATTTTTTTTGCACTTGTGTCCCTTACAAACTGTTTAAAAAAATCTTTCCTTTTTTTTTCAGGGGCCCTTTAGGGTGCAATTTTCTCGTCTTGAGTGTCGTTCAATTTCGCATTACTAAATTCTGTTTATGACAGACACTATGCTTTATGATAGTATTTTACATAAAGCATAGGGTTATACCACATAGCATCGTCATTTTGGAACAGAAGCAGCCGCCAACAAAAATAGAAACAAGTCACGTAAAAATAAATTTGCACATGCCATGAACAGTTGTCATCACGACACAAAATGTTGCTATAGCTTCATTTAATGTACACTTTAATTTTGAGTTGGCCTAACACCTCCTAAATACCAATACCTTAGCACTTGGTTTCCTTTGTCAATTATCATATTTCAGTGCAGGGTATATAGTGGACAGTGCTATGTTAGCATTGGCCTAGAACTCGTGTTCAGTTGGTGAGAATACGTGTTCCAGCTGAATGCAAATGCAGCACTTTTTCCAGTCAGCCTTGCGATGACCTATGAGGGGGGGTAGAATCCAGCAACACTAAAGCCTTGCGATCTAGGAGGCATTGAACTAACTGAGTAATCTCTGATTATTGAGCTCCTTAAACTATTGATTTCGCACTTGTAGGCTTCTTTGTCTCTTGAATGTTATTAAAAAAATACTTTTGATGTAGCAAAAAAAAAATTCGACCACAGGTGGAGAACAGACATATGGAAAAGGGTTGATTTATGAGGTTTAGGGCGAAAACGAGCTGGTGCTAGTTAATTAAGGCTATGTCTGCCTGTCCTTTATTTTTCGAAATCTCTGACTGTTTTTACTATGTTCAAGGTTGGTTTACTTCGTTCCTTCTAATTTTCAGAAGCTGCAAGCATCCTCGCCCACGACTGAGGATTGAAATTTCATCGTCGGCCACATGGACGGAATGAGAAGAGAAAGGAAGGGAGCGACTACGTATATGGAGATGGTGAAAGATGCCATGGAGAGGACTTTTTGGGCAAAGAGGGCACATCAGCATACACCCTACCATCTTCAACACCGTAGACGACTATCCAGCCCTAAAGCTCACAGACCAGGTAATATGTTGCTTACTAACGATGTTGCTCATGCTTTTAGGAGCAGTAAGTTCCCTGATAAGACCACGACCACCCCCATTATGGTGCATTCGCGCTGCTAGCGAATGGAAGCTCCTGCAGGGAGATCTCGGTGACGCGGTTGGGGAAAATGTTCCTCAACGCACAGATCTGCTTTGCAGTTGCGGCTCCAGTCCTGGCATAAATGCGCCGTTAGTCCTGTCATGGTGAAGTCTGGCACCATGATGGGTCTCCCTTTTTTTCCCACTTACATCAATTACGATTTTGTTACAACTGATAAGTCATGATTTTTTTCGCTTTTTCTTTTAAAAATAGCAGTTTACAAATATCTTCAAGTAGACTGAAAATGTGAAAATAATGTTTCTTGCAGATCTTTGCAGTGTCTTTTTGTACTAGTACTGGCGCCAAGGCAAACGAGCGATTTATGAATGTTGCCTCAGAAAACCTGCCAACTGTTCTTATGGTGACTGAGGGAAAACCAAGACCGGCCCTGTTCTGCGAGATCATTGTAAGGCTTCATGATGCAGAAGATATAAAAAAGGTGCACTTTACCCTTTGTTGTATTACACTTTTCTTTTTCAGCACATTTGCAGTAAATGAAGCCGTTCGTCTTTTGCTATTAATTTCCTTCCAAGGGCTCAGCTTACGGGTTGGCAGAAACTTCGGGCTCTCGGGACAAGTATTTCATTACCTGACCCTGCCCTCATGCCCATGAGTATGTGCAGAAAGCATGGTCACCAGTTTTATGATCGACAGCTGGCTGGATCTGAGAGCATACCCAATGTGATAACAAGGTTTAAAATGGCACTGTCCTGCCAACCTGTTGTAAGTTTTCAAGAGAGCAAGCACACTGTCCTTGCCCTGTTGCTCAATTCAGTGGGAATTATTCAAGTTCAACATGCCTTTAAAAAAAATTCTCCTCATAGGCCACTTCTTGCTTGCCTTTTTTATAGCAGCATTATAAGAAAATACTTGCGTTTTAGTTATATTTGTGGAGGGCTAGAAAACCGAGCAAATAGCTTTATATTTTGGTAGGTTCCTCCTGCTGAGCTAGATTTGGTGCAGCTGAGATGTATCTGATCGTAAACTGGCCAACCAAAAACACTGCACATTCTGAATTAGTTGGCTTATGTGGAAAATTGGGGTACCTCATACTTGTTTTTATTCCTTTGTTTATTTTAAAGTAAGTATTAACAGCACTTCTCAAAGCACGGGCAAAGCTAAATGTGATCACAAGCACAATGAGATGTGCTTGGAACGAATTACTTTCAGAAAACTGATAACAACATCATAGTCTTATTAACTGGCACTTCCTCCATGGCAAAAGCAAGCACCACGAGTCTTTTATTATCCCACTGACATCTTTGCAATTACGATTCTGTTTCTCATAATAAATTGGGAATCCTTTTTTTCTTATCTCCTGCTTTTCTACGGGGTAGTTTACGATTTATTGGCTCACTAAGGATCATCTATTTTTATTTCAGATTTTTGCTGAGTTTAATCGCATCACAAGCATCGATGCCGAGCAACTCTCTTTTTAAATTGCCTCAGAAAACCTGGCGACCGCCCTTGAACTGACAGAGGGCAAGACAAAGCCGGACATTTTCTACCAGACTGTTGAAAGGATGGATGATTTTAAAGAATCGGAGAAACAAGGTACACCTGCTTTACAATTTAGCCTTCATTGACTGTTAGCGGAAGTCCCAATCCAGCTAGCTTTCTATTGCAACCGAATTGGTGCCGACTCAGTTCATGTGATAGGTGGGTGCAAACTATGTAAATTAAATTCGAGATACCTAACAGTTATCTGTACGGCATCTGAAATTCCAAATGCTTCTGTACATTAATTTTAAATTGTGAGTGACCGTCTGGTGATGAGTAACATAAAAAAATGGGGGAATGGCTGTATTTAAAAAGAAACATAAATTTGCATTACTGATGTGATGCTTAAATAGAGCCTTCATATTTTGTGTTGAATTGCCGTGACACTTGGCACTGAGCAAAATTGAAAGGATTAGTTTAAAAAACAATCTACTAGCATGGGTGATTATTCTGTTATTAACTGTGTGCATATGAGGAAACAAAATCAGGCCCTTATTTCTCACCTGGTAGGATTTGACTGCATGGTATTACTGTTTCACCCTATGTCCGGATGCAGCGGATGCTAAGAGCAATCCCATTTAATCGTGCTCTTTGAACATAGCACATAACACATGTCGCCGCGCCCACTCTCTAAGGACACATGACACCCGCACAGCTTTGGATTTGCTCTGATGGCTCGCAGCATCCGCTGCGCCCTGACTAAGGTGATACAGAGTATAGTGTAGATGGTGGTTATATAAAAAAATTCTGAAGTGTCTGTGCTATGTGGTATGAAAATATTTTAAAGGGATACTTAAGGAAATTTGAAATATACCCGTCCTGTTCAGATATAGGCTGATTATGATCAACAATATCCGTAAATGACAATCTCAAGTTTGTATTTTGAGCCTGAAGGCTGAATTTTTCGTTATAAACGAAATACCTTTCTGGCTTTAATGCGAGGCATTAGATGCATCCGTGTTAAGAGCCTTTTCACATACATCAACACCATCATTTCGATATCGCAGTGCTCCCGAAACTTACTGTTGACCGGAGATGGTCCATCTTTTGCGTTGTTTGTGCTACTCCTTTGCTCACCAGTCGAACAACGTGGTGAAGTTTGGGTACCCGATGATGACCTAGCCTGGAGAGGATATTCCAGCTGCTCCAATGACCAATTTAGCTTTGATTTGCCAAGAACAATATTAGGGTAACTGGTTTGGGGTGTTAGGTTTAGGGAGTATATACTGAACCTGTTTCAGGTAGTCTATCAGTTACCTGTATCTGCTTATCATCAGTTACTTGTATCTCTCTAAGGGCAGGCCTCTCTTTTTGTTAGAAAGCCTTCGATTTTATGATTTGTTTTAATTCCCAACCTTTGTTTCAGACGTGCCCCGCAGTCTATTCCATCGAAGTGTGTCCCAGGACCCCAACAGAGCGCTGCAGTGTGCTTTTTGTAAATCTGGCTTATGAGACAGAGGGCCCTCTGGAAGCTGTGGCACTTCGTTTCTGCCTGGCATGGGTTTTCGACCTTCAGTACTTCGTTAAATATTTTTGCACATTTGTTTGTTTAGAGAGACTTGTAGTCTCAAACATTCAAAGCTGGGCTGCATGGGCACAAGGCTGCTGACCAGGCTAAATTTAAAAAAAAAGTTTTTTTCCACACATGTTGTTAAAAGCATGTTGTTCTGGGCTTGTGTAATGCATTGAAGGAATGCATTCGCATTTAAGTGAACATTATTTTTACTTTCTTGAGCACATGCATTCCTGAAGGTCTAAAACCCATGGCAAATTTTTTGTTCTGTTTTTTTTTTTATAAAGGGTGACCCAAGTCACCGGGCTCGATCAAAAATGCACCGTAAAAATCGTCGCCTTCACGTCGTAGACCATGGCAAGTTTATTCGCCCTATTATTTACAGAAAAAGAGCTACGCTTTGTAATTAAAAAAACGACCTGTGAAATACACCTATGACGAAAAATTTAGATCGCTACGTACAGGCGTCAATTTTTACGGTCCATTTTAGGTCGAGCCTGGGGACTTGAGTCATCTTATATACTAGTAATTTCTTGAGCAGATATGTTCCTACAGGCCAAAAACCTTTCCCAGGTCTTTTCTTTTTTTTTATTTATAAATATACTAGTAATTTTACTGCCTCACATTTTATGATTGGGAGCTTTGTTTACTAAGGTGTTTGATTTTTTATAGTCATTTTCATTAAAAAAAGGGAACAAACGACATTAAAAAGAGCTGTCTCTTGTTAGCTTTTTTTTTCTCTACAAGTTTTCTTATTTTTGAATGGATATTAGGGTGTCTACAATATGTTTTAGTGCTGTGAAACGAGCCAGAACAATCAGATCCTGCATGTGGTAAGCTCAATTAAGATTTAACAAAATGTGAATTTTTCCTGCAGAAATTTCAAAGCTTAGCTCCCTTCACATGAAAAATAAGACCAACAAACTGGCCAGTGTCAATAGCAGTCATGTCTGCAGATGATAGAGTTCGCGATGGTTGTAACTCCCGGTAGGCACAACTAGCAGATGAGATCGCCTTCTGCTTCCCTTGCTTAGAACAAAATGACGTTGCAGTTTACAAGCATTGCTAACGCTGCAAGCATGTCCACCGTAGGCCCTGGCAAGTTCGTCTAATTTTTCACAGGAAGGAGGCGAAATTCCTTACAATTTCAACAGGTAACATGCGCATTCAGTGAATGCTTTAACTTTTAATGTGCAGGCACCAATTTTTCGGGCTCGTTCAGCAGCACTAAGAACCATTGTAGATTCCTATATATATGCTAGTCATGTAAAATTTCGGCAAGTTCTTCAGTGCCAAGATGGCAGTATTTTCTTGTATACTTTCTTGTGATGTGCAATTGTTTTCATTTACAGTGTTGTGTAGTTCTAGAATAAATATATTTCCACAATGAAAGTGCTAGTTTTTTTGTTTTTTTTTCTACAGATAGCTGGTGCAACGTGTTTCGTAAAATGGTGATGTTAGCTGTAAAAAAACCTGCCTGAAAGTTCTACGAGTGTTGTCCGCATATCCAGTCTTCGCAGCTTCTTTCACAACAAAGGCTTGCTTTTTCCAAATAAAGGTGTGCGACTTTTCATATGTACTGCAATATTTAGCTGTGAATGGGAGTGAAAGGTCTGAGGTATTGAATACCTCCCTGCTCTGAAAAGGCACTTTGTGAAACTTTTCAGAAGATATACCTTTTAAAACAAGTTGCACAATTTGCCTTTTCTGAATAGGAAGCTGTTCAATGCCGCAAACCTTTCACTCCTATTCACAGCTAAAGGGTCTCATTACTAGTAATTTCGGCTCTAAAAGTGTCAAAATTCGTTCACAAAAGGACGAAAATTACCCTCTCAATACTATAAAATTAATCCCTAAAAGGGTCAAAATTGATCCTCAAAGGGACGAAAGTTACTCCCCCGTCACTATAAATATCATCCCTTCAAGTGGCAAAATTAATCCCCAAAGAGACGAACTTTAGTCCCCAATGAAAAAAAGTTAGTCCCCCAATCACCACTGTTGATCCCCAAAGGGATCAAAGTTACTCCCCCAATTATAAACACGACGGCGCTCAAGGGACCATAATTAATCCCCTGAAGAGTTAAGCTTAGTTCCTGATGCCCTGCTGTAGGGATCAAAAGCACTCCTCTTAACGGTTCAAAACTTTGACCTGAAGGGATCAATGGAAAGGGACTAAAAGAAAAGAGAGGGACTAAACCGGGGTTTTGCCGTTTTTGGGGGATCACTCTCAGTGACATCGATTTAGTCCCCAAAAAGGACGAAGTACTACTCCTTTTTTTAAGAGTGTAGGGAGCAGCTCGACATGCGAAATGTCGCGCTCCGTCGGTTCTTCGATGGGGTCTGGACTAGCTCATTTGGCGGCATATGTATAGTCGTCTGGTGGAGATATCAGTCAATCCTGTGACACAGTCTTTACTTTGTAAAACATGAAACATCATCTCCCCACCCGGGTTCTTCCTCACCTTCTACAGATAAATGATTCGGCATTGTGATACACAACCGCCACCGAATGCAAAAAAAACTCAGGTAGATAAAATAAGATGTCCATAATAATGTTTGAGTCTTGGTGTTACCTTAGAAATAAAAAAAAACTGGGTGCGAACTCCCGAGAGTCCTGAAGTATATCATTGCCTGAGGGCCCGGGATTTTTGATGGTAGTGGAATTTCCCGGGCCTTGTGTAATAAGAGATACTGAAAATTGCATAATTTGGCATGGAACTACTTCAGGTCATGCAGTTAGTTCACGCCAGATTGTCAGATTTATAATGAGCGAAATAATTAAAAGCTCACTAAAACAGCATTAGATGACATATAAAAATACTCTCCCAGACTAGCGTCATGTATCCATAGTGGGGGCTGGACCTCTTGAGGCAATGTTGTGCTTTCCTGAACCAGGCGCAGCTGCCCCACGGACATTCGGGCTTAAATCTCCGGAGCGAAAAGACGCGGTTCTCGGTGCCAGGGACGGGAATTTAGAAAAATACAGAAAAATAATTAGTATAAATATCAAAATGCTCTTTTCGAATATGATACTAGACATACCCAGCTACATCCTAAACGAAAATTCGACATTCTCAGGCGATGTTTGTGGCTTCCTGAGCCGGGCGGAACTGCCAAGAAAAACGTTGGGACTTAGTCTCCAGAGCGAAAAGACGCGGGTTTCGGTGCCAAGGACGGGAATTTAGAAAAATAAAGAAAAATAATTAGTATAAATATCAAAATGCTCTCCTCGAATATGATACTAGACATACCCAGCTACATCCTAAACGAAAATTCGACATTCTCAGGCGATGTTTGTGGCTTCCTGAGCCGGGCGGAACTGCCAAAAAAAAACGTTGGGACTTAGTCTCCAGAGCGAAAAGACGCGGGTTTCGGTGCCAAGGACGGGAATTTAGAAAAATACAAAAAAATAATTAGTATAAATATCAAAATGCTCTCCTCGAATATGATACTAGACATACCCAGCTACATCCTAAACGAAAATTCAACATTCTCAGGCGATGTTTGTGGCTTCCTGAGCCGGGCGGAACTGCCAAGAAAAACGTTGGGACTTAGTCTCCAGAGCGAAAAGACGCGGGTTTCGGCGCCAAGGACGGGAATTTAGAAAAATACAGAAAAATAATTAGTATAAATATCAAAATGCTCTCCTCGAATATGATACTAGACATACCCAGCTACATCCTAAACGAAAATTCGACATTCTCAGGCGATGTTTGTGGCTTCCTGAGCCGGGCGGAACTGCCAAGAAAAACGTTGGGACTTAGTCTCCAGAGCGAAAAGACGCGGGTTTCGGTGCCAAGGACGGGAATTTAGAAAAATACAGAGAAATAATTAGTATAAATATCAAAATGCTCTCCTCGAATATGATACTAGACATACCCAGCTACATCCTAAACGAAAATTCGACATTCTCAGGCGATGTTTGTGGCTTCCTGAGCCGGGCGGAACTGCCAAGAAAAACGTTGGGACTTAGTCTCCAGAGCGAAAAGACGCGGGTTTCGGCGCCAAGGACGGGAATTTAGAAAAATACAGAAAAATAATTAGTATAAATATCAAAATGCTCTCCTCGAATATGATACTAGACATACCCAGCTACATCCTAAACGAAAATTCGACATTCTCAGGCGATGTTTGTGGCTTCCTGAGCCGGGCGGAACTGCCAAGAAACACGTTGGGACTTAGTCTCCAGAGCGAAAAGACGCGGGTTTCGGTGCCAAGGACGGGAATTTAGAAAAATACAGAAAAATAATTAGTATAAATATCAAAATGCTCTCCTCGAATATGATACTAGACATACCCAGCTACATTCTAAACGAAAATTCGACATTCTCAGGCGATGTTTGTGGCTTCCTGAGCCGGGCGGAACTGCCAAGAAAAACGTTGGGACTTAGTCTCCAGAGCGAAAAGACGCGGGTTTCGGTGCCAAGGACGGGAATTTAGAAAAATACAGAAAAATAATTAGTATAAATATCAAAATGCTCTCCTCGAATATGATACTAGACATACCCAGCTACATTCTAAACGAAAATTCGACATTCTCAGGCGATGTTTGTGGCTTTCTGAGCCGGGCGGAACTGCCAAGAAAAACGTTGGGACAGTCTCCAGAGCGAAAAGACGCGGGTTTCGGTGCCAAGGACGGGAATTTAGAAAAATACAGAAAAATAATTAGTATAAATATCAAAATGCTCTCCTCGAATATGATACTAGACATACCCAGCTACATCCTAAACGAAAATTCGACATTCTCAGGCGATGTTTGTGGCTTCCTGAGCCGGGCGGAACTGCGAAGAAAAACGTTGGGACTTAGTCTCCAGAGCGAAAAGACGCGGGTTTCGGCGCCAAGGACGGGAATTTAGAAAAATACAGAAAAATAATTAGTATAAATATCAAAATGCTCTCCTCGAATATGATACTAGACATACCCAGCTACATCCTAAACGAAAATTCGACATTCTCAGGCGATGTTTGTGGCTTCCTGAGCCGGGCGGAACTGCCAAGAAAAACGTTGGGACTTAGTCTCCAGAGCGAAAAGACGCGGGTTTCGGCGCCAAGGACGGGAATTTAGAAAAATACAGAAAAATAATTAGTATAAATATCAAAATGCTCTCCTCGAATATGATACTAGACATACCCAGCTACATCCTAAACGAAAATTCGACATTCTCAGGCGATGTTTGTGGCTTCCTGAGCCGGGCGGAACTGCCAAGAAAAACGTTGGGACTTAGTCTCCAGAGCGAAAAGACGCGGGTTTCGGCGCCAAGGACGGGAATTTAGAAAAATACAGAAAAATAATTAGTATAAATATCAAAATGCTCTCCTCAAATATGATACTAGACATACCCAGCTACATCCTAAACGAAAATTCGACATTCTCAGGCGATGTTTGTGGCTTCCTGAGCCGGGCGGAACTGCCAAGAAAAACGTTGGGACTTAGTCTCCAGAGCGAAAAGACGCGGTCGGTGCCAGGGACGAGAATTTAAAAACGTACAGAAAACTAAATATTATAAATATTAAAATGCTCTCCTAGACCATGATACTAGGCGTAACCAGCTACATTCTAAACGAAAATTCAATATTCTCAGGTGTTTTCTGTGGCTTCCTGAGCCAGGCGGAATAGCCAAAAACGTTCAGACATACTCTCCACAGCGATGAGAGGCGCTTTTTTGTGCATGTGATCAGATAAATAAAAACTAAAAAATAATTATTACTATTATCAAAATACCCTCCTGGAATATGATACTAGACATACCGAGATACGTGAAAGATGTAAAATAAATCTCCTTATCAATTTTTGTGGCTTCCTCAGCCAGGGGCAACTGGGCGAAAAAATGATCTGGCATAGTTCCCAGAGCGACAGATGCGATTCTTTTGTGGGATTGGCGAGATATAAAAAATTGCAGGAAAATATTATTTATGAATATTAAATTTTTTGCTGGAGAATGATAGTAGACATGCCCAGCTACATGCCACGTGGAAATTTTACCTCCTCATGCAATTTCTTCTATTTTCTTGACCTTATGAAAAAAGCACTGTATCGGCATAAAGGCGACTAGTAGCCTAACTCGCACTTTTTGCCTACTGCTTTGCCTTTTAACACTCCAGAAGCTTCCTTGAGATTATAAATGCGAACTAGGGTACCTTCATCTCCGCTTTAATCGGGGTGATGACATTTTTTGTAGTACCCGATGCCGACAGCACGTGCTCACAACGAGAATAAAAAGAAATACCTTGAAAAAAAATGGTGCCGTAGCACAAGTAAAGCGCGCTCCTACCAAAGAATAAAAAGCACAGCGCCCTAATGAGAAATATTGCACCATTGTTGGTGACATGGTCACGTGACGATAATTTAAGGGGGTCACGTGACCATCGTCCGTTGCGCCACATTAACCACGTAACCACAGTGAAAGAGTGGGCCAACGGAAGCCACAAGGTCATGTGACCAAGATCCGTGGGGTCATAAGAACGCGGTCTGTGGAGTAACGGGAACATAACGCACGGGGCCGGGGGGGGAAGGGGGGGGGGAAGGGGGGGGGGTTCCCCTCCGCCAGGTCTCCACGCGGGAAATGATATCGCATTTAAGCCTCACAGGTTGTCCAATTGTCCAAGATGACAGCCAACTTTTTGCCGATCACGGGCGAGCGCGGTTCTTCTTGGTGGGCGGCCAACAGACCCCCCCCCCCCCCCCCCACCACCCGAAAAGTACAGAGGAAGCACCTAGAGCTCCCAGAAGTGCGTGAGTCAGAAATTGTGTAAAGTCGTCGATTTCTTTACTAGGATTTGGGCATGGTACAGGAACCGCAAAATCTCTTATTGGTCCATAATTGCTATCGACATGTATGGCGCTAAAATGAATTCATTTGTCCCTCGAAAAGAAGGATCTTGCTACCATGGTGCAATAATCAGAAATATATATTTCATTCTTTAAAATAGTAAAGATTTGCGAAATATTTTGGGCGTGAGATCTCTGCTGACCCAACCATGTTTTAACGCTATTGCCAGCCCTCGGTTATTAGAGAGCTTTATAATTAGATAACTCAAAATTGAGCGTGAATTTCAAAATGCTCTCCTGGAATCAATGAAAGCTAAGATTAATGAAGCGATCGCATTTGACCTCAAGCTCCTGTGGCGGCAAGCTTTTCTTCCTGGGAGCTGAATGTCATGGCCTCATTTTCAATGGGAGTCTATGGGATTCGGTTTGTTGATTCGGGAAGGAAATGTAACAATCGTGAGGCACTGAAATTCTTCAAATAAGCGGGCTATTAGATCAATATTATGGCCCCCCGAGTGCAATTAAATTTGTGGAGTTTTAACTGAATTACAAAAATAAAACGTTTTTGCCCATTGAGTTACGCTGGGGCGCTGACGTGACTGCCGAGAGATGGCGCAAGTTGCGAGCGGCGGCATGTCCCGGATTCTTGGGGTTGTTCGTACATGTTTATTAACAAAGCTATTCCGTCATCGTGTGGGACGTTAGTGTACAATAAAGACACGTCCAGGGTTACAAGATATGATCCTTGCGGTATATGAACATTTAATATGTCCCTGAGGAGCCGGTGGCGTCCTTGACATGCGAATCGAGAGTTGTCGGTATTTGAGGAGAAGCGTCACTACGGACCCGTGCCATGTGGGTTCGCCCACGCACATCTGGCTGTGCGTGACTTTCCCGTGTTCGGGTAAAAGGGCATCCTGGTGGTTGAGTCGAGCCCGGGGTTGCTTTAGACACTCCGGGGCCCCCTAGGCTAGGTAACACACCATTTCGGCACACACTTTTGGTGGACAGGAGTCCTGGTAAGGCCCGACCATAATCATTCAGTCAGTCACCTCTCTTCCCCTTTCCTGTCTGTATTTTCTCTCCTTCTCGTTTTTTCTCGTTCACCTTTTTTGGCGGCAAGGGCTAACCTTTCGTGGCGATGGACCTTTGTCTGGACCCACACTTGGTTAGAGTTTCCCGTCAACACTGTTCGAGTAACGCCTCCAGAAAAGGCATTTATGTTATAGTAGGTTACTTAACCCATTGTTGGGCTCGGTGGTAGGCCGGGCACCGCAGATTTCCAACACTCTTTGTCCTTTTATGGCGCCCCACACCTCCAATGGCCGCTCAGGGCACGCCCTTAAAAGGCGCTGCCTAGAACAAAAAACATCGGCAAAGAATGCCAAGTAGAATTATTTGTGAAGTTTTTCGTCATTCATTCGCTTAATGAAGCGAAAGTGCTAGAAAACCTTGTAGGGTTCTCCCTACAAGGCAAAAAAATACCACTCTGGAAACCACTTTGTGGAAGTCAACAGAAAATAGTGACGCGCTCCTTAAGCTGATTACCATCCTTGACGTGAAGGTGTAGTTGAGCCCTTATCTCACAGTGAATACTATCCGTGGAGTCCTTTCAGAGGACGACTTTTTTCACACGAGTGAGAAAGAAATCCTTGGGGGACTCAGAAAATCTGGTGTAGTCGCTGTAAAGCGGATCATGTTTCGGAAAGATGGCGAACGAATCCCTTTGAAGTATGTTATCCTGACTTTTGAGAGGCACACTCGCCCAGAGACAATCAGGGCACGATTCGTGAACTGCCACTTCGGCCCTTACGTTCCCCACCGCCATCAGTGCTTCAGTTGCCAGCGTTTTGCTCATGGAACACGCAGCTGACGAGGGAAGGAGACGTGTGTAAAGTATGGTAGTCAGGGTCACGTTTCTGATGTTGCTAAGGCGGCTGTGGCCCACTGCGCTAAGTGCGGTGGACCATATCTTGCTTATTATCCTGCATGTGCGTCTTGAAAGCAAGAGAAGGACATCCTTAGAGTCAAAGTAACAAAAAATTATACCTGGAAGCCAAAAAGCGACTCTTCTTTTGCCGAAGGGAAGCTTTGCCGATGTTTTGCGCACCAGCTTCCTCCAGGCCTTGTTGTTGGCACGCTTGCTGCTCCTCCATCCAAAGACAGGCCAGCAGCAGCCGGGCCCTCCCCCTCTCCTAAGTCCCCTCTTAGGTGAGAAGAAGCGAGTTTCTCGCTCTTGCTCGCTGAAGAGGGCCCCCCTACCAAAGGAGCGACATGGCGCCCATGCAGCTCCTGTGAAAGGAGGGGACCAGACAAGCTCGGGCAACCCCTTGCGCAGTTCGTCTGCTTCCTTTCCAGCCGGTCATATTTGGGGTTTTAACCCCTCTGCCCGGCCCACCTGACCGGACCGGAGCAGTTTTAAAAGTAATGGATACATCTCAGGAGGTGGAGATGTCCACAGATGCCAACAATGTGTCCACCCCTGGGTCCGACCAGGAAAGAATAGAGTATAAGACACCCGCCGGTAAACCTAAAACGAATAAGCCGGTAGTTCCTCCCAAATTTTGATTCCGATGTTTTCCACGTACTTTGTGTTTTACTTTATTGTTTTACTTATTTTACAAGATTTTTTTTAAATATTTACATATGTACACACCTTTTATTGATGACTAAGTTGCAACCTATGCAGCCGAACTGTCGCGGTATTTTAAGAAACATTGATTACGTCAATTACTTTTTCAATGATCTTCAGCTTATCGCTCTCGCCTTGCAATACGGCATTACAACACAAAAAACGATGATATGTTTATCTCGAACACAGATGCGCCTGAACTATTTAGAATTCTTTCTGGCAATCACTTCCAATCGTCGATAAATTTCACAAAAAAAAAAAATTAAGAGCAGAGATAAATATCAATATGCTGGTTATGTTTATGAGTAATAAGGGTCGGAATTGACATTTTTATACATTTTTGTTTGTCCACTTTCGGAGAATCGTTAATAATTGAAAATAACTTTTTAAGGCGATTAATTTTCAGGTGCACTTCGGTGGTATAAAATCCAGATATTTTTCGCAATTTTGTGACCAATGTGATTGTTCCGTAATTATTAACTATAAAGCGAAGTGCCTTGTTATGTACTCTCTGCAGTTTTTCGTGCTTTTTTTATGAATGTAGGGTTTTTAAACTGGGCTGGCAAAGCCAATGAATGGTCGAATTTGGCTTCTGAAGGCAGTTATTTTTACTTGCGGAGAAGCGTCTCGTGAAGTTCTTAAAGTCAGTGAAAGACCAGGCATCGACTTGAAGGCTCATGTAGGATTCAGACCCAGTAATACTCCTAGATGTTTATATTCTGTCGCTTTTGCGAGCGATTCCTCCCCAATGTGATAGTTAATATCTAGAGGGGTTAGCTTCTTAGCCATTGTTATACCTACAAGTCCTAAGCGTTGCTGCGATGGGTCTATGTAGTTCAGTCGCTAGTTGAGCGTGGCTGGGTGTTCTGGAGTTTATATATATCATAAATAAATGGTACTTACAGTGACGAGGTACACAAAAGCACTTTCGGTTCTGGAGAATACCAGGCTGTAAACCAGAAGCAAAGGAATCGTGCGCCCTCCGATATTTTCGACACAATGGGATGTATAAAGCAATAGAACTGACGCAGCACTGTTTTCGATTTCTCGTCGCACAAAACCGTTGTTGGCTGAAAAAAAATTAGAATGTACATAGTCACACAGAACACAAATATAGTATTTCCATGTGCTTGATATGGGCGACATATTTTCCAGTACAAGGGGACTTACACTCTCTGCAATTACGACGCGTGCTGCGTCTAGGGCCTTGTTGTCAAGCTACAGGAAGTCTCGCTCCCCTTCAATTTCGTAGAAGGCATCCGCAGTGACAAGGACGCCCGAGTTGTGGGGTTAAAGCTGAAGAGTGACGCCCACTTCCTGCGTATGCTGTCTGCAGCTGGAAGTGATTGGCATGTTTCAGGGTTCATATCTCCACTAACTTCCTGAGAGAAACACAAAATAAAAAAGGGATAAATAAAAGCTGTATTGTGATTATGTTTACATACAATATGCCTAGAACAGAGAACAGTTGAATGCATCAGCACCCTCTACACCTCGTTTTATCTATTTCTTAATATCTTAGGGTTAAAAGTTTGCAGAAGTAGCCTCGTTGCAACATTGCAATTGACGTACCTGCGGAATTTGAATTAAGGCACTTTCGCTCCGAAGGGCTTTCTTTACGATGATGGTCACTACTTCGAGCACATCAGATCTCGTAAAGTCCGGAATTTTACTCTCATGCGGCTTAGACGACACGAACTCGTGCTCGCCGTTCTATGGATCACCTACCGTAACAACGCGACCCCAACATTCCCCGTACTGTTTGCATTTCGAATAATATTGGCAGTTAACACGCTTGTCAACAACTTGAAGGTAAACATGTTCGGCAGATATCTGCCTGGTTGGGTGAATTTAAATGTAAAGAATAAAGAAATACGCCAACCAAAAAGTCGAAAAATTGTCCCAACGTTTCGAAACAGTTCGTTTCTTCCTCAGGGGCGACTAAACAGGATAATAGCTTCTTTGTCTTTCTTTGAACTGGCTATCTCTTCTTCTTCATTGTCGATTGCTGGTTGTCTTCGTTTCGCCTGCGCCGTCTTGATTGCATCTCGTAACCCATGAACATATAAACTGGGTAAGGTGCCTAGAGACCTATTGATGTTATTTGCGGTGTTTTGAATACGCCAGGATTCTATCAGCTGTCTTCTGCGTAGGTTCGTCTCAGTACCCAGAATGCTTGCATCTTCAAATCCGATACGGTGGTCATTAACTTCACAGTGCTCCGCCAGAGCACTGCGTTCGCGGTCGAAGTTGCGTACGTCATTTTTGTGTTGACGGAGCCGTCCTTGGAAGTTTTTAGTTTCTCCAATGTAGGAGGCGGGGCACTGGGTGCAGGATATTTGGTAAATTACACCCTGGGCCCTTTCCTTGGGTGGACGACTTTTTGGCCGAGGTAGAAAACGCCCGAGTGTGGTCACAGGTTTATGGGCCACGGTGACGTGTTCTTTTGCAAAAATCCTGGATAGTGTTTCACTTATCCCTTTTGTGTAGGGTATGCTGATGCGTGCAATCGGTTTAGGACGTGCAGTCCCAGTAGGTTGCCCGTCTCGGCGACTGCGGTTTAGACGGTGAATGATCTGGCGAATGAAGTTACCTGTGTATCCATTATTTTTTAGATCACGGGTGATCGCTTGCTCCTCTTTCCTTTTGTCTGTTGCAGATGAACATATATTCTTTGCCCTCATCAGAAGTGTCGAAACTACTGACGCTTTGTGACTTAGCGGGTGGTTTGAATCAAATTGGAGGTATCGTCCCGTGTGCGTAGGCTTCCTATACACTGTACAATTCAGTGCCTGACCCTGTCTTTTGATTAGCACGTCAAGGAAAGGTAAACAGCCGTGCATTTCGTGCTCCACCGTGAATTGAATGGCTGGTTCAATGGAGTTCAAGTGAGCTAGGAAGTTGTCCACTTCTGACGCTTGCATGATACAGAAGCAGTCGTCGACGTACCGCAGGAAAATTTGGGGCTTGGGGTTGAATGATTGTAGCGCCTTGTGCTCAATCGCTTCCATTGCCAGGTTGGCCATTGTGACTGAGATGGAAGCGCCCATTGCCGTTCCGCTGGTCTGTTGGTAGAACTCCCCCTTGAAAGTGAAGTAGGTGTTCGAGAGACAAAACTCAAGTAGGCGACATAGCTCATCCCTGCTGAGGCATGTCCGGGTGTCCAGGTCCTCGTCTTTCTCGAGAGCTTCCCTGGTTGCAGCGATGGCCAAGGGAACGGGAACATTCGTAAAAAGGGAAATGACGTCGAATGACACCAGGCACTCGTCATGGCTGACCTTTATCTGTGATATGCGTTCCACGAACTCACACGAGTTTCGTATGTATGTTGTAGTATTTCCAGTGAGAGGAGATAGAACTCGGTGGAGATAGTCGCACAATGCTGTGAGTGGTGATGTTGTAAAATCTACGATAGGTCTCAGGGGAACGTCAGGTTTATGAATCTTGGGGAGTCCGTAGAATCCCGGTGCGAATCCATTTCTGCAGATGACGCGCAGGTAAAGGTTCTTCGATTCCGGGTGATCTTTGAAAATGAGCGCCAGGGTCCTGTTCAAGTTTCTCTGTATTGCTGATGTTGGGTCCCGTTTGAGTTTCTTGTAAGCCGAGCAGTCAAGAAGCTGGTTGGCTTTATCTTCATAGGTATACCGGTCAAGGACGACGGTTGAGTTACCCTTGTCTGCTGGCAAAATTACAATGTTTTTGTCATCCCTGAGCCTTCGGAGTGCTGTACATTCTTCTTTCGAAAGGTTATGAGGACGATATCGTGTAGACTTCGACAGGACGCCAATGGCTTTCATACGGACGCCTTCTCGTACGTCAGGGTCCAGGTGCATGACGCCCTCCTCTATGGCCGCGACCATCCGGGGTAGAGGTAGCCGTGTAGTGGCCAAGTTGTAGTTGTGCTCTCTTGCAAGAACCTCAACTTCATGTGGGGAGAGTGACCTGGAAGATAGGTTGGTGACAAATGCGGAATTGACGATCTTCTGTCTTGCCTCGTTCCTTTTGTTCAGCGTCAAAAGTTTCTTTACTTGCGACCTCCGGTGTTTTTGTAAGACCGTCTGAGCGCAGTTTTTTGCGAACAGCTGCAATGATGGGAAAATGTCTGGAATACGGTTTTCTAGCTGTCGACGTATAAAGAACAAGTCCAACTGCTTTTTCTTCAAGGTGGAGTACCATTCATGAAGTCGCGCCTTTACCAGCAGGTGCTCTGCACGCATCACAATCTTGTGGCCTTCCTGTGTGTTAACGTGGCGTTTGAGGCGTAGACTTTGAGGGACCACTTGCCTGTCGCGGCACGCCTTGGCAAATTCCAGGTGCGTTTCGAATGAAGAGATGTTGCGGTTTATGTTGACATACCGCTTCGCCAGTTGTGCTGTCTCCCGCCCAAAGTCTTGGAGCAAAGATTTGAAGGTAAACATGTTTGGCAGATATCTGCCTGGTCTCTAGGCACCTTACCCAGTTTATACGTTCATGGGTTACGAGATACAATCAAGACGGCGCAGGCGAAACGAAGACAACCAGCAATCGACAATGAAGAAGAAGAGATAGCCAGTTCAAAGAAAGACAAAGAAGCTATTATCCCGTTTAGTCGCCCCTGAGGAAGAAACGAACTGTTTCGAAACGTTGGGACAATTTTTCGACTTTTTGGTTGGCGTATTTCTTTATTCTTTACATATAAATTCACCCAACCAGGCAGATATCTGCCGAACATGTTTACCTTCAAGTCTTTGCTCCAAGACATTGGGCGGAAGACAGCACAACTGGCGAAGCGGTATGTAAACATAAACCGCAGCATCTCTTCATTCGAAACGCACCTGGAATTTACCAAGGCGTGCCGCGACAGGCAAGTGGTCCCTCAAAGTCTACGCCTCAAACGCCATGTTAACACACAGGAAGGCCACAAGATTGTGATGCGTGCAGAGCACCTGCTGGTAAAGGCGCGACTTCATGAATGCTACTCCACCTTGAAGAAAAAGCAGTTGGACTTGTTCTTTATACGTCGACAGCTAGAAAACCGTATTCCAGACATTTTCCCATCATTGCAGCTGTTCGCAAAAAACTGCGCTGAGACGGTCTTACAAAAACACTGGAGGTCGCAAGTAAAGAAACTTTTGACGCTGAACAAAAGGAACGAGGCAAGACAGAAGATCGTCAATTCCGCATTTGTCACCAACCTATCTTCCAGGTCACTCTCCCCACATGAAGTTGAGGTTCTTGCAAGAGGGCACAACTACAACTTGGCCACTACACGGCTACCTCTACCCCGGATGGTCGCGGCCATAGAGGAGGGCGTCATGCACCTGGACCCTGACGTACGAGAAGGCGTCCGTATGAAAGCCATTGGCGTCCTGTCGAAGTCTACACGATATCGACCTCATAACCTTTCGAAAGAAGAATGTACAGCACTCCGAAGGCTCAGGGATGACAAAAACATTGTAATTTTGCCAGCAGACAAGGGTAACTCAACCGTCGTCCTTGACCGGGATACCTATGAAGATAAAGCCAACCAGCTTCTTGACTGCTCGGCTTACGAGAAACTCAAACGGGACCCAACTTCAGCAATACAGAGAAACTTGAACAGGACCCTGGCGCTCATTTTCAAAGAACACCCGGAATCGAAGAACCTTTACCTGCGCCTCATCTGCAGAAATGGATTCGCACCGGGATTCTACGGACTCCCCAAGATTCATAAACCTGACGTTCCCCTGAGACCTATCGTAGATTTTACAACATCACCACTCAGAGCATTATGCGACTATCTCCACCGAGTTCTATCTCCTCTCACTGGAAATACTACAACATACATACGAAACTCGTGTGAGTTCGTGGAACGCATATCACAGATAAAGGTCAGCCATGACGAGTGCCTGGTGTCATTCGACGTCATTTCCCTTTTTACGAATGTTCCCGTTCCCTTGGCCATCGCTGCAACCAGGGAAGCTCTCGAGAAAGACGAGGACCTGGACACCCGGACATGCCTCAGCAGGGATGAGCTATGTCGCCTACTTGAGTTTTGTCTCTCGAACACCTACTTGACCTTCAAGGGGGAGTTCTACCAACAGACCAGCGGAACGGCAATGGGCGCTTCCATCTCAGTCACAATGGCCAACCTGGCAATGGAAGCGATTGAGCACAAGGCGCTACAATCATTCAACCCCAAGCACCAAATTTTCCTGCGGTACGTCGACGACTGCTTCTGTATCATGCAAGCGTCAGAAGTGGACAACTTCCTAGCTCACTTGAACTCCATTGAACCAGCCATCCAATTCACGGTGGAGCACGAAATGCACGGCTGTTTATCTTTCCTTGACGTGCTAATCAAAAGACAGGGTGAGGCACTGAATTTTACAGTGTATAGGAAGCCTACGCACACGGGACGATACCTCCAATTTGATTCAAACCACCCGCTAAGTCACAAAGCGTCAGCAGTTTCGACACTTCTGATGAGGGCAAAGGATATATGTTCATCTGCAACAGACAAAAGGAAAGAGGAGCAAGCGATCACCCGTGATCTAAAAAATAATGGATACACAGGTAACTTCATTCGCCAGATCACTCACCGTCTAAACCGCAGTCGCCGAGACGGGCAACCTACTGGGACTGCACGTCCTAAACCGATTGCACGCATCAGCATACCCTACACAAAAGGGATAAGTGAAACACTATCCAGGATTTTTGCAAAAGAACACGTCACCGTGGCCCATAAACCTGTGACCACACTCGGGCGTTTTCTACCTCGGCCAAAAAGTCGTCCACCCAAGGAAAGGGCCCAGGGTGTAATTTACCAAATATCCTGCACCCAGTGCCCCGCCTCCTACATTGGAGAAACTAAAAACTTCCAAGAACGGCACCGTCAACACAAAAATGACGTACGCAACTTCGACCGCGAACGCAGTGCTCTGACGGAGCACTGTGAAGTTAATGACCACCGTATCGGATTTGAAGATGCAAGCATTCTGGGTACTGAGACGAACCTACGCAGAAGACAGCTGATAGAATCCTGGCATATTCAAAACACCGCAAATAACATCAATAGGTCTCTAGGCATCTTACCCAGTTTATATGTTCATGGGTTACGAGATACAATCAAGACGGCGCAGGCGAAACGAAGACAACCAGCAATCGACAATGAAGAAGAAGAGATAGCCAGTTCAAAGAAAGACAAAGAAGCTATTATCCCGTTTAGTCGCCCCTGAGGAAGAAACGAACTGTTTCGAAACGTTGGGACAATTTTTGGACTTTTTGGTTGGCGTATTTCTTTATTCTTTACGCTTGTCAACAACGTATGCATACCAATCAAAAAAGAGGCTCGTCTTGTCGCGCGTAGTCTCCCGCATCTCCATGTCGAGACTGCGAATCCTTACAGGGTGCGCCATTATAGGGAACAATGAGCACGGAATTTGCGGCTTACGGATACGGCATGCTAAGTTGTGAATTACAAAGAGGATATCGGTTTGTCTTATCTTGTGTAGTGTCTTCTAAGAAACGCACATGAAGGCGCCGCCTTTTTTTGAAGATATTTGCAAACTATTTCAGTTACCTGAAGCTCAACATGCAGTTTTCGTTTCCTTTCATATCCAGTGTCCTCGGTCAAGTGACTATGCTTGCTGGTACAATAATCTGCTGTTCTCCACCGTGTACTTTCTTCTCTCTTCAGGGACCTTTTTGTTCAGGCATGAAAAATACTTCCAGTAGAGTAACCACTTCCCGCTGCACCTTTTCTATTTTTTTTAACTTTTGTATTTGATTTTCGTTCGAACAATGAGTAATGGCTAACTTTCTAAAAAATAAGGTTCCAAGTGTTGCAGTTCACGGCTTTGCGGATTACTAAAAATCAGCAAAGATGGGCGAGTTTTTTTTTTTTTTTTTCGTGGGATATGAAAGAAGGTCATTGCATCATAGACGCCTTTGTTTTCGAAGCCAGATACCTTCTTGAATCGACGTAATCTTATCACTGCACACGATATTACATATAAAAAAACGCATGAAGCAGCCGAGAAATTCTAATTTTACACGACTAATTATTTCTTTGTTTAAAAAAAAAGTTTATAAATATAATTATAATACTGTGCTCTTGATGTTAAACGCATTAAACTGTAATTCAACAACTCTAAGTGAGAGCTTTGATGAAATATACAAAGTGATTTTAAGAGTAATACACTGAAGTGAAAAAAAATCTATTTGCAAGAACCAGATTCCTTATACTGTTCAATTATACCGTTTATACGGTGTCCAGTGAAATGGTGAATGGCTTTCCTTCAAGGAAACGGCGTTTGATTATATTTTCCGACACAGTGAAAATTGAGCTTACCCCTGAAGAAGCGTCGTACTTGTCCTTATATCACATTTTGAACCAGGCACCATCAGCGATCACTATGACTAACGAGCCACCTTCCCCATCGACCTCTCCACATTCCCTTGCAGTTCTAGCTTTTTTCATGCCTGCCTCTTTCATCGACTTCTAAGCAGCTAGTTTAATTACATCAATTTGAGGACTTTCCTTGCTTGTGAAAGTGCCACTGGCCATGCACGATATGACCAAGGCCGCCAACAATTCCGAGAAGTTCGAAAATTCAACTCCAAGTGACATGATACCAAAAACAACTGCGCTGATGACGTCCAGTGCACGAGAACCCTTTTTAGGACTTGGCTCCGACCCAATAGGCCTTATGCGAAAATGAATAGTACCCTTTGGTGTACCGTGCGCGAACTTCATATATCCGCCATGTTTTGGGGTGCTCCGTTATACCCTCCGTACTCGCCCGAGTGCCCGAGCTTGGGGCCTCGCGTCCTAGCCGCATTGGCTGCGTATACGTTGCTGAAGCGGAAGATGCAGGCTCCAGAATTATGCACCGGAAATGCTGTGTCCCGCGATGCACGCGAAGTGGCTACAAAGATTCCTCCGGAAACAAGGTGAGCTTGATACGCGCGTAATTTTGCTATAGTGAACGACCATCCGGCCATCGCGATTTGTTACAACCGTTTAGAGCTGTTCCGCAGTTTGTTGAACGCCTTCAGTGTGAGTTGCTTCTCACAGCAGAACGACTGCACCCGTACAGGTCCGTTTCTCGTGCACGCGCAGCCACTGCTCCAAGAACGTCAGTGCGCTCGCGCTGAAGCAAGAACATCGAAGGCGGGAGTGCATGCATAAAATCTCGTTTCGGCAAAGGCAACGTAAGGGCTGGTGCTTCGCGCTACCTCTTCGATAGACTTTCAGCGCATGTCCGGAACGGTATCGACAATCGGAAGATTAGGGAGCCATCGCTACCCTTCCGATGCTTGTGCCTGCTGAAGGTCATCTTCGTCTCGTAGTACGAACTCACAAACCCATCCCGGAAGCTCTAGCACCTCGGAAAGGTCCCGAGTCCAGTCCGATGCCATCGCAAGAACTAATAACTATAATGAGTTTAATAGAAGAGGGCGAGACCACGCAGCAAAGAGCACGACAGAAGATGACAAGGACCCCCCAACATGGAGGCGCGTTTTTCCCGAGTATGATGATGATGATGATAGCTACATAGAGTTTCGCATATCGTCTATTGTGCCCTCCCTGCTGCACATCCTGCATTTGAACATGAAAGAACAGCGCTATTCATGTCGCTGCTCCAAGACGAGTTCCATGTCAGCAAAAAGAAAACCAATCGCCTCGTGCTTTCATATGTCACGCAGCTTTTGAAAGAACGGATGTACGCTCATTTGTCTTGTTCAGATTTGTCATAGTCCAACTGCTAGTAGGCCCGTTCGTCAAAGCGGAACATCCGTTAAACTGGAATGTGTCACTAGGAAAGTTCGTCACTGGTCGAACTGTATAATCAAATTCGCCAACTGATATTTACTTTGTTTAGCATGCAGTAAAAATTACAGGCAAGAGCAGTATCGAAGATGCACCTGCGTTCGATACTATATTTCGACACATTTTGTGCATCGGTATTAACAACGCATAAAGTTGGGCGAGTTGGTTTGACATCATGAAAGGGGAACAGCGCGAAAATAAACGAGGGACGAGTGTCTGTTGTTCGCTCTTCTACTCGTTCCTCGTTTGTTTTTGGCGCTGCTCCCATTTCATGATATTGGTAATAAATGTCGCATCCCAGAAATGAAACTAATGGTGTATCGGGTTCGAGAATACAATTTTAGTGTATCGCGTACTTTCACAACATTCGCACACTGAAAAAAAGGGATCCGTTGATTCCGTTTCATTCTTTATTCGTGGATAAAACCCAATTTCATCAAAATCAACACGACAACGTTCTCGCCAGCACCAGTAGAGAGGCGTTTTATTTGATTGCTTCGGTTATAGCACGGCCGGATTGCGTTGCTCTTTGCGACTGGCGGATTGAGCAGATGCGTTTACTTAAGACCTTCAAGTAGGAGTAACATATAAATCAAATAGATTAGCAAGATATGTTTTGCCTAATAAAATCTTTCAGCCCTTTTAGTTTGTTGTCTTTCTTCCAGCTTTTAATGGCTATTGTTCAACTTTAAACATCTGTTAAACGCAGTCGTGGGGAAATAACTGTCCAGTTTTCTTAAGAGCACGGTGCTTGAACTTTTCAGCACAGGGAAAAGGCAGAGGCAATACTGCAGTAACAAACAGAAAGCATCAGAAGATGTTTAAAGTTTATTTGCTTGTATTGCCAAGTGCTCAGAGACCGGCTCGAATCAAGGACGTTAGTAAAAGAAAATGCTACGCTGCTTATGGTAGTGATCGTTTAAAGGTTACCATAGTTTGACTCCAATGCTAAAGTTTTTTAAGGAAACCGTTTTCGCCGAAAGTGGAGCATAATGAAATCCGTGTAGCTGGATGCTTTCGAGGCCTTTCAAAAACAGTCCTATATATCAAATACACTACATATTCCAGAAACCACGGATAAATTTCCTAACGTAGCTAAATTCATTATCAGCTTTAATAATATCGACGATTTTAGTGATGTTTTAAAATATCGATAATACGGCATCGAATATCTGTATCGGATATCAATTGGGGTTCGGTATTTTATATTGGTATCGAAAATATGATTTTTCAGGGTATCGTGTATCGGTATCGAAAATACGTTTTCGAAGCATTGTGACCAGCACTGAAAGATTAGTACGTTATAAGTAAAGTGGAGATTTGGGCCAGTTGGTTCATTGCAAGCAAAAAAGCGCCGAAAAAATACAGGGACACAGACGAAGGGAAACAGGACAAGGCGCACTCTCAACAACCAGAGCCCTGTATTTTTTCGGCGCTTTTTTGCTTACGTTATAAGTTCCTTGAATTTTTTAAACTGAAGAAAGGAAATATCTAAAATTGTCAACCTTGTGCTTAGAAAACAACAGGTGTTTTGAGGGAAATAAAAACAAAATTAAAACTTGTAAGGACACCTGTGCACTTCTTACGAGTTGTGAATGCGAAAGCATGAGTGTCGGATCGAACGCCGCTGAGTGCTCCTTCCAGCTTTGCGGCTCTGCCAGATTCGTCGCCGCCAAGAGGAGCACAACCAATTGCTCTTGATCATCTGGATATTAACGCTTGTGAGACAGCATCAGCCGTATCGCCGTACCCAGAGTCACCATATGGGTTCCCAGAGTAACGCATTCCTTTCCTTTTGCCGACAACCAGAGCTGTGCTGACAACCAGAGCCGTGTATATAGAAAGTTTGGTCAATGGGAGGCGCGGGCAGCGCCAGGGCGTGCACCACACTCGGAAAGAGGGCTTGGCATGCTTTCTTGACCAACCAGAAGCCGAAAAGTATCCCCTAGCGGTGGTAGGGAGTAACAGTTCTGATCAAAGCTTTATGTTTTGTATATGGTTTTAATAAGCGCGTTAGAGTAAAGTGTAGTCGCGGCGGCAATACGCGACACCGGCGTCGTCTCCCGTGCCGTGTAACCGGCCGGGTGGGTGGCGATGGTAAAAAAACACCAGAGCCAATTCCTCGTGCGGTGGCACAACAGCCCCTCCCCACGGAAGAACGAATACGGAGAACGGATTGGGGGGGGGGGGGGGGGGGGACGGTGCAAAGACTCCTGGAGTGTTTTGCCGGTGACTGTACGAATGTACGAAAAATGTTTGATGCATGGGTCTGCAGTCGTGTCCGCTCCAGAGTACATTGAGAATTTTCCGCGTATGGTTCCTGGGGAAAGCGGCACCGACGACATTTGAAAGCGCTGTTCGAGGCACGTTGGAGAGTCAGCACGTTCTAAATTTTGCTCATTGCGACCACCCGTCTGCAAACCATGAGCGTGATTAGCGGGGATGGAAGCACAGCTGCCCCATAGCCTCTCCACGTTCGCGCGTGAGACGGCGTAGATCCTCGCGTTCATTCTGTCGCATAGTATCGGTGGGAAAAGAACTCTAGCGGGAAAGTGGAGCGGTATTGTTCGTTGGTTCAGTGAAGGTCAAATCGTGTTACCAGCGTACGACTTAAATTTAAATATTCGCTCGTGTGGAGGCGTCATCAGCTCTAAGCTGTTGTTGGAAAGCATGGAACGCCATGACGGATGCCTGTTTCCGGGTGAACTGCATTATTCATGTTAAATAGCCGCTTCTTTTATAATAGAGAAATTCAACAAAACAGCGAATTCCAACACGGATAAGATATTACTGATAGTGTGGGCTTTAAAATCCCAGGTTCTATGTATTTTTTTTTAATTTTAGCTTTTGCAGTAATATAAATATTTGGCATGAAGACAACTTAGTGCTGTATAAGAAATTTCCGTACTATTAAGTTCTTCTGCAGCCAGTGTTTCCCCATGATGTGGGTAAGGTTTTCGGAGTCTAAAGAATTCTACTGCATTGCAATGAGAAGATAGTGACTCTTTTAGTTACGATTCGCAGACTCCAAGTTAGCATGAGTACTAAAACAAGTGAAATAAACTGTATCGATATATTTGCCGCGAGCGTAATAAACGAGTGTAACCGAGCAACGCAGCAACGTTACAGTTCATAGAGAGTTTTAGGATAGCGTAAAGACCCTTGCGTAGCACTGGGCACAACGCACACAAGCTGCCGACGCAACGTTACGGGGCGCGTCAACCGCGCAGTTTTAGTATAGCGGAAAGCAAACCCAGACGTAAAAACTTGCAGTGGCATCTTGATGTGCTCCTGCTAACTGTTTCAAACAATCCAAGGTGGGTATTCGGTCAAGCCAAGCCAACGCCGCGAATCTCCTCGCACTGCGAAGTGCGTGAATCTTCTTCCGGGTGCCTGTTGCGAAGTGTTTTGTCTTTTTTTATTCTTTTTCAGGACTGTGCGACCAGTAGTTTGATCTATGGTTCGCTTCAGTGTGTTGTGGGATCCCTACTAGCTTATTTTGGCCTCGTCATTCGCTTGGAAGTATGCTATCAATAGGTCGCACCGCTCGCCTTTTTGGGTCCGGCGGCGTCGCCAACGTTCCTGGCTATCGGCGCCCATCTTTGTGGGCGCTCGAAAGGGTTCGTCGCGTTATTTCATTGAGGAGGTTGTGGGTCTCCTGTCAATACCGCCCGATCAGGCGGAGTTCCACTCGCTCAGAGGAAGTCACACGGGTAAGCGCTACCGTTGGGAAAAGGTTTAATTGGTACTTAAGTTCATAGTCTGATGAACCGGTTGGCCGGTCAGCACTTTGGGCCTCTTCAGTTTGCATCGCATCGTCAAGGCATCTTCATCGACATCGACAACGTCTCCGATCTTCAACAAAAGCGCTTGGGAGAGCGTTCACCTTCGTAGTGGGCATGGGAACAGCTGCACCATGCGGATGGATAACACCCCTCCGTTCTTGCTCATGCAGATACTCGCTTTCCTTCCCCTGGCTGGCGGGGCGACATATCAGTGTCCGGCAGCAAACGTCTTTGCTACGTCGCCCGCGGTAACGCCCAAGGATTTCAGCGATGGGCCGGTCAGCACTTTGGGCCTCTTCAGTTTGCATCGCATCGTCAAGGCATCTTCATCGACATCGACAACGTCTCCGATCTTCAACAAAAGCGCTTGGGAGAGCGTTCACCTTCGTAGTGGGCATGGGAACAGCTGCACCATGCGGATGGATAACACCCCTCCGTTCTTGCTCATGCAGGTTGGTTCTGTTCCTTCTTTACATTGTAAGAAGTCAGACGACGTGTTACTTATTCTGTTCCCATGCCCACAAACGTTACTGGTTCTGACATGTCAGTGTTTTGATGTTTTGAAGCTACTGTTGCTATCTGGGGATGTGGAAATGAATCCAGGTCCTATGTCGGATGCCCAGGCTAAGCAATTCAATGAAATGTTTTGTTTATTACAAGAGCTAAACACTCGTTCTATCAAATTTGAGGAAGGACAGGCCGGCATAATAAGTACAGTGAACGAATTAAAGGCAAACCAGACAAAGATTGAAACTAGACTAAGCTCTATTGACGAAAGGCTAGCGGCAGTCGAGTCTGGAGCACTGACGATTAACGAAGTTCAGCGGGAGCTAAGCGCCACGCGCCAGAACATCGAGCACCTTCAGGATGAAGCTGTTGTTTTCCGCTCTCGTCTTGATGAAATAGAAGACCGGTCACGTCGTGACAACTTGATATTTCACGGCATTGCTGATTCTCCCGCTG
Source organism: Ixodes scapularis (assembly GCF_016920785.2). Taxonomy (NCBI): domain Eukaryota; kingdom Metazoa; phylum Arthropoda; class Arachnida; order Ixodida; family Ixodidae; genus Ixodes; species Ixodes scapularis. The sequence goes on from NW_024609879.1 coordinate 13,659,834, forward strand.
AAACTTGGTCGCTTACTGAAAGAAAGGTTGTCAATGTTCTTTCCGATCTGGCAATTCCTTGCGAAAACATTGCCCGCGCCCACAGATTAGGCTCTTTTTGTAAAGATAAATGTCGGCCTGTTATCGTCAAATTCGAGTCATTCAAAACAAAAGATAGTGTCCTTCAGTCGAGAGCTGCTATCAAAGGTAGCGGTTTATCGGTCAGTGAAGATTTTTCACCGGCGACACGCCAAGCTAGATCTAAACTAATTGATTTCGGAAAATCAAAAAATGCTGCGTTTAAACTAAAATATAACAAATTGCACATCAACAAAAAGATATACGCTTACGACTTCGCTAAGGACAACGTTTACGAGGTCGTTACCGCTGGCGCCGTGCGGCCAGTTCGTGACGAAGCCGAAAACAGCGGGGCTTCAGCATCGACCGGGGCGACGTCCAGATAGGATTTTGGAAGGAACATCACGTGCCTCAAGGCACGTGATGTTCCTTTACTCTTTTGCAATATTCGGAGCGTCATGCGCTGCCGAGACGATCTTAGTTCAATTATTGATTCTTCTGACTGCGAAATTATTTTGTTAACTGAAACATGGCTATCTAGTAGAATTTCGAGCAGTGAAATATTTACGTGCGGTAAGAAATTTAACGTATATCGGCAGGATCGAGGTGAAAGAATGGGTGGTGGAGTTCTTATAGCTGTGGCCGATGGTATAGTCTCAAACGTTGTCGATGTTTTAACTGACTTGGAAATGCTTTGGGTCAGCGTAACTGTAAACTACAAGCAATTAATTTTGGGTGTGTGCTATCGACCACCCAACGCTTCGTCTTCCTTTTGTGAACAATTACATGATTCGGTTAATGCAATCGTTAGTCGGTTTCCTACGTCACAAATTATTCTCCTCGGTGATTTTAATTATCCTAGCATTAAGTGGTCTACTACGCCACCTACTGTCCACCCATTTTCATCAGAAGGGAATGATTTCATTAACTTATGTTCCGAGTTCAATTTTTCTCAACTAGTTGATCAACCTACACGAATTACTTCTACCTCCGCAAATATTTTAGATCTTGTGTTGACAACATGTCCAGACTTAGTATCATCTATTTTGTACCTGCCTGGTTTGAGCGACCACTGCTTGCTACATATTGATTTAAATATACCTTTACAAGCTACTTCCAATACTATTAAAACAATACGGGATTATAGTAAAGCAAACTTCAATGCTATTAACTGTGAATTGGCATTGTTTTTAGACACTTTTCTAAGTGGTTTTTTCAGGCGTTCTGTTAACGAAAATTGGAATATATTCAAACTAAAAGTAAATGAGCTCCTTGAGTCGCACATCCCACTCAAAAGAATTTACTCGAACTCAAATGCACCATGGTTCACTAGAACAATCGGGAGACTTGGAAACAAGAAAAAGCGTTTTTTCCGCGCCGCTAAGCGCAAACCCACAGCTGACCGATGGGACGCATACCATGCCTCTGCTGATTTGTACAGGGCAGCTGTGTGTAGTGCGAAAAGTACTTACTTTAATTCTACATTACCGTCTATGCTAATTAATAACCCCCGTCAATTCTGGAACACCACGAAAGAGAAAAGTAGTACAGTTGTAGAGCTCAGAGCCGATGATGGTAGCCCTATTTCTTGTGAAGAGTGTGCCAATGAACTCAATGCTATTTTTATCAGCTGTTTTTCTGACCTCCCTATAAATAATGATCAAACATACATGTCCTATGACTACCTCCCAATGTACCCCATATCAATTAGTCCTGAAGGCATTGTGAACATAATCAATTCCCTTAAACTATCCTCATCATGTGGTATAGACTGTATAAACTCCAAGTTTTTGAAGAATACTAAAATGTACTCCTCCATTCTTCTTGCGAGCATATTTTCCCAGTCTTTAGAGCAAGGTATTTTGCCAGACGACTGGAGGGTAGCCAAGGTGGTCCCAGTTCACAAAGGAGGTGATAAATTCAACCCTCGAAACTTTCGCCCGATTTCATTGACCAGTGTCCCAAGCAAAATTTTAGAGCATATCATTTATTCTAACATAGTCAATTTTCTAGAATCAAATAAGTTTTTTTGCCCCTTCCAGCACGGCTTTCGAAAGACATTCTCATGCGAAACACAACTTGTATCATTCACGCACGACCTTCATTCTATCGTTGACGTTTGCTCCAAAGTAGATTGCGTATTTCTAGACTTCTCTAAGGCCTTTGATAAAGTGCCTCATACCTTGCTCTTGTCCAAGCTTAGTAAACTAAATATTGATCAGGCGGTTCTCACGTGGATACAATCATTTCTAACGAATCGTAAACAATTTGTCAGCGTAAATAACAGAAGCTCTGCTATGGTATCAGTAACATCAGGTGTTCCTCAAGGTTCTGTGCTCGGTCCGTTATTATTCCTTATATACATTAACGATCTACCCTCTCATGTATCGTCAAAAATGTCTTTATTTGCTGATGATTGCGTTATTTATCGAGAAATTACTAATGATTCTGACTCTAACATACTACAAAACGATATTAACTCTGTTACAAACTGGTGCGACTCATGGTCTATGGTACTAAATTCCAGCAAATGTAAGGTTATGAGAGTGTCCCGTTGTACTTCATCTCAGCCCCATTATACGCTAAATAACCATCCCCTTGAATTAGTTACGGTCTATAAGTATTTAGGAGTTCATATTACATCTGATTTATCATGGAGGACTCATATTAACTACATCATTAACAACGCTAATCGCATGCTAGGTTTTCTTAAAAGGAATTTTTTTTTAGCACCCCAGTCTTTGAAGCTAATTCTTTATAAAACCCTCGTACGATCAAAGCTTGAATATGCATGTTCTGTTTGGGACCCTGGTCAGTCTGTACTAATTGATCTGATTGAAGCCGTCCAAAATCGTTCAGTTAGATTTATATTTTCAAATTACCATCGGACTGCCAGCGTAAGCACTATGAAATCTAATCTTTCTCTCCCTGAATTATCAACCCGTAGAAAAGTAGCCCGTCTCAGTTTGTTTCATAAAATTTATTTCACTAATGACACGCTGCGTAATAATTTAATTATACCTCCTCTTTACGTTTCACCTAGACTTGACCATCAACACAAAGTTGGCATCCCATATGCTCGCACCAACGTCTTTCACCATTCCTTCATACCGTCTACATCCTTTGACTGGAACCACCTGGCTGCACCCGTAGTCTCCATCATAGATCATGTTCTTTTTAAAAAAGCCTTGGAACGCATTTTTTTCTGATCTTCACTGATTGTATTTTCCTGTGTATCTGTGTCTGTGTTTTTTTTTAACTCATGCAACCACTTCCCCCTCTGTAATGCTCATGCCCTGAGGGTAAAATAAATAAATAAATAAATAAATAAATAAAAGGAGGGCCGAGGCTGTTTACTGGGTGTGTCAAGGAGTGGCCAGGCTCTTTAGATCGACCGCAAAATTCGGTTTCTTAACCTATCGCGCTACGACTTTCTGCAGCGTTGCCCACAAATGGTACATTTTTTTTCTTGTAAAATTTGCAAAGAGCGAACTTACACGAGGAAAAGGTAAAAAAACAAAAAGGCTTAGCTCCCATATAACTGCGGCGAAGCCAAAGGTCTTCAAACAATGCTGCGCCGTTTCGCACGAGAGACAAAATATAGCGCAAGCGGCGCGACGCCAACTGCGGCAACGAACGAGCATACGGCGCCGAAAGCCGACCTCTTTAGCAGACAATCTTTCTGACTCAAAAGCGGCGCGAACTTTTCTGATATCAGTTGCCGATGCATTATTTTATCATCCTTCCGGATAAAACATATTGAATGGACACATAATTAATTAGAAAAATGGTTTGTTGGGATATTTTGACTGTGTTTTTCGGGGCACCGATGTCGTCTGCTTTGCAGTTCCTTGTTACAGCGCCTGTCTTTTTTGTTTCTGCGACTGTCGCCGTCTGCCAAACGCGATCCGCTTTGGAGTCAAAAAGATAGTCTGCTAAAGACGCCGGCTTTCGGCGCCGTATGCTTGTTCGTTGGCACAGTTGGCATTGCGACCACTTGCGGCATCTGCTGTCTGCCGTGCAAAACGGCGCCGTATTGTTAGAAGTTCTTTGGTTTTGCCGCATTTCCATAGGAGCTAAGCCTTTTTCTTTCTTTACTTTTTCCTTACGTAATCTCCCTCTTTGCAAATTTTACTAAAAAAAAGCACCATCTGTGGGCAACGTTGCACAAAGTCGTAGCGCGATAGGTTGAAAAAACGAATTTTGCGGTCGATTTAATGATCCTGGCCACTCCTTGATACACCCAGTTGTGGTCCGGGTCTTCTGTTGGAGGCCTTGCTCGGCACTGGCTCTTTTCTCTGTCTCCAGCTCCGAACTCCGCGTGTCCTCACCCGCCACGAGCCTCGCCCTTTTTCTCTTCTTCTTTCTCTTTCTTCCACAAGGTTGAGGTCATCTTCAATGGTGAAGTCAACCCGTACAACGCGCGTAGCGCTTCCACTGGTTTGCCTCACCGCCGGCATTTTATAAGCTGGAGTAGTCTCGCGCTCTCCCGTGCGCGACGAGAGCAACGAGAGTGGCACGCAGGGGACCGCTCATACGCTCGCAAAAATAGATAGCGAGCGTACGTACGCCCATAGCTCGCTGCCGTCCATACGTACGGCGCATGCGCAGTGTGGAGGACGCAGCGTTAACGCTAACGTAGGGGGTTTGCGTTCGCTCCTACACGCAATACTAAAACTTTCTATTAAGTGCTCCTTTCTGTAGTGTGGGTTAAACCCTACACTTTTCTTGGTGAGGGCCGCGGGTGTCAACGGAGGGGGTCTGCGTTCGCTCCTACACGCAATACTAAAACTCTCTATTAAGTGCTCCTTTCTGTAGTGTGGGTTAACCCCCTTCACTTTTCTTGGTGAAGGCCGCGGGTGTCAAGAGGCTAATATTATAGATTTCTGGCTAAATAATGTTCTATTCAAACACAGTAGACTCTGAATCTCAAACAAACGACCCTCACCACGACTCAGACAGCATCGGCCGCAGCAACACTCTTTTACTGATGAGGGCGTGCGGCTCTCACGAGCTTTCCGAACTAAAGCATATCGGGACTTGGCAGTTCATCGATTAACCTTCAGATTATTCAAACAACGCTTTATTGCGATTTATTTTTTTGCCGCTTGATCAGAATCTTGTGTTCGACAAAGTCAGAAGCAGTAAAAATTGCCTGCTTTAATATTTCTGAGGTCTTTATTTCTTTTGTGGCATAGGCTTTCACAGTAAACCACATCAGCGTGCCTGTGATTGTCGCCAAGGATGATTATAATGTTTAAATATTAACTTTAAATTACTTCACCTTAAAAGGCTTCTCGTGTTCATAATTCTGTAGGTGCCACAACGTGAAGTTTAAAATGGGAATGCTATACGCCATTTTTATCATTAAAAATAATAAAAAAGATGCGTAGTCTTAACGTCCTTCACACAGTGTGGTTGGGGAAAAATCAACTAACTGATTTATCGATTGATCGGTCGGTTTAATTTTCTAATGAAACCACAGCTATAATCAACATTGAATGTTTTATGAAAGCTATGGTTTGCGCGAGAACACAAAAACATGTGGGACTAGAAGTTCTATAAAAACTAAGACGCAAAAGTTATGAAAACATCGGACCTACTAATAATCGATTTCCTCAATTTCCACTTATGTGAAGAGATACAACGCAACTGTTAGTAAGAACAAACAAGAAAAAAAATTAAGCATTTAATAAAGAGGGTATACCTCAGCCGGAAATGGGCTTGCGTCGTCGAGATTCATGCTTCTGAATTTGCGCCCGTAGCAGACGACACACGGCGGTATCTCCGCTTTCGAATGTTTCCAATTTCGGCCGCACGGAGACGACACGGCTCGATCTCGAGCTAAAGAAGGTTCCGCTTTTGACCACGCTAATAAAAAGGCAAACAAATCCCCCCCCCCCCCCCCCCCCCCCCGCCCGAAAAAAAAAAGTGGTGCGAACTATAAACACCGACATTCAACAAGAGACAAAAATAAACCAAATCCGCACGTTACACAGACAGTGAGTCGTACCGCGTACAAGTCAGCGTAGACGTGCGGCCACCGCCTCATCAACAAAGAGCGCACGGTGTCCGCGGAACACAATACACTTAGGGCTACCAGGTTTTGACTTATTAAAGTAAAATAAGCGAGTGCGAAACACTCGCTTATAACCTCTTCGTCTTCAAAAAAGAAAAGAAAAGAAAGAAAGAGAAAAAGAAAAATTAAAAAGGAGAAGTTGGTTAATTGAAAAAATTGTAAAATAACTTGTTAGTTATGAAGATGGTCGTCTTTTTAGCTTTTCCGTCAGGTCACGGAGGCCATGTGCGTACACAGAGGGCAGAGCGCCCAGCGACTTGTTTAGGTTTCCTGGCGTGTGCTGGATTTGCCACGATTCCAAGAAAAGTCTTCTTCGAAAATTGGGCTCTGTGTCCACCACGTGCGCGTTCGCGAAGTCAATGCGATGGTCTAGGGTATCGCAATGTTCGGTGATGGCGCTGCGCTCACTGTCAAACTTCCGCACGTCGTTCTCGTGTTGGCGGATAGGCTCGGGAAAGTTCTTCGTCTCGCCGATGTAGGTTGCGGGGCACTCTGCGCAAGGAATGGTGTAAACCACGCCCTGTGCCTTATCCTTTGGTAGACGGTCTTTCGGTCTTGGCAGAAACCTTCCCAGTGTGGACGTGTGCTTGTGTTCCACCAGAATACCTTCCTTTCCCAGTACTCGTGCGAGCGCTTCGCTGGTTCCCTTTACGTAGGGAACACTTATGCGCGCGACTCGATGGGGCTGTCGTTCTTCTACTGGCATCTGGTTTTGTCTGGAGAGACCTTGGCGTCGGGCGATGTGCTCAATAAAGCTACTAGAGTAGCTATTTTTCTTTAGGTCTTTAATTATTGTCTTCTCCTTCTTTCTATTGGTTTCCGACGAGCAGCTAGTCGTTGCCCTACGCAGCAGGGTCGAAACCACTGAGGCCTTATGACTCGTTGGATGGTTGGAGTCAAAATCGAGGTAGCGTCCGGTGTGTGTTGGTTTTCGGTACACCGCAAACGTCAGATCTTGCCCTCGTCGGTTCACCAGCACATCAAGGAACGGCAAGGTGCCATCCGTCTCATATTCCACGGTAAATTTAATGGCCGGCTCGGTAGAGTTGAGGTGTGCCAAAAAATTAGTCACGTCCCGTTCCTTGAGAATGCAGAAACAATCATCTACATAGCGCATGAATACCTTGGGGCTGTTTGGAAAAGACCTCAGCGATTTTTGCTCGATTGTCTCCATCGTGAGGTTCGCCGTTGTGACCGAGATGGCCGCACTCATTGCAGTGCCACTGGCCTGTTTGAAAAGCTCTCCTTTGAAGGTTAAGTATGTGCTGCCGAGACAAAACTCGAGCAGACGGCACAGCTCCTCCACAGTGAGGTTGGTTCTTGTGGTCAAGGAACTATCTTTTTCGAGGGCTTCGCGGGCTGCAGCAACTGCAAGGGGAACTGGAACACTTGTGAAGAGGGACACCACGTCGAAAGACACCATGGTGTCACCGTCGCTGAGATGTATTTGTGAGGAGCGTTCCACGAAGGGGCCAGCATTTTCTACATGGCTCGACGTGTTTCCGACGAGGGGAGCCAAAGTCCGGTGAGGATAATTGGATAGCGCCCGAAGCGGTGAGGTTGTAAAGTCCACAATAGGTCGTAGAGGCACGTTGGGTTTGTGGATCTTTGGAAAGCCATAAAAACCTGGAGCGGAGCCATTCCTGCAAATAAGTCGCAAGTAAAGGCTCTTTGACTCAGAGTATTTCCCGAAAATCTCTGCCAGGATTTTGTTCAAGTTCCTCTGAACCTGTGGCGTCGGATCTTTCTTGAGCTTTACATAAGCATGGCTGCCAAGAAGATCCCGTACCTTTTCCTCGTATACGTCCCGGCCCAGGATGACGGTCGACTTCCCTTTGTCAGCTGGCAGAAACACAATCTCCGTATCTTCGCGAAGTTTGCGAAGCGCTGTAACTTCTTCCACCGGCAGGTTGTGTCGTTGCCGTTGTGGGAGCTTGGAAAGGATGCCCAGCGCTTTAAGCCGAACTCCTTTCCGGATGCTAGGGTCTAAGCGCATAATTCCGTCCTCCACAGCCGCGACCATTTTTGGAAGAGGCGGCCGTTGCGTTGTCATATTGAATCCGTGGCCTTTTGCCAAGACCGCAATCTCGCATGACGAGAGTTGTCGAGAGGAGAGGTCCTTGACAAAGTTTGTGTCATTGGTGCTACGACTTGAACGGTTCGATCTTGTTAGCCTTGAAATCTTCTCTTTCTGAGAAGTCCGTCGTTTATCCAAAGCAGTAGATGCGACACTTGTGGCAAAAGCCTGCAAAGCCGGGAACACGTCCGGGATGCGGTGCTCGTTTTGCAAGGACGAGGGCGGCAACTGTAGAAGTGCAAATATATTTGCGGTCAGTCGGCTTTCAATAGAGTTGAGTCACTAGTTTTGTGCCGTCAATTATTACCCTGAAGTCTAGAAAATTGAGTTCGGTTTTGTAATAATTGTGAGTAAGCTAATAGAGGGGTGCGCGGACTTAAAATATTCGACGAAGCTAAGCAGCGCTTCCTCTTGGTGTGGCCAGATTATGAGTATATCATCAATATATCTTTTATAAAACATCGGTTGAAGGGGATAGCTTGAAAGAACATTAAATTTTATGTTGTGGCGCATGCGATCAGCAGTACATGGGCCAGGCGATGACAAATTTCCCGCTTAGATTCAATATTCATAGAGCCCATAAAAAATTCCTCCCCCAACTCCCCCTCTCAAGATATACGAGCATTCTCGCACACTCATTCGATAAACTCGAGGCGACATTTCTACCATCTTGTTTTAAAACTATCCAGGATCGCGGAAAGAGGGAGTAATTTAATTTGCAAGTTCAGCACTATTCAAGTTGGTATCAATGATCACCCTGGAATAAGGACATCCATGCATACAATGAATACACCATAAGCAGTCCTATCGGTCTATACGGCCACAATCACACCTCGTCTTTTCTGTCTTAAAGATTATTACTTGCAGAGTTTTTCATGGGCAATCGCCGTGTCGTGCATGCTTTGTCGGGCAGGCCTCTAACATCATTTTGAAATGTGGCAGCATTAACGGCTTAAACTTTACTTCCGTGGTGTTTCGCACTAGTTTATATTATTTTCTTTATTCAGAACCCGGTAGCCCTAAGAGTATTTTGCTTCCCCGACTCCGTGCGCTCTTTGTTGACGAGGCTATGGCCGTCCAGCTGCGCTTGCTTGTACAGGGTACGATTCATTGTCTGCGTGACCTGCGGTCTGGGTTTATTTTCTCCTTTTGTTAAGTGTCAGTGCTTGCAGTTTGCACCACCTCGTTATGAATTTGTTTGCAACTTTTATTAAAAAGTCCTTTATGATTATGCCTACTTTCTTAGAAATTCCATTTTACAATCTTTATCAACCAGAAGAGTCGTGCAAGACGTATTGTTTTAATAGAGTTATTCACGGTCTACAGGATTGTGCTATGCTATGTTCTTTGATTATCCACGCACCTATCCGTCTTTGTAGACATGCCTGTTCATGTTATCGTTTTCATAAGGAGAAGCTATGTGTCATTACTCGCATGCAACGTACATTTAACGACATCTCCACTAACTCTCTGGATATTCTGTTACTTCTGAACATTTTAAACGTGAAGTTGAGTCACTCTAGTATACCTATTTACCATATTGTTTGTAAACCTTGTCCATGAGATTGCATTCGTGAGTGTATGCATGCTATGAATGCATAAATGTTTGTGAGTGTGTTGTAGTTTGTATCTAAGTGTATCATACAAAGACACAAACAGACAAATAAATAAGTAAATAAAATTAGCGTGTGCAAAAGGGGGGCCTCTTCCTTTGAGCTTGAGGTGAGTTTAGCTGAAAGCCCCTTACGCCTGACCTCTCCCACCCAAAATAAGTGTCCACCTGTTATTGTGCTTTTAATGAGGTATGCACGTCACGTGAAACGTGACACGCCTCGGGGGTCTCGAGTCCCGAGGACAAAAAATGCTCTGTAACCAGTCCTGATGAAGGCCTGACTAAGTCCGAAACGTCGACCAATCGGTGATAAACCTTCACAGAAATGCTTCGAAGTGCGTTTACTCTCTTATACACTTTACGTCGTCCTACAAAACAGTATTTTCCTTACACAGGGGCGGTTTCATTTGGACTCAGGCAATGAGGTGCAGTCGTATGTTTTGATTTTGCTTCAAATGTTTATATTACGTGGCGCATACTCCAAGCAGAGCAATACTTTTTTTTTTTGTCCTGACATGTTTAGTTTCGGAGAAAAAAAAAAAATCTCAAAGAAGCGGGAAAGAGTGACAAGGTTTTGATAATTGTCCTCCCCCCCCCCCCCCCCCCCAAAGTGTGGCGTTTTTTAATCACTCTCAATCTAAAAGTATCCGAAAGAGAGCGTGTATGTTTTTTATTCTAATTCATATGCAAGTAGGTAAAACGACATTATAACTACTATTTAATATCCTTAGCTCCAATCTTCATAACAATCCCCAAACATGCCTCCGCGAACAACTGTGACCTAAATTGCGGATTTTTTTTGTTTTGTTTTAGTCAACTATGTTTAGTATTGGTTTTCAAATAATACCACGTGTAGAACCTTTCATTGCCTTCCGCATTATGCAAATTGTGTGTCTTAATCATCTATGAGTACTGAGAAACAAATTATGAAATAATATGTTTTTTTAAATTTTCGCTCAATTTCAGCTGGCTGTAAAAAGTAAAAAAAATAATCGTTTTCTTTTTTTCGTTTTGCGTTTTCTTTACAACCTTCTTTTAGCCAGCATACATTCTGTTAGAGGTATATGCACAATTTTTTGGGTTTTAAGCCTTTAATTATTTAAAAAAATAGCACTTCCCGATAGTGGGTGTTTGGGTTATGAAGACTGTCGTGTGCGGCGTTTTTGAATCACTCTCAATCTCAAGGTATTCTAAAGACAGCTTCTACATTTTTTTTATTGTTATACTTATGCAAGGAAGTAAAACGACATTCCAGCTACTATTTATTTTTCGTCGCTCCAATCTTTGTATAATCCCCGAACATGCCTCCGCGAACACCTGTAACCTAAACTGCGTTTTTTTTTTAGTTGACTATATTTAGCATTGCTTTTAAAGTATAACCACGTGTAGAACCTTTGATTACCTTCCGCATTATGCAAAGCTTGTGTCTTGATCATGTATGAGTACTGAGAAATAAATTATGAAACCGAGAAGGTTTTCACTTTTCGCGCAATTTTAGCACGCTGTATAAAAGAAAAAATTATAATTTATTTTCTTGCGTTGCCTCCTCTTCACACCGTTCTTTTAGCCAGCATACATTTTGTTAGAGGTTGCAGTACTCTCGCTCACCGCTTCTTCGGAGAAAGAAGCCAAGTGCTGGTGGAGATACCTTTAATCTTCAAGCCCGGTGTTCGGCGGCTTAGGCTGCCATGGCTGCAGTGTCCGGCCCCCCTCACGCGCCTCGCTCCCCTTCCTTTGGCACCGCGTTCGTTTATCGCGCGCCGTCCGCATCGTCGCCGAAGTTCTCAATGGCCAAAATCCACACATCTCCCCCCCCTTGTGAATTGCTCATGTTCCACAAAATCAGCAGGGAGTTATTTACTCCAGACGTTTGCACCAACCCTACTTCGCAAGGCAGAACACCTCACAAAAAATTATTAACTTAATATAGCCAATAACTCGGTCATCCTCTTAAAACTAAGAAAAGGTGAGAATAAGAAGCATTTGTTTGCTTTCCCACCGGTCTCTCTCTCCAACCGATTATCATCAATAGCGTGGCTTAACTTTCAAAAAGTCTTCCAGCTGACACCCCGATTAGCTCGGAAGAGAGAGAACGGACATCAAAGCAGGCACGATCCTTTTCAAATAAGCAGTGAAATAAAAATAAGGAGAAAAGTGACAATACCATACGATTTGCCTGCTTTCTGACCGGTCTCCGTCCCCTCAAACGAGCATCATCACTTGCCGCACAACTTAACAAGTCTCCCAGCTACTCCATGACTGGCTCGGGTGAAAAGGGAGAACAAACAAAAACGCCGGCTTGTAGCTTTAAAATAAATTAAACTCCAGTGATGAGGTTTGCATTCTATTCTCTTTCCAGCCTCGTGGGCTGATGCGCCGCAAGCGTTACTGGGTGAGCAAGGCGAAAGAACTGGACAGCTGAATCACAAAGCAGACAATTGACGCATCACGTGATCGTCTCAATGTTTTCCCATTGGATCTTAGCACTCTCGAAGACTCTCCTTGGCGTCTCTGATCTCCTGAGCGTGTCTTTAAAGCGTGCTCCACTGACATGGCGTAGCACAGCAGAGAGTCGACGCCCATCGGGGCCATTATCTTGGAGATCATGGCGACTCGCAGTCAGGGATCCCTCGCGTAGCCGCCCGCGGACAGCTCGAGTATATCCGCCGCTCCCCAAGTCAGGTCTGCCAAGGCGTTCGCCGGGCTGCACAACTGCTGCTGCTCGCAGCAACCCAGGTACCTGGCGTAGGCCTTTCCAGCAGGGTTCCCTAGAACTTGCCCTTGGCCCATGGGAGCGGCATCCGAGCAGGCGCCCGTCGCGGATGATGTACTTCCCGTCCATGATGACTACCGCACCCCAGACAAGCGGCGAGCCTCACGTTGGTACGCCATATGTGGTATTCTCGCTCACCGCTTGTCCGCAGAAAGGAGCCAAGTCCTCATGGAGATACCTTTAATCTTCGAGCCAGTGCTCGGCGGCTTAAGCGTGTTTCACATGCAGCGGTTTTGGCTGATCAAGAAAGCATGCCAAGCCCTCTTTCCGAGTGGGGTGCACGCCCTGGCGCTGCCCGCGCCTCCCATTGACCAAACTCTCTATATACACGGCTCTGGTTGTCGGCAAAAAGAAAAGGAATGCGTTACTCTGGAAACCCATACAGTAACTCTAGGTACGGCGATACGGCTGATACTGTCTCACAAGCGTTAATACCCAGATGATCAAGAGCGATCTTGCGCAAAAAGGGTATAAAGACTCATTCCTTCATGTTTTCACATTATACTTGCGTCGGCGAGCACGAAAGAGCCCGAAGTCGTCGGAAAGCAGCTGCACATCAAGGCTACCGCGACCGAACAAAATCGCGCATCCGCCAGCTCTGGGCGCTGCCTTCTTACCTGTGACGTCACGGCTCTTTTGAGGTCACGTGACAAGTGGTCAATTTTGCGTACAACATAGCGGCAACCGGGGGGGGGGGGGGGTGCCACTTCCTAACTCCCGGTTTATCACTCTAGGCCCCTCTACCTCGTTGGAGGAGGGTGACATCAAGCGGGGGGTGAGTCCAAGAATCTGAAGACCGCCGCTGCCGCACCGCCACTTGGCCGACTTTGGCTCGCTGCCCGCTAGACAACGTGCGTTGTAGTGCTTGGTCGCCGCTCGCGCATTCCAGTTCATATCGCTAGTTAGTGTAATGAACTTACAGCGGCTGTTAAAGACGTCGAAAAGCATTTTTTTTCCTTGGAAGACACGTCGCCCACCGCTTGCCGCTCCTTCATAAACAGTAACGAAAACGAAACTCTCAAGACGGCAACCCGGACAGCGGCAAGCAGAAAAAATACTTACCTAGTTCGGACAACGTACGAATATAAGTAAAGACACACATGTTACACACCAGGCATGCAAACAAAGCGGGGATAGTTACGAAAGTGCAGAAAGATGCGCACACGACAGCAAGGCCGTGCACAACGAACCCAAAAGTTTGCAGTAACCAAAGATCATAGACGTATTGACGCAGAGCGGAAGGTCTGATGATGTTAATCGTATGAAGGATTTTTATTCATCAGAGTGTGAACCTGGCATCTCAAAATAGAACAACTTGACAATATAAATTAACCTTGTAAAATATTCGCACAACCTATGATATCTGAAAATAACGGATGTGTATGATAATGGAGAAATTATGTAAACACTACACGACCATAGAGCTTTAGGGCTTTTCGACGTAGCGCTCAGTCGCATGGGAGCCACCTAGAGGTGGCTGAACGGTCTTCGAGATTGCGGCCATTACCGCGATACAAGCTACGATTCCCGGCGCTAGGATACAGGGTTGTATTTTTTTCACTTAGCTGGTGTACAGGAAGGTGTGAACGAGTGGTCACCAGAGTCGATGCAAATCAGATGACGAGTTTTTTGTTCTGGTACGCAGCATTTTATTTGTATTCAATTAAGGCAATAGGATACTTTATTTCTCGTAGCTTTTCAAATGAGAATGCTTCCAGCATTGACCTTCTTGTCAATCGCCGACATTGCCAAGGCTCTCCAAAACCTGCTCGGTTTTTTTCACCGATGCCTCACTAGTGGAAGGCTACTTCGAGGACCTGTACATCGAGAGACGCCGCCAAAACGGCTTGCCGCCGGCCATCGTGCCTCCTCTGGTTTGGCCAGTTAGCGAAGCAACACCAGCAGAAATGCCAAGGACGAACAGTATCGAAGCGTCGCACTGGGGACTGCATGTAAGAACTGACTTCATACTCTAAGAACTTAAAAGTTTTCTGCAACGTGTTTTTTCTTAATTTATACCAAGGTGGGTTCCAGTTCTCCAAATATCTGGGCATTTCTGGACTGAGTCAAGAGAGAGAGAAAGAGAGAGCAATTATTGAAAGGGAGGAAGCCGGTTCAAGCAGAGGGCGGCACAACACCTTCGAGGGTGTCGAAAAAGCATGCCGACTGCAACCAGCGTCTTCAAATAATTGTCAGCCACTACGATGGTCGCAATCGTCTTAAAACCTTGAGGGCGACAGCTCGACATATCACTCTTAATGCGGAAGCATTAACGGTCTCAGGGAGCGATCGGCATTATTAGTTTTTGAAGCCACGCCAAACGGAACCTCAGCTCCCCTGTCCGATGGAGCGAAGCCTGGATTCTGTAGCAGCGAATTTCTGGATACCTCCCCATTGGCTGGCGCGCGTCGGTTTCAAGGAACACCACCCCATAGCGCGCGCCACCGTGTTAACCGTGCTCCTTGAACACGGTGAACACGGTGACGCGAGCTCGCCCAAGGTCCCAAGGGCAGAGGGTGATCGGGGGGGGGGGGGGGGGGGGAGGTTGTGCTGTTCTAGGCGGCGACAAATCTGGCAGAGCCGCAAAGCTCGAAGGAGCATTCAGTGGCGTTCGATCCGACATTCATGCTTTCGCGTTCACAACTCGTAAGAAGTGCACAGGTGTCCTCACAAGTTCTAATTTTGTTTTTATTTCGCTCAATACACCTGTTGTCTTCTAAGCACAAGGTTGACAATTTTGGATATTCCCTTTCTTCAGTTTAAAAAATTCAAAGGAAATATAACGTACTAATCTTTCAGTGCTGGGCACAATGTTTAGTAACAGTATCTTCGATACCGATACCCGATACCCAGAGAAATCGTATTTTCGATACCGATATAAAATATTGAACCGAAATTGATTTCCGATACAGATATTTGATACTGTATTGTCGATACTTGAAAGCATCACTGAAATCGCCGATAATATTAAAGCTGATAATAAATCTAGCTACGTTTGGAAATTTAATCGTGGTTTCTGGAATATGTAGTGTATTCGATATATAGGACTGTTTTTGAAAGGCCTCGAAAGCATCCAGCTACACGGATTTTGTTAGGCTCCACTTTCGGCGCAGATGGTTTCCTTAAAACTTTAGCATTGGAGTGAAGCTATGGTAACTTTTGAATGATCACTACCATAAGTAGCGTAGCATTTTCTTTTACTAAAGTTCATGATTCGAGCCGGTCTCTGAGCACTTAACAATACAAGCAAATAAACTTTAAACTTCTTCTGATGCTTTTTGTTTGTTACTGCAGTATTGCCTCTGCCTTTTCCCTGTGCTGAAAAGTTCAAGCACCGTGCTCTTAAGAAAACTGGACAGTTATTTCCCCAGCACTGCGTTTAACAGATGTTTGAAGTTCAAGAATAGCCATCAAAAGCTGGAAGAAAGACTACAAAATAAAAGGGCTGAAAGATTTTATTAGGCAAAACATATCTTGCTAATCTATTTGATTTATATGTTACTTTTACTTGAAGGTCTTAAGTAAACGCGTCTGCTAAATCCGCCGGTTGCAAAGAGCAGTGCAATGCGGCCGTGCTATAACCGAAGCAAACAAATAAAACGCCTCTCTAGAGGTGCTGACGAGCACGTTTTCCTGTTGAATTTGATGAAAGCGGGTTTTATCTACGAATAAAGAGTAAAACGGAATCAACGAATCCCTTTTTTGTAGTTTGCGAGTGTTGTGAAAGTACACGATACACTAAAAATGTATTCTTGAAACCGATACGCCATTAGTTTCATTTCTGGAATGCGACATTTCATACCGATATCATGAAAGGGGTGCAGCCCCAAAAATAAATGAGGGACGATTGGAAGAGGTAACAACAGACACTCGTCCCTTGTTTATTTTCGCGCTGTTCCCCTTTCGTGATGTCAAACCAACTCGCTCAACTTTATGCGTTCTTTATACCGATACACAAAATATATTGAAAGATAGTATCGAACATATGTGCATCTTCGATACTGCTCTTGACTGTAATTTTCACTGCATACTAAACAAAGTAAATATATGTTGGTCTACTTTGAATATACAGTTCGACCAGTAACGAATTTTTCTAGTGACACATTCCAGTTTAACGGATGTTCCGCTTTGACAAACGGGCCTACTAGCAGTTGGAGTATGCCAAATCCGAGCAAGACAAATGAGCCTGCACCCATTCTTTCAAAAGCTGCATGACATATAAAAGCACGAGACAATTGGTTGTCCTTTTGCTGACATGGCACTCGTCTTGGAGCAACGACATGAATAGCGCTGTTCCTTCGCGTTCAAATGCAGGATGTGCAGCAGGGAGGACACAATAGACCATATGCGAAACTCTATGTAGTTATCATCATCATCATCATACTCGGGAAAGACGCGCCTCCACGTTGGGCGGCCCTTGTCATCTTGTGTCGTGCTCTTTGCTGCGTGGTCTGGCCCTCTTCTATCAAACTCTGTATAGTTATTAGTTCTTGCGATGGCATCGGACTGGACTCGGGACCTTTCCGAGGTGCCAGAGGTTTCGGGATGGGTTTGTGGGTTCGTACTACGAGTCGAAGATGATCTCCAGCAGGCACAAGCATCGGACCGGTAACGGTGGCTTCCTCATCTTTGGATTCTCGATACCGTTCCGGACACGCGCTCAGAGTCTATCGAAGAGGTATCGCGAAGCACCATACCCTTACGTTGCTGTTGCCAAAACAAGATTTTGTGCATGTACTCCCGCCTTCAATATTCTTGCTTTAGCGCGAGCGCACTGACGTTCTTGGTGCAGTGGCTGCGCCTGCACGAGAAACGGACATGCACGGGTTTAGTCGTTCTGCTGTGAGAAGCAACTCTCACAAGAGCCGTTCAACAAAGCGCGGAACTGAGCTCTATACGGTTGTAACAAATCGCGATGGCCGGATGGTCGTTAACTATAGCAAAATTACGCGCATATCAAGCTCATCTTGTTTCCGCAGGGATCTTTGTAGCCACTTCGCGTGCATCGCAGAACACAGCAGTTCCGGGGCATACTTCTGGAGCCTGCACCTTCCGCTTCAACAACGTATACGCAGCCAAAGCGGCTAGGACGCGAGGACCCAAGCTCGGGCACTCGAGCGAGTACGGAGGGTATAACGGAGCACCCCAAAACATGGCCGACATATAAAGATCGCGCACGGTAAACCAAAAGGCGCTATTCATTTTCGCATATGGCCTATTTGGTCGGAGCCAAGTCATAAAAAGGGTTCGCGCGTAATGGTCCTCATCAGCGCTGTTGTTTTTGGTATCATGTCACTTGGAGTTGGACTTTCGAATAGCTCGGAATCGTTGGCGGCCTTGGACATATCGTGCATGGCCAGTGGCACTTTCACAAGCCAGGAAAGTCTACAAATTTATGTTATTTAACTAGCTGCATGGAAGTCGATAAAAGAGGCAGGCATGAAGAAAGCTAGAACTGTAAGGTAATGTGGAGAAGTCGATGGGGAAGGTGGCTCGTTAATCACTGTGATCGCTGATGATGCTGGTTCAAAAGTGATATAAGGACAAGTACAACGCTTCATGGGTAAGTTCAATTTTCACTGTGTTAGCACATTTCATCAACGCTGTTTGATCGAACAAACGCCATTCACCATTTCATTAGACACAACACATTTGAACAGTATAATAAATCTGGTTCTTGCAAATAGATTTTTTCACTTCAGTGTATTACTCTTAAAAGCACTTTGTATATTTCATCAAAGCTCACACTTTAAGTGTGAGAGCTGTTGAATTACAGTTTGGTTAGTTTAACATCAGGGGCACAGAATTATAATTATATTTATAAACTTTTTTTTCTCAACAGAGAAATAATTAGTAGTGTCATATTTAAGTTTCTCGGCTGCTTCAAGCTTTTTTTAAATTAATATCGTGTGCAGTGATAAGTACACGTTCCTTCAAGGACGTATATTGCTTCGAGAACAGTGGCGTCCAAGAAGCAATGACTTGCTTTCATATTCCACGAATAAAAAAAAAAGTTCTCACCCATCGTTAGTAATCCGCGAATCCGTGAACTGCAGCCCTTCGACCCTTATTTGTTTAGGAAGTTAGTCATTCCTCATTGATCGAACGAAAATCAAATACAAAAATAAAAAAATAAAAAATAGAAAAGGTGGAGCGGGAAATGGTACCTTCCTGGAAGTATTTTTTATGCCTGAACAAAAAGGTCCCTGAAGAGAGATAGAAGTACACGGTGGAGAACAGTGGATTATTATACCGGAAAGCATACTCACTTGACCGAGGACACTGAATATGAAAGGAAACGAATACTGCATGTTGAGCTTCAGATAACTGAAATAATTTGCAAATATCTTAAAAAAAAAAATAAAAAGGCGGCGCCTTCATGTGCGTTTTTTGGAACACACTACACAAGATGAGTCAAACCGAGGTTTTCCTTGTAATTCACAACTTAGACGTCGTATCCGTAAGCCGCCCATTCCGTGCTCATTGTTCCCTATAATGGCGCACCCGGTAAGGATTCGCAGTCTCGACATGGAGATGCGGGAGACCAAGCGCGACAAGCCGAACCTTTTTCTTGATTAGTATGCATACGTTGTTGACAAGCGTGTTAACCCGTACGAAAATGTCAGAATGGAGCGGTTCCAGTTCGGATCCGCGGGGTTCTATACTTGTGGACAGTTCCGATCCGCGCGATTCTGGGTGTAACCAGTCGGATCCAGTGAGACGCAACGCCCTGGAATCGCACGGTGATCGGTGGATCCTATCCGCTCCCCTTGTTCCAGTAGGGTCCGCTCCCAGCCAGCGGGCGCGCACATGCGTGACTGGAGGAGGGGAGGGAGGGGAGGGGGGGGGGGTCGGCCGAGAACTTCCGCGATTTCTCGCAGGTCACGTGTCAGGGACAGGCGCATCTGCTACGCTGGCGCTGCGAGCCGGCTTTCTCCGCGCGCGCGCTTGACTTTGTCTTTGAGAGTTTAGTTCGTTCTTCGCTCTCGTCGGACTGTCTGTCGGCGCTCGACCGGCGGCGACGTTCGCGCTGCGGGCGCACGGATACTGACGCGTCCGTCGGTTCCCTGGATGGATACCCACTGACCTCGGCTTTGAATATTTATATAGTGTGAAGCTGCCGACCCATTGCAGTTTGGCTAGGCATCTGGATGCGTTGGTGTGCTTGGTGACAATATTTGGACAACTCGGATACCGCTTGCCCGCCGGAACTTCCCGATGCACTCAACACTGGATACTGTGCTTGTGCGTGCTGTGTGTGTGTTCCGTCCACTGTGTTTAATGACGACATGACGACGCCTGGACGACCGTGTGCGCCGCCGGAATTAGCGCTGCGCTCACCACTGGACTCTACAAAAGTCTTTCGTGCGATGCCCTTAGCCGTTACAAGCGAGAGATCGTCGCGATTTCAGACCCAGTCCGCCTCGGTCTGAAATCGCGACGATCTCCCTGTTGTAGCGGCTAAGGGCATAACACAAAATTCTTTTGTAGAGTCCAGTGGTAAGCGCAGCGGGAATTCCGGCGGTGCACCGCCTGGGTTTAAAATTAGGGTTGGATTTGGGCGGTTCCAGGCTGGATACAAACTGGTGTTCCGATTTTGGGTCTAGGCGGAACCGGCATTTTTCATTCCGGCCTGAATCTCACATTTTCGTACAGGAGGGGCTTTCCGCAACTTACAGGCGCTCGTAATACGCAGCGTCTCTCAGTTCTCAGTCATTGCTTGCTATTCTTGAACACGGTATTCGTAAGGAAGATATCTAAAGTATCCGCTAGAACGGCTAAAAAGTAAGAAGGAAGCGAATCTCGAAGTCTCCGGAACTCCAATGGCAGCCCGACGGAAACGATTCAATAGCGCGGGTCTTGCGCAGCCATCAAAAATCTTTTTTTTTACTTCTTTATTAGAAACAAGCAAATCAATATTATATTAATAATATCATTATAATGTTATACAAAATTAACAAACATTTAGTCAATCTGAGGTTTCATCTAAACTTAAGGTTTTCGTTTTTAGAGTAAAACCGAAACTATCTCTCATGCAACGTTTCCGTCGTCGCCAAGGCAATTATAAACAAATTGGGGTTGTGTGGATATTTATAGAGCGTGTAGCTCGTCAGTCACGACAATGTGGGGACCAGTCACTCGCTGTAGATGAAAGATTCAGCCAGTGCAGTACGATCACTAGCCTGGGGTGTTTAACGTGCACCACACATTACCAAGGTACCACGCCAGAGAAATGCCCAACTTGGGCAAAGGTCTGGCAAAATTAAGGGCCCAACTATGGCCCAGTTAGGTTTCACACCATGAAGTTCATCAGTGCCAAAGTACGTGGCCTAACTATAGACCAAGTTGGGCGATACTTGCGCGTGCCAAAGTTTGGCTCTTCTCTGGTCCGCCAAAGGAGTGACGAAGTAGTGCCATACTTGAGCCTAACTGCCAAAGCAACGCCAAATTCGGGTATTTCTGTCATGCCAAGTTTGGCCTGTCTGGTCCGCCACAGCTCTGCCAAAGTAAGTGCCAGACTTGAACCATAACTGCCGAAGCAACGCCTAATTTGGATATTTCGGACATGCCAAGATTGTCCTTTCTCTGGTCCGCCACAGTTGCGCCAAAGAAAGTGCCAGACTTGAGAGATAACTGCCAAAGCAACGCCTAATTTGGGTATTTCGGACATGCCAAGTTTGGCTTTTGTCTCATCCGCCACAGTTGTGCCAAAATAAGTGCCAGACTTGCGCCATAACGGCCGCAGTAAATCCCAATTTGACAATTCGGGGCACGCCAAAGTTTGTCTCTTCTCCGGTTACCCACTGAAGTGCCAAATAAGAGCTAAGAGTGGCAAAGAAAGCCGAGTGGCCTGTCGAAGTATGGAATAATTCTGGTGTGTCACAGAAGTGCTTTTTCGCGCGCCCCAAAAGAAAATTAAATTAAATATGTGTTGGAAACATGATGGTCAGATGTCATCACCTCCGTCCCCAAGTAGCACGCAATTCTTTGCACTATCGTGCCAGTATCGGACGAAAGTCGGTTCGAATATCGCTCAGATGTCCACTTTTGCAGCACCGTTTGATATCCGGCAAGTCTTGCCATACAGTCGTTTGGCCCCATCCTAGCGTTCACGCAATACTGTGCGAATACTCTACGATGCGTCTTCTCAGTATTGGCTGAAAGTCGTGCAAGTATGCGTTGTATCGGAAGTTGCATATCATTTGTTGCATATCAATCACATACACGGACAAACATATTTTTTTTCGATCGGTCCCAGAAGTTTATTAAACCACTATCATTACACACAGCGTATTCTCGACATTTATTAAGGTCATACTTCCTTGTAAAACGAAAACCAAATTATAAAATAGAATTAAAACTGTCCTCATGCCAAGCAAAACTCATCACACAAAAAACCGCGGAGATTGAGAGGAATGCAGGACTACTATCAGAAGCATGCTTGCAGTGTACTTACTAACAAAAGAGCGATATCATGTAATCCTTGATAGATGCATAATCCAACTCGTGCATCCCACAAACACTCTCGAGAAAGAAGGTGCGCACATTCAACTGACGTCTCGTCGTCGGCAAAGAGCAGTTTTTGTCGAAGCGCGTCTAACAAAGACATCACAAGAATTCCACGAACTCCGGTGGAAAAAAATGGCCGTTACCGAAAAACTGGCAGGGACGTATTCCGGCCGTTTATGACAAAAAAACACGGCCGTGTCATTTCGGAAACCGGACTACGCGGCCCGCCTATTTCTATAACTTGGTAACGGTGAAAACATCAGCCCCACAGATTTATCAGCGTGACAGAGGGAGTCACATGACAAATTTTCCTCCGAAAGATTTTGTCCTACGCGTCCTACGTAGAGAGGTCACGTGTTTCGCTTTACCCTTCTGATTTGCTTAAAGCGCTGTCGCACTCGCTGTCAGTCAGATGAAGACACAAAATCAGGTGGGGAGGATTAGCAAAAGGGCGAGGTCGAATCGGCATGAACCAACGCAGTTAACCTCCCTCTACATTTTCGGGGAGCATCTTGCCAAGGCCGATAGTCGCATTGCGGCCGAGAGTGCATTAAGGCCAAGAGGGGCGAGAGGGCAGGGAGTGGCTTTGAGGCCGAATAGGGCATAACGGCCGAGAACTGCATTAAGGCCTGTAGTCTCTGAATGGGCTGGTGTGGCTGCCTTCTCGGGGGTCGCGTTGGGGTTCACCATGGGATCTCGGAGGCCATGGGTTGACGACTTTAGTTGCCATCAAATATGATAGATGGCGCCACATTGAGCACGGCGGATGAAATTAACATAATTCCAGTCTCATCGATCGCCGTGGTCCCTTCGCATTTTACAATGATTGGCGCTCCAAATACTGTAAACTGCTTAATTTTCGAGAGGGCCTAATTTTCGCCATTCGCTAACAATTCGCGAAAAATAGCTCCCGCGAACAAATCCTTTAAAATGTAAACACTATAGAATCTATATTGAAATCTTACCGCGTCGCGAAAATTAGAACCCGCAAATTATTCCAAAACTCCAGCTTTGACCTAATTTCGAAAAATAAGTCGTTTCCAATATTCTCCGGGAATGTAGAGTTATGACATTTTTTAGAGTGTATCTGTCGGGGACTGCAAATACTGCGGTTTTGGGTTTGTTTTCACCCTTCACGGCCGGCACCAGTCGGTACGCCGGCCTTGCCTTTCCGAGTTTTTCATTTATTTATTTGCTTTTCTGTGCTTCATCATTTCTTATTCGTTTGATCAGTAATTCCTTCATCTGCACATTTGCATTGTCCACACACACGCACACATATTCGAAAATAAATGCTATTAATTTAGGGCGCCTTTGTGGTATAACATTCCTATGCTTTAATCATCAGCTTTTTAAGAGTTCAGTAAAACATTTATTGCGTCTTTTCAATTTTCAGCACTTTACCTGATTTAGTTGGGCGGCGGACAAAAGCTCACCGGAGAAAAGCTCACCGAAGGAAAGCTCACCGGAGATAAGCTCACCGGAAAAGAGCTCACCGCAAAACCGGCAGATGCGGAGAAAAGCTCACCGCGGCCTTTGAGCGAATGCGAAAAAAAGCTCACCGATTTTTTTTTTTTTAACTTAGCGGATTCTGCATCAAACGTTGTAATTTAACATAATTCGCATTCGTCACTTCATTAAAATATGTCCACTTTTTTGCAATATTCTTGTAGTTCATTGGGCATATTTACTAATTCATCAGAAATTAGTAATCACCCATTCTGTATATTAATGAAGCCGCAAGTATAAAATCAGAACATCGTACACCAGTAAAAAAGACAACAATTTATTGACAACTGGCAAGGTGCCGTCGGTAGCTCTGTCAGATAAAGATGTTTGTTCTTTGCAAGCTAATGTGAATAGCGGTGTGTGAACCGTTTCAGTTTCAAATTTTTTGTAGTGCCTAATAGATAGGTAAGTGTTTGTTGATGTAATCAGTGTCGGCTACGCTGGTTTTCTTTTTGGTTTTTTTCTGCTAATTTCACTAACAAAACTTTAGTTGTGAGAACAGATTTGTCCTGTCGTGTTAGTTGTCTTCACTCCGCCTTCATCGTTTGAGCGGTTTTTATCATGTATAACGTTTACCAGCTCGCCCTATGCGCCACCTTACAGAAGACTGCTTCTTATATAGGTCAAGAGTAACAACGGTGCCAGTGTGCAGCTCTGAAGGTCATGGGTGGCTCGCCGTAGAAAGGCACTATCACACAAAAGCAACGTGTGGAAACACCAGCACGAACGGCTGGAAAACGTGCTTCTCCGTTAAAGAAAAAAAGTTTTGATATCCTACTGACTGTTTTGTCCAATTTTCAAAAATTAACAAAAGCTTCAAAGAGAATTTCAGGCACCGCGTTGCTGCGCGCATACACTTTGGGATTTTCGGCATTTACAGTTTTGATTTTTAGGTTTTAGGCAGGCAGTATTAAGGTTTCGAACTTTTTTCTGTTCTTCAAGTTCATACAAATATGAGTTGTGCTTTCGTTGCCCACAGAGTAAGCCACAGAAAACACTCGCTCGCAATTATTAATTTGTGAGCAATATACCCAATAAGCTTAACAAATAATACAAAAAAGGACATTTTATTTTTTGCAAAGTTGACAAATTTTAATGATAATAAATTGATATATGTTAGGTATGATCCAATAGCCTCCATATAAGAAGAAGAAAAAAAATCGCTGAGCTTTTCTCCGCATACGCTCAATCGCTCAATGGCCGGTGAGCATCTCTCCGCATCCACCGGTTTTGCGGTGAGCTTTTCTCCGGTGAGCTTTTCTCCGGTGAGCTTTTCTCTGGTGAGCTTATCTCCGGTGAGGTTTTCTCCGGTGAGCTTTTCTCCACGATAAGGAAAGAGGGACATTTAAGACAAACAGACAAGACAGGCTTTCGACTTTCAACAAAACGTTTACGTTTGCCAGCTTGGCCTGCTCGTGTTTAGCGCTTCTCCGTTGCGGAGCTGTCGCCTTGTGGGTGCTGATGGCGTCGTTGTTTGCCAGTTTCGCCTGCTCGTGTTTAGCGCTTCTCCGGTGAGCTTATCTCCTGTGAGCTTTTCTCCGGTGAGCTTTCCTCCGGTGAGCTTATCTCCGGTGAGCTTTTCTCTGGTGAGCTTTTCTCCGGGATTCGATGTAATTATGTCTCTGATTCTACCGGGCGGCTACGAAAACGATGAGTGCCCTGTTGGAAAATATTGATGATGGAAAGATGATGGAAAAGGCTCATACAAGCGTAACCGTAATATGGGACATCCTATACAAGCGAAAAGGCAGCTCCAGTATAGTGGATTACGGCGGAACGATACAGGTAGGCGGAACCATTCAAGCGTGTCGTATTATGGGACATCCTATACCGGCGTAGTGGATTATGGCGGAACCATGTAGGCGGACGGAACCATACATGGATAACGTAATATGGGACATCCTATACCAGCGAAAAGGCGATACCGGCATGTTGGAGCCATAGGGCTCCAACATGGTGGTTTCGCCTTTTCACTGTTGTACACGGCAATTTAGTTTTAAGCTTTACATATATGTTTAGAAAGGTCGTGAAAGCTAAATTAATGCGATTTGTGCAGGCGAGTTGTATGGCCAGGCGTACGTAGTATAGGGACCTAGTCGTAACGATCAGTCAGATAATTAAATACAATTTGTTAATTAACTTTTTAATTAGTGAAAATGAAACTATCGTTTCTATTGGAAACTTGCTGAGTCACTGAAAACCACAAAATCAACTCTTTTAAGAAGGATATAATGCAGGGGTAGCATTTTACGCGTTCTGTAAAAATGCTTTATTTGGACGAGTTTCTAGGTTTCAGTTTCTTATCAGAGCTCATCTTTGCGCCCACAGTCCTGTTCCCCAGGGGCTTAGACTCGCAACACACGTGCGCCTTGCTTCCCTCCATCCTACGAGGGAGGCGAGGGGGCGGCTTCGCACTGCGGCCACCGGGCAGCAGGACCGTAGGTGCAAAGATGCGCTCTGGTAAGAAACCGAAGTCTGGAAACGCGTCCGAATTGACCATTTTTTTAGAATACCATAAAATGCTGCTCTTGTCTTATATCTTCACAAAGAAAATTGATTTAGTGTGTTTTGATGATGCTTAGAAGTTTCTAATTGGAACCATGGGTCTATTTTCACTGATTGAAAATTTCAGGAACATACTATACTTAGAGAGAGGCTGAAGCGGTTTTGTATTTGAGAAAACACTTTTAAATCTTCTTCATTTGACCTCCAGAATCTCAAATATCAAAATTATTTGCTAATTTAATTAATCGAGGCTGCATAGAGTCATTTTAAAGCGCTTTGAAAGCACTTCCCTAGAGAGCGACGTCACAAGAGCAGCTTTCAAAATCTTTGTTCACGCATCCTCAGCGCCTATGAAAGCTATGCACGCACAGGCTATTTTTTAAAGGGGCAGAAAAATGTGTCACGACTGGTGCCAATGCGGGAGAATATACCTAGAAAACTTGCGACTGGACGCGCGGCCCTTAAGCGACACACACTTGGTGGCTGAAAGGTCTTCTTACGATGTCACTATTGGTAGGATGTATTTTTTGTGTTTTCTCACGTTTAGTTATATCTTTGTGGAAAACGAACGGGATATTCAGATTCGCGGGATAAAACCACGCGAGAATGAACCTCCATCTGTTTTCTGAAAGAAGTCTGGCACATCTCTGTAATAAGCCGACTGATCATTACAAATTAGCCTTTTATACTATGCCGCCCTAGCCATATAACTCACGTGTACAGACTGCGTAAATGTAGCTTTTACGACTTTTTTAAAAAAAAATTTGTAAAATATACAAAAAAACACTCTGTAGAATGTCCCCCAATACAATATGATTGTATGGTTCCTTTCCCGCTTGCATTGTTCAAGAAAGACTTGTGGATATCCAGCGTTTCATTGGAATGCTGGATGTCAATGAGTCTCTACATCAGTGAGTGGTTTCAAACAATTATGATGTTTGCACACCAGTAAGCTCTTATCCGAGGCTCACCAGGAGCACTAAGAGCAGAGGCAAAATGTCGTGACCTGGTAAATTTGGTTGCAGGTATTTATTTTTAGAAGAACTGCATGCAGCAAAGCTTAACTTTGCTCAAAAGAAGATAATTAAAAATTCAATACTGAACAATGGTGTCCCTTGAGCTGTCAGACCAAACTCCCACTCTTGTCACTCAGGAGTTCCTAACTTGTGCGTAGAGGATCAGCACAACCCAGATATGTGCTGCAAGCGCACCTGCAATATAAAAGTTGAAAAAACATGAGATGAAATATGAGACGTTTACAATTCTCTGTAATGAGAAAATACAGTACAGCTCTCGAAGAGGAAGATGGGAGGGTATGCCCCTCCTTCCCCTCCCCTCCTCCTCTTCT
The DNA here is from genome assembly GCF_016920785.2 of Ixodes scapularis. Classification (NCBI taxonomy): domain Eukaryota; kingdom Metazoa; phylum Arthropoda; class Arachnida; order Ixodida; family Ixodidae; genus Ixodes; species Ixodes scapularis. The sequence goes on from NW_024609879.1 coordinate 13,687,304, forward strand.
GCTCCCTCCCATTTAGGGGGAAATTTCCTCACTAAATTTAGCGGGTTAAGTTTCCCAATCAATTTAGCGCGGAAATTGATGTCACATGACCTCAACACAAATGCTGTTTTTTCGCTAAAAGTAGCGGGGAAAATGACGTTGCATGACCGTGTCACGTCATCCATAAAAAAATTCAGTTTCTCAGCTAGACTTAGCGGAAATATTAACGTCACATGACCACAACATTAATTCAATTTCCTGCCAAGTTTAGTTGGGCGGTTACGCCGACAGCGACGCCGCGAAACGCGGAAACGGGTGCTAAGAGCTGCGCTAAAAACTAAATGCATCAGGTGAAATAAAGTGAACATTAGATATACTGTAAGAAAAAGAAGAGAATCTAAGATACCGTTCTCAGATCCTTCCTTTTGTCCGTTCTCAAATGTTTTGATATCAAGAAATGTTTATCTCTTTATTCATACCCAGAGAACCCCTCCCAGTTTCAGCATGAATGCAATAAATCAATGCAGACTAGACCTAGTAAACTATAATGCACATGAAAATGAATGTTTGCCACATAGTCATGTATCTGTCAGTGGCTCAGATCTCAAAATACATTTGTATTGAGGAACATTCTTGAATAAAACTTCTGGGCTTCGAATTCAACAGTTTGTACTTCCATAAGGAACACTGTATGGCACTGATTTTGTTTTTGTTTTTTGTGACACATCAGAAACAGCACAACACTGTCATCCTTGCATACCTAACAAGAATTTGTATCTTTTTTTTTTGAAAATGGCATGTGCTATTCTAATGCCCATACAGCCTCCTTTAACAAAATTTCCTTTGTATAGCTTTTTATTGGTTCTTATTTAGCTCGCACGACAGATTCGATACCTTGAATTCTCACTCGGCATCAACAGTTTTATATATTAATGTAATAGCGAAAGACAAGATGTATGGACTTGAGTACGGTTCAACAAGCACAGATGTTGAGAAAAGTACTGAGGAAAACTCAAATGTCAAAATAAAAATAAGCTGGAATGTGGATACAATTATGGACATGGTCATGAATACAGTTAGCAGATTCAATATAAAGAATATGTGTTAGACGCACGCTCAAAGAAACCTGTTGCATCATTATTCATTCAAATTACTTTGCAGAACCCAGCGCTGCAGTCTCAGGTGGGAGTTCGCTGGATGAGTCTACTGAAAATGAGTGTAGACGGAAAAAGCAGTTTGATCTGCGATAATGAGCATTACATAAGTGACATGTCATTATTACTGTTACAGTGCCGAATGTTCCAAACTGTCAGTCGCATCATTCTGTGAATTCCCTCCGTACATTACAGGGTTTGGCTCTTTCGAATGCTTTGCGAGAAAAATGATGAACTGGAAATATCTAGAGTAGTTCTAGAAAAACTATTTCCAGAATCTTATCTCAGCACCGCAAAGAATATAAAAAGTTTCTAAAGACAAGGTTAGTGCAAGAGTTGAATAAACTAAATACTTTGTTTTTCGAAACCATCTTGCCATACTAAACGTATGAAGTTCCCCTAGGTAGAGCTAGTCATTACGGATGATTGTGCCCATTGCATACCATAAAAATTTAATTTGCGACCTACAATATTTACAAACTCAATTAACTCTGAATAAGTGGACCACTTGGCATTAAAGATTGGCCTCACCATGACTGTCTGCCAACATCTACATAATAATTTTCATGAACCTATGTATTTCAAGAAAATATTTGGTGTGAGCTGCTTAAAACACAATAGCACTTTTTAACAAGTGCTGATTGTTGGGCAAGTTGGTACGGTACGTTAGAAAACATAATTGCGCTTTGAAGACGGGGACATAGGAAGGACAGACACCACCGAGTGCTAACTTTCAACTGATTTAATCAAGAACCTCAGTGTAAAAACACACTGCGTCACCGCACCACATCTCAACCAATCCGTGGCCCTGCCACGGACCGCAAGTACGCCAACTCCTTATCCGCCAAGTCAATTGACGCCACACTGACACAACACGTGCCAGAACTATTTATAGCATCAGCCTCCATAATCTCTCTAACAGTCACATCTTTGTGCCTAGCAAGAACAGTAGACAAAGCAAATAATGGTTTGCACTCGCAGTGATGATCTGTCGTGTCACTGTCATGACTGCGGGTGCAAACAATTATTTGCTTCGTCTACTGTTCTTGAGAGGCACAAAGATAGGACTGTTAGCGAGATTATGGAGGCTGACACTATAAATAGTTCCGGCACAAGTTGTGTCAGTATGGCGTCAATTGACTTGGCGGATAAGGAGTTGGCGTACTTGCGGTCCGTGGCAGAACGGATTGGTTGAGATGTGGTGCGGTGACAAAGTCCGTTTCTACGCTGAGGTTCTTGAATTAAATCAGTTGAATGTTAGCGCTCTGTTGTGTCTGTCCTTCCTATATCCCCGTCTTCCAAGCGCAATCATGTTTTCTACCACACTTTTTAACACTAATAGAAAGCCTGTAGTGGGCCACAACTTAAGCAGTTTTCACTTCATTATGAAGAGCAATTACACATATGTGAACCATGAATATAGGCCTGCACTGAATTTTTTTCTTAAGCTGAATGTGCTATGCTCTGTTTACTATATAAATCTTTGCAGAGCTGACAATGTGCAAGTTCCTGTTTTTTTATATTTCACATGTCCCGACTGCTGGGTGTGGTAGGGACATAAGATTGATGACACCAACAAAACACAATGATTATTTTAAGAATTTGTTTGGGTAAAGCACGAACACGGCGATCTGCGGGAAGTTATTTCTGTGACACCGTCGAACCTACATCCGCGGGCTCTAAGTTCACATGTTAATCATGTCTGCAGACTCCTTTTTGTAATTGGAACTCCATCCAACCCAAGATTTGAATATCTTTTTTTTGCATTTTAGGCTTAGTAGTGCTTTTGCTGTTCTAGTAATAGGTAAGAAAAATGCTTATTTCAAGTGGCATACCTAATACCTGGTGGCACGAGGACTCCCCTGTCGTGACGCTGATCGAAAGTCATAGGCAGGGAGATACTGCGATGCTCTTGTTGCTGGGATTATCTCCCCCATGGTCCTGGCCAGACCACAGAAAAAGATTGAGTCCAAGCTTGTGGCCACTAGGATCTCCAGATCTTGAGGCACCCAAGTAGCTGAAAATAAAAACAAATCACAATCAAGTACTTGGCAGAGCTACATTAGAATGGCTAGCATATTCTTTCGTGATCAGCACATAGATCCTCTTATTTTAGTCAGTCACCCCCCAGGACAAGGCCACGTAGGCATTAAAATGATGGGTACCGAATTAAGGCGAATGATCAAATGCATTCATTTAACCCTCTTTTGCCCCAACCTGAGAGACTTCTGTCAAATATTCACATTCAACTGTAAAGACTACAAATAAAACTACTACTGCAATGCAGAGCCGTATAGTCTGTTCTCAAATGTTTTGATTTTAAGAAATGTTTATATCTTTATTCATACCCAGAGAACCCCTCCCAGTTTCAGCATGAATGCAATAAATCAATGCAGACTAGACCTTGTAAACTAGAATGCACATGAAAATGAATGTTCGCCACATAGTCATGTATGAGTCAGTGGCTCAGATCTCTAAATACATTTGTATTGAGGAACATTCTTGAATAAAACTTCTGGGCTTTGAATTCGACAGTTTGTACTTCCATAAGGAACACTGTATGGCACTGATTTTTTTGTGACACATCAGAAACAGCACAGCAGTGTCATCCTTGCATACCTAACAAGAATTTGTATTTTTTTTTTAGCATGGCATGTGCTATTCTAATGCTTATACAGCCTCCTTTAACAAAATTTCCTTTGTAGAGCTTTTTATTGGTTCTTATTTAACTCGCACATCAGATTCGGAACCTTGAATTCTCACTCGGCATCAACAGTTTTATATATTGATGTATTAGTGAAAGACAACATGTATGGTCTTGAGTACGGCCCAACAAGCACAGATGTTGAGAAAAGTACTGAAGAAAACTCAAATGTCAAAATAAAAATAAGTTGGAATGTGGATACAATTAAGGACATGGTCACGAATACAGTAGCAGATTCAATATGAAGAATACGTGTTAGACGCACACTCAAAGAAACCTGTTGCATCTATATTCATGCAAATTACTTCGCAGAACCCAGCGCTGCAGTCTCGGGTGCGAGTTCGCTGAATGAGTCCACTGAAAATCAGTGCAGACGGAAAAAGCAGTTTGATCTGCGACAATGAGCATTACATAGGCAAGTGACATGTCATTGTTACTGTTACAGTGCCGAATGTTTCAAACTGCCAGTAGCATCATTCTGGGATTCCATCCGTATATTACAGGGTTTGGCTCTCTCGAATGCTTTGCGAGAAAAATTATGAACTGGAAATGTCTAGCGTAGTTCTATAAAACCACTTCCAGAATCCTAACTCAGCATCGTAAAGAATATAAAAAGTTTCTAGAGATAAGGTTAGTGCAGGAGTTGAATAAACTAAATACTTAGTTTTGTGAAACCATCCTGCCGTAGTAAACGTATAAAGTTCCCCTAGGTAGAGCTAGTCATTACGGATGATTGTGCCCATTGCATACCATAAAAATTTAATTTGCGACCTACAATATTTACAGACTCAACCAACTCTGAATAAGTGGAACACTTGGCACTAAAGATTGGTCTCACCATGACTGTCTGCAAACATCCACATAATAATAAACCTATGCATTTCAAGAAAATATTTGGAGCGAGCTGTTTAAACTGCCATAACACTTTTTAAACTAATAGAAAGCCTGTAGTGGGCCACAACTTAAGCAGTTTTTACTTCATTATGAAGGGCAATAACAAATATGTGAAGCTTAAAACTAGGCCTGCACTGAATTGCTTTCTTAAGTTGAACGTGCTATGCTCGGTTCAATATATTATCTTTGCAGAGCTGACAATGTGCAAGTTCCCATTTTTTTATATTTCACATCTCCCGACTGCTGGGTGGGGTAGGTACATAAGATTAACGACACCAACATAACACAATGATTATTTTAAGAATTTGTTTGGGTATGGCACTAGCGAAGCCATCTGCGGGAAGTTATTTCTGTGACTTCGTCGAACCTACATCCGTGGGCTTTAAGTTCACATGTGAATCATGTCTGCAGACGCCTTTTTGTAATTGGAACTTCATCCAACCCGAGATTTGAATGTTTTTTGCATTTTAGGCTTAGTAGTGCTTTTGCTGTTTCACTTCAAGAATAGGTAAGAATGCTTATTTCGAGTAGCATACCTAACACTTGGTGGCATGAGGACTCCCTTGTCGTGATGCTAATCGAAAGTCACAGGCAGGGAGATACTGTGATGCTCTTGTTGCTGGGATTACCTCCCCCATGGTCCTCGCCGGACCACAGAAGAAGGTTGAGTCCAAGCTTGTGGCCACTAGGATCTCCAGATATTGAGGCAACCAAGTAGCTGGAAATAAAAACAAATCACAATCAAGTACTTGGCAGAGCTACATTAGAATGGCTAGCATATTCTTTCATGATCAGCACGTAGATCCTTTTGTTTTTATACTTTGTACTTGTACCTATTAAAAAACTGCTCCTTCACAGCCACAGTCATAGACACACCCCAGGACAAGGCCACACAGGCCTTGAAAGGATGGGTACCGAATTAAGGCGAATGATCAAATGCATTCATTTAACCCTCTTTCACCCCAACCTGGGAGATTTCTGTCAAATATTCACATTTAACTCTAAAGACTATAAAAAAAACCTACTACTGCAATGCAGAGCCGTATAGTGGGAGAGTTTAGCCAGTGGGTGTGGTGACAAAGGTGCCGGAGAGGAGGAAAGGGAGGAGAGCGCCGAAGGAAAGAGAGAGAAGGCAGAAAAAAGGAGACGACCGCTATTTTGACGCAACCCTGTTGCCGCGGAGCACTGCTGAGGCTATGTGTCGTCTGCTACTGGCTTAATTCATTTTTGCCTTTATAAAAGTTTGCGTTTAAACATGGAGAAACTTCTTTCTTTAGGTATTTAAGCCACCGAGGAATAACACTATATTATTTTATTGCCAGAGCCTGCCAAATAAAAGCAAAGGGCAGGTGTCTGGATAGAAAGAGTTTAGTTGGCGCACCAAGAGGCTAACCAATAAAAATGGGTACCACTCTGCGCAAAACGCCTAAAAAGCGTGCATCTCTACTTGACACTAACAGCGGCACACACTATCTATTTTACTGACTAAAGGGTACTAGATCATTATTTTCAGCTAACTAGTCAAAATAGACAACGGCTAAAAAAAAAAGCAATGGCAAAACCAACAATCGAATTCGCCTGCTCTCCAGTAGCACGACATCTATAGAAGGCAGACCTGCAGAATGAACAAGCAGTCTAAAGAAGAGTATGTCCCATGTATAATTTGTTTCCATGCTGCAAAGCAAGTGCTGGAAAGAGGTTTCACGACATTAACAAAATTTCTTGCAATCAGTTGAGAACAAGTTAGAGCAGTGAACTTGCCCTTGCCCTTGGCATAACGTTGTTGCCCATGGAAACTCAAATAAATTTGTGAATAAAAACAAAAAAAGACTAACCTTCATAAAAAAAATCTAACTTTCGCAAAGAAAAGTTATCTTGAACAAAATATGCGGGATACAGTTGTACAGCATCCATTTTTGTGCTGAACCAATTTTGAGGCAAATCTGCGACAATGAAAAGAAAACGCCCGAGTACAATTAAGGGAAAGACAGAAAGGATGCATACCTACAACAAAAAAATTTAGAACGACCACGGGCAGGAACCTCTGGTGAGGCTCTCGGAGTGACTCCCTGCAATGGGCCTGCGCAGACCAGAGAACAAGATCGGTCAGAGCTTGCAGCCATAAGGTGCTTCATACCATGAAGTTTCAGAAGTAGCTGCACTTGGAAGCAAAGTGCATTTCATTTCTCTGCAGAATGGAGAGTTTAATAGCTAGTATGCATTCATAAGGTGATACAGTCACGAATGCAGATTTTTCAATGCAGCACTATATCACCAAATTGTTAACCGTGCCGGGCAACACTAAAAACCGGGAGCATTATTCCAAACTATCTCAGTTTAAAGTTAACGACGGCAGAAGCTGCAAGCCATGTGACCTTCTAGTTGGATGCCATGGTACGTCGAGCTTATAATCATGTCTCACACTGTTTTTGCTGCAATGGCTTGTAGTGTCAAAAGTGGTCCAGCTTAAAAGAGATGCAAAGTATAGACGTTTGTGAGTGGGGCCCTGACCTAGTCTTCAGCTACATTGCGAGGTAGGACGTTCCAACCGGGATGTTTGCTGCCTGTAACCACACGACCAGCTTGTGCACAGCGATTGCTCGAGCCGAGTACATGTCCTCGACAGTGCCATTATTTGACAAGCAGTTTTATGAATGTTAAACATGACTGACTTGCAGAGAGACTGCATCTCAACGACGAATGACTTGGGATACCTAACTGAATACTGATATATTAACTGAATGCAAAACATACTACCTGGCAGGCATTAAATTTATCAACAGGGTGGGTCGACTCCGCATTAAGTTGGAGTCGATGCGTCAGGCACGTAGCCAGGATTTTGTTTCAGGGGGGGCCCCCTCATAACAAAACGCTGTAAGAGGGGGAGGGGGGAGAGGAGGACCCATGCAAAATGGAAGATATCGGGGGGGGGGGGGGGGGCGGGCCTCGTAAGCTTCCCCCTGGCTACGTGCCTGCGATGCGTAATAGGACAATACAAACAAAGATATGCCTTACAATTCCTTTTGCACCCCCAAAATGATGTGTTTTTGAAGGTAAGATACACAATGTTCTTGATTCAGAAAGTGCCCCAGCTGTACCTCGGCTATTCTACCTCAGCATATGCAGTAAGGGCACTCGCCAAGCCTATTCTCCTCAGCTCTGTGCAGGTTAAGCTAAGTTAGAGTATAGAGGTACACGCTCACTGACAGCATGAGAAAGGCAGGGAGAAGTCTCCGTTGTTCCACCACCAGCCCGTCTGCTACCTTCGATGACGTTTCAGCGTCTCATGAGCCTGGAGCAAGCACATCTGTCCAAAGCGGGGTGAAAAGCACAACCACGTGCTGGAGGACGCCCAGCCATTCTCTTTTTGTCATCGGCTATTCTACATATTTTAGTATGACATATTTTTAAGTGAGAAAAAGTATTGCAAATATGCAGTCCAACTTTGACCATAATACAGAAGTCTGATAAAGATAACAGTTGCCATTCACCATTTTCCAAATAAGTGCTCCCACCTATCGGAACATCTACACATGTGGTGCGTGAGTGGGTTCAGGACTGAGACGCTAGAAAACGAAGCGCTCACAAGGCTTGTCTGGCCCTTCCAACCATGCGAGTACATTCATCGCAAATCCCAGATTTTTAGACAAAATGACTTAGAATAAGCAAATCTTGTCTACGCCCGAGGTAGAACATTGAATTGTGATTCCCCCATATTGTGCCAACCATCCTTCAACCTGCGGTACCACCTGCAAATGAACTAAGTTGTGCTGCGGCACGCGTCCATGCTGCCTGCTTGAGAAGAAAACCACTGCTCGTGTTGAAGACGACATCCCACAATGTACAGGCAACAATGTTTAACGAACTAAAACAAAATTGATATCATTCAATAGACACAGATAGGCTTACAAAGTGTCAACACCATGATTGTTGTTGTTGGTTTTACTCCTGCATACAAACATAAGTGACTTCCTCTTTCCTCCGATGTACAGTAAAACCCCCTTATCTTCGTGGCCCCTATTTCTTCTCGAATCGGTCACAGAGGACATAATCGCAGCCACTGAATTCTGCAAAATTAAAGGCCGCGAAAATTAAAGGTTCGCCAACATTAAAGAGTTTACTGTTCTTCCGTGTGTCACATAATGTTAACATTTCAAGGAGGCTGAAGATATTGGTTTAAGGAAAAATTGACCTATGAAAAAAAATGCCCTTCTCCAGGTTAGGCACACGAGGTTCTTTTGCACTACCTATAAGGCGGCAAGTTTGTTTCGGCAGAGCTTTTGGTTAAACGGAGTCACAAAAGTAGCTATACTTGGAGTCAACCATTTTGTGCTGCATTATAAAGCTAGAGTAAATTCCACTGTGCTTCTGCACAGCACTGTTTGTTGCGAGAGCATATGTGGTTTAGTGTTGCATCCCATTTGCATGATCTAGAGAAACTAGCGCTGACAGAGTTAGAGCACTCAAAAAAAAAAAAAAACAGCCGACTGTGGAAACATTGAGAGATGCACACATGCGAACTGTGCATTTCTTAAAAATGGACTCGAGCAAAGGCAAAGACAATATATATACTTACGGCGGCCATACTTGCCTTTCCCAAGCATGACCACTTTTCCCTCGGTAGCACCATCCACTAAGCACCAGCAACACGCCCATGAGATGCCGCCGACTCCTGGATTGAATGACGACCCGCCTGAGGTCTTGGAAGGAGATCCGGAACACTGCATTAGGCCAGATGTTGTATCTGGAGGGGGCAGGGACTAAAAGTAAAAATTAACAAATTTATCTGAAGCGCTACATTCCTATAGCATAAACTCTAGGATAGCAGTATTTTTTTTTTTTGAGGTCAGTGATGCATTTTAATTAAACACAAATGGTTGGTTTATAACTTTATATGATGAACCAGCAGCCCCTATTTTCCTTAAGTGTAACGGAGTGTCTAACGTTACGTCCGACGGAACCCGAAATAAAAATTAAAGTTACGCCCAACGTAACTGTCAAGCATTCGAGTTGCGTCCGACGTAACCCAAAATAAAAATTAAAGTTACCGTATTTACTCGAAAATAGGTCGAACCCTATTTATTGGATCCACCAACAAAAAAAAAAAAAGGAATTGAAATTTAGGTCGATCTTTTTTTTTTATTTTTAAGAACAGGGGAAATTTAGGGGAAAAGAAAGAAAAAAACCTTTATTTGCATCACTCTCAGCTAAATCACGGGGCGATGCCAAAAACTTCATCACCGTCAGAACTTCTGGACATGTCATCGTCGTCCCAAGCTTCGTCAGCTGGGTAGACATCCTCGCAAATTCGCAGCAATACTTCACTGACACCTTTGTAAAATGACGACAAGAAACGAAAAAAGGTGCGAAGCGACGGAAGACAAACTACAAAGACGCAAGCAAAGCCGCCGTGTCGCCATGAGCAACACGCGAGCCGAGCCGCCTCAAGCAACTGACAAAAATAACATCTTTTTGTTTTTTTGTGCGCGTTTGCGAGGATGGAGGGTAAAGTGCATGGCGCATCTTGGCGCATCGCGTTCCTCTCCTTACCCGTTGCCCAGCAAGGGGAACGCTAGAGGCGCGATGTCGAAATCCGACGCCCGACCGGCCACCGCGGGCGGCGAGCCATTTCGGCAACCAAAAGCTTTTCGAAACAAGAAGCGGCGCGGCTCTACGGCAACGCCGGCTCGGTGACTCGATAGCTTCATGCCTCCGGTAGGGTCGCAAAATTCGGTCGCGAATGTAGGTGTCGAAATTCTTTAGTCACAATTTCCGAAAAGAAAAAGAAGAAGAAGAAAAAAAAAGAAAAAAAAAGGTCGATTTATATTGAATAAACACGGCAGTCAGCCGCGCGCCGAGACACACATTATGAAAGCGATTGGTGCGAGCGACCGAGGGGATGAGCGACGTTTTCTAGAAGCCCAAGAACCGAGCGGCGCAAGCAGCGAGAGTGAGAAATCTTCGGCGCTCGGCGCCGGCTCTCGTAGCTTCTCGCCGTCGCTCGTCTCGTTGATCGTTATATTGCTTACATGCCGTTCAGAAAAGCGCTCTAAAGGCCCGTTCACACCTGCGACTTGGGACAGTCGCTGGAGCGACTAGCGACAAGCGACTGGCGACCACCAGAGTTCACACCTGATTGAGCGACCGACGAGTCGCCAGGCTCGCTGCCAACTAATCAACACCTTTTCGAGCCGGCTGAAAGGTTTTTCTGATCAAAGGTGCCGGCAGGAAATAACAAGAAAACGTAATGGTGCTTCGGAAACCGTGATATTGTACGTACCTGCCACGCCGAAAATGTCGCCGATCTCGTTTTAGGCCTGCAGTTTTTCGCCCCGATCCTTGTGGTCGGGGTGCCGCTTATTGTAAAGAAACAAATAGTCTTTGACAGCATTAATAAGAGCTTCCGCGCAGAACTTCATGCCAGTGACCGTCGCCGTGCGCGCGTCGCTATTTCCCGCGGGTAGCAGTGCCGGATGTAAACAAACGCACACATCACTTCCGACGAGACGACGAGACACTCTGATTGGCTCCGCCGTCCAGCGACTCGGTTTTGCGACTTGAGAAATCGGTCAGGGAGCGACTGCCCAAAATCGGTCGCTACCGACCTGTTTTGGTCGCTCCGCGACTAAAAAACAGTCGCTAGTCGCTGGTCGCTCCAGCGACCGTCGCAAGTGTGAACGGGCCTTTAGTGCTTACCATTGCATTGGGACCAGCCTCGCATCCAACCGTAACCAGTCTTTTTTTTTTTCAGCCGCCCAGGTAGAAGTTAACATCGTACATACACCGTTTTCAAGCATGGCTCCTCGTTCATTGCTCGATTTACATTTTCGGCAAATGACCGCAATGAAGCACCATTATTCTAGTTCAAAATTGTCACGAACACTTGGCACGCATGCTTATACTGTAGCGCACCTAACGTAATTTAAAAGTAGAACGAAAACGGGACGAGATTCGCTTACCGTTTCACGGATCCTAGGCCTAACGGCCGTACTTGGAAGTCGCCTGCGGTCCGGCGATCGGACGAGTCGAGCCGGCCTGACGCAGGCTGACCACGCCTGGTTGAACTATGAGAGGTGCCGTCCAGTTGAGAGCCAGAGACGCAGTAGAAACGGACCGCAAAACATCTGTCCCGTAACCGTAAACGAGCCAACGAACCCCCACACCGCTCTATGGCTCTATCTTCGCCATCTCCGCGACGACCGGAAGTGGAAGCCGCGAAGTTATTAGAAAACCCGCGGCAGCGGAAGCCACTGGGCGGAAGCTTTAAGTTTCGGTTTCGCTTTTCTCCAACGCAGGCTACGGTCGCTACGGTTTCGGGCTGGTGGGTTTGTCGGGTTTGTGGCTGGTTGCGACGACGCGAGGGGCCACGAAAAGACGCCAAGTTGGCCGAGTACGAGTCACGGCCCACGATACAAGCAACGGGCCGTTTGCCGCTGTCGACCGGCGATGAGGTATCCGCGGCTTGGTGTCACGATCGGTTTGTTGCCGTGCACGTTGACTCAAAGCTCGAAGTTATGCAGTTCCGTTCCGGCACCAGCCGCACCACGTTTTCCGGTGCATCGCACGTGGAGGCCTTTCGACGCATTCAGTGAACGTAAAGATCGTGCCCGCTGTCTTCGGTGCTGTGGAAGAAGTTGGGAGACGGAAGGCGTTTAGGACTCCAGGCCGGGCCGCCGGTTCACTCTGAACGAGAGGCGACGTGTGTGTGCACGCTTTGAGGAAGCCTCCGCGTTTCGCCGCGCTAGACCTCGCCGATCGCGACCAGACCAACCGGACCCCGAGTCCGAGAGGCTCTTGCGGAGCCAGGAACTGCACCGAGGTAGGAGCTGCTCGTTCTGCGCTACCATGCAGTGCTCTACAGTGCTCGGAGCTCTCGGTGTCATTCGTGCTTGCACCGAAGCCTTTGTGACCCCTTCGGACGCGCAAGTCGTACTTCGCAAAGGTTTGGACGGGGCCGCCCTCACCGAGCAGCTCCGCTATATTCCGTTTACTTATGATCGCAATAAAAGCTTGCGTTCTCGGGAAAAAAATTGCGGGACCGCTCTCCGCGCCGCCGACGAGGTTGGCCGCCGCCATGTTCTCAGCTGTTCACTCGCTCCCGCAGCGAGCGCCTTCCGATAATCCTCCCCGTTCCAAAATGCGATGCGCTTTGCGCATTATGCCGTTTACATGACCGCATATTGAATGCGGCAACTGGATTCAATACGACTAAGTCGCATTCGTGTAAACGTGGCTTATGTTCTATTTCGACATGTATGGTGTATGTAACAATAGCGGTGGTGAACGATGGACGTTTTTGTTGGAAGATGGCGGTCGTCTTTCTGCATGTATGATTTGGTTATACCGGTGGTCCTGTGGTATAAGCGTTTTGTTGGAAAGACGGCAGTCGCCTACGTCATCGGACGCAAAATCATACCAGCCACACCGAATCATATCGGCAAGCAAAGTGGCTGCCAGTATAGACAGACCCGGAGCCATAGCGGTGCCGGTATCTCCAGTTATGCAGAACGCCAAACCAAACTAGCGGCATGCGTAACACAAAGAAATTATGTTGGTGTCATACCAGAACTGTACAAGCAGCAGGTTTGTTTCTTGTACGTTTTTCCTATAGGGTGAGGTTGACTTTACAATTTTATTTTCAATCTTTTTTACAGCGAAACGTTGAAAAAGCACATACTACGAAATAGGAAAAACACATGGGCCGTGTTGAAAAAAAAAACAAAAAAACATTTGGTCGGCAAGCTTTTTTCTGCCCAGCATCCAGGACACTCCATCAACGAAGGCGTTGATGTTGTCTGCGAACTGGTGCTGTAGGGTCGACATGGCCGCCGCTCCCATTCCTGCTGCGGCGCTCATATCGCCCCATTGTCGCGCCAGGTTCGCCTTGTGGGTGCTGATGGCGTCGTTGTTTGCCAGCTTGGCCTGCTCGTGTTTAGCGCTTCTCCGTTGCGGAGCTGTCGTCTTCTGACCTAGGAGTAAATGTGTCGAGGATATACTATAACATTATTACTATAATGAATTTCCCGCACAGAGCGTGCACTCCCTCAAAAAAAAATTATGATATAAACCACTTTACTAATGACTTCTTGTGCGCATTCCGACAGTATTGTGTTGGATGTCGCAAAATACAGAAGCAAGTAAAGCAAATTTCACGTTAGTTTTTGTACAAGACAAGTTCGGTCTCCGTTTGAGATGTGGTGACACAATTTCACGCTTTAGATGTGAAATTTAGCCAGCGCAGTACCACTGCTAACCTGGGGTCTTCAATCTGCACCACGCGGTTCAACCGGGAGGTTCGCGGAAAGAATAGGGCACTTTGTCACCGGAAGACCGCCTAGGTCAGTAGTGACCGTAAGTTGTCATATTGATAACTGAAAATGACACTGAGAAAATTTAAATTTTCGATTGCGATATTGAAACCATCATCAACTGGGACCCGGAAAAAAATATTAATTTTTGCAACCAGGGAAGCATAGAAATATCACGCATGGTCATTATTGCATAGCTGAAGTTGGGGCGCTGTTTAGCACCTGGCAGCCGTTTGGTCGAGTAGCCAAAGCAATGCCAGGAACTTTCGGTGGAGTCAGCTGTATTATTTCCAGCCATTAAAAGAAATCGCTGGCAACGTGGAACTATCGAACTCTGCTTCAAAGACATCCGATGAAAGGGCGTTCGATGAGACGGCTTCAATTAAACGGCTTGGATGAAACGGCGTTCGATGAAATCGCGTTCGATGAAATTGCGTTCGATAAAATGACTTTGACGAAAAGGCATTTGATAAAATGTCCGGTTCCTCTCCGAATGCTAACTTATCTGGTCAAGAATAAGCGTAGCTAAACACCCAATTCCGGCATAAATCTTCTTTTTTCTGCAGACGGTATTGGGCGTTTGAATGTAAGCAGTATCTTTGCTGTGACTACTGAGTTTTGACATATAATTTACCCATGGGTGCTACGAAAGAGCTTGCAAAATAACTGTTGTGTACTTAGTTATGAGTTGCTAAAAATAAAACGTACAAAAATGCCACACAAGATGGCCGCCGTGAGAGCAAAGCCAGCATACCTTGGCAAACAACAAAACCTACTGCAGTGCCAGTCAATCAGAATCTCAGAACATGACATTTAACTCACCGTCGGAGTGCATTATTGCCTTGGAGGAGTGTCAAGTGCTTCTTTCCGTCTCTCTAATTGGCTCACGAGGGCATAGCCTTTGCCCTTTGCTAAAAAATGTTAACACTTAGAGCAGAAAAAAAGAAAATCTAGCCGAAACGGTCAAAGCGCTACATGTTTAATTAATCGTAAAGGATGAAGCAATAAAACCAAAAACGCAGTGTTTGCCGTCACCGAGAGATACAATGTGCCCTGACAAATAAAAAAAAAATATGTGGCACCATCTATCTTATTTGGTGGCAACTAAAGTCATTAACCACAACGCGACCCCCGAGAAGGCGGCCACACTAGCCCATTCAGAGACTATTGGCCTTAATGCAATTCTCGGCCGTTATGCCCTATTAGGCCTCAAAGCCACTCCCGGCCCTTCCGCTCCTCTCGGCCGTAATGCACTCTAGGCATTTTCGACGCACTGTATTGTAAAGAAAGCAAGAACAACATATAAAAAAAAACGTGCAGTACAGTGAAAGTTACAGAGAGAGAGAGTGTATCCCGACCTGTTCAAGAGGAGGCAAATAAGAATCAAGAGAATCCCAGTTGTTCTCTCCCGTTCCCCTTTTCCCTCCTTTTGAACAGGTTGGCATACACCCTCTCCCCTGTAGCTTTAGCTGTACTGCGTGGTTAGCCGAGGCTTCGAATGTCACCTTTGGTTAGGAAGGGGGGGGGGGGGGCGACTGAAAGATTGCGAAAGGTGTGCCTGGGTTGTTGCTCTCAAAAGTTTCAAATTAACGCCTAAAAAATCGTCGCTTTCAGGATTTCATCTTAATTCCCCAAGTGTGATGGGGGAGCGGCTCCACGGAGCCCCGGTCTTTTCCGCTTTTTTTATCACTAGGATTTGACAGTGCTCAATCACAATGCAAGACACGCAAAGAGCCACGCTCGCCTTTGCAATACGCCGCGAATGACTATATCTTTTGAGCAGTGTTGTACACGTTCCTTAAAAAAGGGAACGGAAGCTCGTTCCTCGTTCCTTCTGATTTTTGGAACGCGTTCCCGTTACAAGTTCCAGTTGCGAAAAAGGAACTCGCTCCCGTTACAGTTTAAAAATGGAACGTATCGTTACATATGCGTTACATTTCTATTTTGCTAATTACCATATGAAGTTAAACTTAAATAAAGCAGAGTATTTTTATCTATTTCATCAAAAGGCAACATACGAGTTTGGATGTCGTGATGGAAGTGCACCAGGATACGAAAACAAGCGGAAGCCGGGTTTCATTTGTTGATATATTGAAGTTAAAAATATCAGCTTTTAACCCTATTCATGTTTGTAGTGGACGATTCAGAAAAGCCGAAGGTACTTTTACCCCACATTGCGCGAGCGTTTTACAACAACCTCACACGTTTCAATTCAACAAAAATCACTTGTAAGAACTTAACAACAGTTGCTTTCCGATTGTCGTAGGTTCGTGGGGATGTCGTGTCAGAAATAATGAGAACGAGACCGTTGGCTTTGAGAATTGTTTAAACAAAGAAGATATAAAGAATAATATTTACATCAATGGTATTAGCAAAGATTCTACAAAAAGATTTAGAACAGCGATATCAGTAGATGTTACACACGCGACTTCCACAGTTCTTAATGCCAATAGAAAAATGTTCGTCATACGTTGGGTCTTGGAGTCTTCTGTCGTTGCGAAGGTGGAGATGACTGAGCGGCCGGAGTGTTGGGTTCCGGGTCTTCAGAAGTACGGACGAACCCAGCGAGGGCGGAGGGCAGGCTGACGAGTCTCTGAGTTCCCGGCCTTGTGAAACCTGGACGCACTCAGTGGGAGCGGTGGCCAGGCTAGCGCATTCTTGAATTCCCGGCCTAGTCGAACCGGGACGAACTCAACGGTCAGCCAGCTCCTCGGACCGCTTGTCTTCTTCTACCTCTTTTCGTTCTTTTCGCTCGTGCCTTTTATCCGGCCGTCGACGGTATACCTCGTGGCACGCGGGGCCACGTCATGGCGAAAACATCTGTAGCCCGGTGATGGTTCTCAGCCGCGCACATCACACCGATGTTGCTGTCCGCAAGACGAGCAAATGAAGGAGAGGGCAGGGCTTTTGGAAGGTCAGTCTTGAAAACTAGAAATACTTTTTGTGAAGGTTGGATTTGTTGTTCAGTTTGAAAGTGGAGAACAAAAGAAGGAATAAAGATATTTTTTTTGTGTATCTTTTAAGTAACCAATGTTTGGGATACAAGGGTGCGTTTGATGTCTGGCAACCTGTGATTTTGTTGTAACTAGGTCTCTTTATGGAAGTTCCGAAATTGCTGTAGTAGGCCTTAGGTTTCTGGGTGTATGTGGATTCGTGGAACCAAAGAAAGTAGCTGAGTTTGAAACGACTCTCTTTCTTTGACTTTTCCTAAGACTAAAAGTTTTGCTTTTTGTACCGTAGTTTCGGGCACTCAAAAAAGAATCAATGTCCACCAGCTGTCCTGCACCCGAAACTGTTACCAAGCGAGGACCACACAAAATAATGCTGTCGTCTGAGGGGGAGATGGAAGCGGGTTCCTACTTTATCTGTGGGCGCACAAAAAAAAATTGATCTGACTAACTTACTGACTGATAAGATTAGTCATATAAGATAAAGATATGATAAAGATAATTAGATAAAGGAAAGTGCTAGCTCGATCGCAGCACTTTCTGTAAAGGCTTGTTTACACCGGCGATGTAAGCAGTTGCGCAATGCGACTAAATCGCATCGCAAAAAGTCGGGTCAGCAAGCGACTGCTCAAATCGTGTCGCTTTTTGCCCGCGATGGTCGCTTTTGCGATGAAAGTTATAGCGCGACTAGATCGCATCGCCGGTGTGAACGCGCCTTAATGTCGGCTCACGGCGCGTCCCGATATTGGCGTGTGCACCTACGCGCGAGGACAGCATGCGGCAATATTTGCGTTTGCAAAGTCTGGTCCAGCCGAGGCAAAACATTTAGCCCACCTTTGGACTGGAGAAATCAAGAGACACCCAAAATAAAAAGAAGAAAGTGGCCAGCCGAATAAAAATCGGTTTCTATTTAATTAAGATGAAGACCACCCGCGTACATCAAATACCTCATCAGCCGAACTCCAGGGCAGTAAGCCTAGTTCTGGCACTTCTTTGGTGACTTTGGCCCGTAGCTGCCAGATGACAGCCGAACCATCGGGAAGCAAAGCCTAACTTTGGCACTTGTTCGGCGAGTTGAGCCCAAAGATGCCAGATGTCAGGCGGACTACAAGGTAGTAAGCCTGACTCTGGCGCATCTGTGGCGATTTTGGCCCGAAGGTGCAAGATGACAGCCGAACTATCAAAAAGTGAAGCCTAACTTTAGCATTATAGTTTGGCGATTTTGGCTCATAAATGCCAAATATCACACGAACTGCTGCGCCATAAGCCTAATTCTGGCATTTGTTAGGCAATTTAGTCCCAAAGAGGGTTGGGCGGTATCACGATACAAATGTATCGCGATAGTATTTCAAAAATTCATTTCGTTTCTGTATTTCTATATCGCGATATATTTTTTTCACCAGTATCTGTATTCCTGTATCGGAATACATTTTGAATGTTCCTTTGTATTGCGATACAATCAGGGTGAAATGTATTTCGTTACATTTCTTGAGAAATACTCCCCCCCCCCCCCCCCCCCCCCCCGAAGAACAACAAAAACAAATTCGAACGCATTTTTTTTTTTTTTTACTTCTGAGGGCACCAGTGTCAAGGAGATGCTGGGCGCATTGTTGCTATATGCTGACCAAGGTTCCTACCGATTCTCCAAACTATTTTCCTATGCGTCCTCTTCTCTCTTCTGCGAAGTTTTGGGTAGTCGAGGACTCGAACCATGGTGGCGTGCCAGGAGTAGAGTCAGAGCATCTTCTGTCGCAGGTCCTTAGGTAGGAATTTCTTGAGTTATTATTTGCTGGCATCCAATGCCCGCTGCCAACTGTCTCTCCTGCATTAGCGTACGCAGTACACCCAGCCGGCAAAGCTGAGTCACAGCCCGTTGCAGTACGAGCTGGGCGGTGGTTTACTTGAAATAGAAGGATGACTCATGCAGTGAAGTTCAACACATATTTGAATGCGTCTGCGGCTGCGCCCGTAATATTGCACGGCTCAAGGGTACGTCATCAGCCAACGTGAAAGTAACCCGCTGCTCTGGTGATCCGAAACCCAGGAAGGAAGTCAGACGTGGCCTCGCTGTGCCGACCCAGACTTCGTAAACCCGCGACTAGTCTCGAGCTCGCTGTTTCTCGGAGAGCTCGCACTTGTGCCGGCAATATAAGGTCGCAATCCACGAGGTCTCTATTTGGAGTATGCAAGACGAAACTTGAGGACTGCAGCTCATGCGTTGGTGGTGGAGGGTCTACAGGAAGGACATTCACAACAGGGATGCCACCATATCGTTTTTTCAACCGTAACAGAAGATAAGACATGTCTTCCAGGATGCTTCAAATGGTCCACTATTCTCGAAAAATCCAAATGACACTGTCCGCTCGATCTTCAACAAGGTAATCTACAACGAAAGTACGTATTGTCCTTTCATGCAGCAACGTGCTAAAGTTTCATGTTCAAGGCCACACCTACAGATAAAGAATACCAGTTCATTCCACCGTGACGTCATGTGATAAATGTTGACAAAGGCGTCCTTATTGGACAGGGGCGTAGTGATTTAGGATGACAGAGAATTTATTTAGAGGTCGAAGTCTTTTCGCATCCCTCGTCAGAAAAACAAGATGTCAGGAAAGGGACCGTGGTCAGTCCTCGATGGAACGTTTTTTTTTTTTTTTGATCCCATTGAGGATTCCTCGTCGTCCGAAATCACTATCTTCAAGGCAAAGTTCCATCCATGCCTACGGGAAAGTAATTTCAGGATCAAAAACTTCCACCTCCAACTTCAAGCTTCATCTCATTTGGCGTCTCAAACAAATTTGAAGAAATGTACTGCAGTATCAGTATTTCAGTGTTTGTACTTCTGCCTCCCTAAAATGTATTCCTGTATTTGTATTTCCAAATACTTTTTGCCTCTTTTTAAAATGTATTTCCGATACGTATCGCGATCCACTTTTACAGATATATTTCAGTATCAGTATTTTAGCTACTATTTTAATGTATCGCAGTATTTGTATTTCCAAATACATTTTTGAGTATTTCTGCCCAACCCTGGTCCCAAAGATGTCAGATGACAGTCGAACTACCAGGCAGTGATCCCCAAGTTTGCACTTGTTTGGCGAATTGGGGCAAAAATACCCAGACTGTTGCCACGAAAGGTCAAATTTCACTCTACGTTGGCTTCTTCGGGCTTTTCAATGTCCTAAGCTCCCAGACCAAAGCCAAATTCTGGTCCAGAACTTTGTGTTACCCGGGTAGTGATACATGACCGCACACCGGTACGATACTCATCCAGACCGAAACGGGTAGGGGTGGGGATTGAGCCCAAGACTCCTTGGTTCTGCAGCCCGAGCTTCCGCTCCACGTGCTCCGAGCTGGTGTGCGCTGGCCCACTCAGCCACCGATCCCCCCCTCCCCCGCCAAGGCTATTCTGATTCATCTGCATCTGTGCATGCTTGCACTCCCTGGATGTGGGCTTTTCTGAAAGGCTCGGCTCTCGCGGCAAAGTTATAATGAGGGCAAGCTCGTATTTTGAAATGATGAGCGTGCCCGTCTTTTTTGACGAGCGAAAGACACGTAAAATTGAAGTCG
Source organism: Ixodes scapularis (assembly GCF_016920785.2). Classification (NCBI taxonomy): domain Eukaryota; kingdom Metazoa; phylum Arthropoda; class Arachnida; order Ixodida; family Ixodidae; genus Ixodes; species Ixodes scapularis. The sequence goes on from NW_024609879.1 coordinate 13,707,861, forward strand.
ATATTTTTTACAGTCAAGCTCCATTTGGTTTCATTCACCTGGAGCGTTCAGTTCTTTTTTTAAAGCTTGGTCCGAGATAACTGGGGTGCGAAGCTCGTTGCTTCCTATATTTACTATCAAAAAGCGATGTGGTCGAGGAACGCGAGAAACTGATTTCTTACTGAAATTGGGTTTTAATTCACTGTTTATTTACCCTACGACTACGTTTTTGAATATAACGTAATTTCCTTTTTGTCTTTTTACCGTGAATTTCAGTTTCTGTGGACTATTTTTCCACCAAATAAATCTGTTTCTTATAAGTAATGTAATCTCTGTTTTTTTACCGATAAGTGTGCCTGTAGTTTAGCTGAACAAAACCGCGTTGTTATTTTTATCGAAACTTTCTGAATATTTTCTGTTGTATAACATACATTTGTTTACAGTGTACTTACCTGGTTTTCGTTAAGCAGAATATCAAGGTATGAACGATCGGCATAGTTTTCGTACTGGCCGACAAGATTTTGATTCAAATAAACGTGTATGTATTGAAAGAGAGAGCTTCCAAATGCCTGAACCGGAATCACTTTATCGTTTGTAATCGACCCGTCGGATGCAACAGTGCTCGCAGAATCGCCATTGGCTCGAACGATTTTAGTTTGAATGTGAAGGAAGCTTAATTTCAAGTCGTAAATGTGTGGACGCACAGAAGGAACGTGAAATTCCAAATGGACGTGGAGGTTTCTCTAGCGACGAGAATGATTCCGACATATTCAGAATTTTTCCGGGGCAAACAAAGTTGGCGGCAGCTGGAAAAGCTCTAGTTCGCCGGTTGTACACGAACAGGATCGTTGCTAAAGGATAAAATTCCCGCTCGACATTTTCTACGTATGAAAAAAATCTAGAACCTCCCACCTCTTTGCTTGTGGGCAGACTGAGTAATGTTTCTCAGACTTCTCTCTTTTATGACCTGCACCGGAGAGCTTTTGCAAAAACTTGTCTCTCGTGTTTCGACGCGTCTTGCCAATTCCTTTTTCTGAGGGCATCCCGAAGTAAGAAACCTTGTCTGACGTGCTCTGCTACGTCTCTGCCAAGGCCACGTGTTCTCGACTGAGGTAAAAGCTACTCGCTTTGTAAAAACCGGCGATATTTTTTGATCGATGTCTGACAGTAGACCGCTCCGCACTTGAAACAAAGGCCGGGACACAAAATGCCGCAAACATTTTTTCCGGAACCTGAAAAACGTCCAAACAGCACGGTGCAGACTTTCGTGCATTTTCTAAAATTCAGACTTGCTGTGACAGGACCGGATACGCCTAGGAATGGAATGTAAGTTCGCTCCTCACTAAACAGCTCGAGACAAATGGTGTTGACTTTCTTTACGATCACACTCTTATATTGTAAAAACATGAATGAATACGATATCATCTCATTTTGCTTGGTCACCACGAAAGGTACGACTCCCAGGAGTGCGGCTTGGACATCACCAACGTGTTATGCGTCCATGATACCGCAATACGCAAAAATGTAAATATTTGGATATATTATGACTTCGCTGTCTGCCACGGTAAAGGAGTTATACACGGTCTTTTCACAAAATTGTAGCATGTGTGACAAGTGCTGATTGATCAATATATATCCATTTTGATGCAACTGCAACGGTACGAGCTTTATGTAGGGGCCATGACGTAGCAGCATAAAACTAAACGCTCATTCTGAAGACCGTTCGTGAACTCGACAACGACCAGACTGACCGGACCGACAGCTAGGCCCGATCTTTTCGATCGGGTCGGACCAAAATAAAGAAAGACAAATAAATCGAATTGTTAATTAATTGGCAAGAGTTCACACCATGAGCAGTGACCAGCCCGCAGCCAATAACATCCGCGGCCAGCCGATACACGTAGGTTGCTTCGAAGTGATGCTTGCACCGCGCTGACCGCTTGATAATATGCACCGTGTCTAAGAGGAACTCCGCCACGTCCGTCTTTTCCGCTTGGGTCACTTTGGACGTTACCTTGCTCACCCATACCGAGAAAAATTTGAAAGGACCCTTGTGCGTTGGCCACTCCCTGTCCTTTCCGAGGTTGTGCTCGTACACGCGGGACACTACCCGGAACACAACTGCGTCTTCTTCGTAGGGGGGGAACTTGCCGAACACAACCAGGTCAATGAGCAGTTGCAGTGCAGTCACAAAAAAAGCCGTTGTTTGTCTTACGGTCTTCAGCGCAGACTTCTACCTCGCAATAGCGAGTGTGTTCTCCCGTGCAACTAGTCAGACGTCCGCTCGCAAACATCTCGAACGCTCGATCTTCACGATGCGAATCACGGAGAGCGTTCGCTTCCTGGGTTATACGACACCTTACGAACATTTCAACAGATTGAATGTAACCGATAAGATAAGCCGCGCGACTCGCGACATCTTGTGCGAATATCACCAACTGCACTGGACATGGCGCCATCCAGTCGCGTGTCCCCGCACTTTCCCACGAGTCAACGAGGTAGAGGGGGAGTACGCTGATTGGTGTGGCGGCGCCCTCAGGCGCCACCTTGTAGAAGTATCACCAACTAAACTCTGAACTTGCCATTGCGTAACAGAGCGGCGAGTCCTTGCACTACCCACGATTGCACAAAACGTCTAAGCACGTAATAGACACCTGCCTCCGTGGCAGGGGGTACCGCGTCGAGCTGCTGGTTCGAAACCGGCCGAGGCAAAAGAGTTGGGAAGTCGTTTAAAAGCGATTTTGCGGCGGAATTAAAATTCGCCAATGCCTGTAAACCTTACGACCAACGACCTATCGACGACTATCGGTCGTCAGGTCGACCAATAGTCGTGGACCTGACGACTATCAGTCGATGATATATTTGTTGATCGATTATTAATGGTCTAAAGAAGGTTAGAATAGGATAGGATAATTGATACAGGCCTGATATTTATCTCAATAGGCTAGGATAGCATAATTGGCTGGTCGCGCGCTCCGATGTCAGACTTAGCGGCGCGTAACCGGTTAGCCGACTAGAGATCCGAATAGGCAGTATCGACGTCGGAAAAGATGCCCGGATATCGAAAACGTAGCGAAATCAGAAGGATCTGTTTTTATCGGAAACACATGCGGCAGTATTGATTGGTTATTGGGTTGGAAGTGTACACTTTTACTACTTACTACTCTTAACTTCTGTTGAAATTACGGAGTGTCATTCATGTCATTTCTTCTCAAGATATGGAATTCCTGCAACAGACTAAGTTATTTTTCCCCAATCAACATGGCTTTAGAAAATACCGTTCATGCAAAACGTATCCTGCCGCATTCTCTCACGATATTCATTTTTCTCTAGAAACTGTTCAAGGTGATGCCAGGTTTCTCAATTTTTCTCAAGTTTTTTTATCGCGTTTTCTGTAAACGTCCACTAGTAAAGCTGTCCCCACTGTCTCTTGACTCTTTCGTTCTAGCCTGGATCGAAGGCTTTCTCACACTCGATGCCAGCACGTACAAGTTAAGAACTGCCTTTCCCGAAGCTCTCCTGAAACCTCCGGTATACCGCAAGGAACTATTCTTGCGCCCCTTCTTCGCCTTCTGTATATTAATCACCTCCCTCTTTCATTGTCTTCTAAGGTTCGCCTACTTGCTAATGAATGTGTATTCTAAAGAGCCAGAGCTAATACCGATGACTTGCTTAACCTACCGGCAGATATATACCAAATTAACCCTTGGCGTGCAAAATGGCATATGCCACTAAATACATAAAAAAACAAATGCCAATATTCTATATTATTATTATTTATTATTTATTAATATTATTTCCATGTCGACTTACAAGTAGTTTACTTCACTCACGTCCTTTCTTGGGAAACTCATATTAGTAATATCATTTCCGACTCAAACCGTACTCTTGGTTTCTTCCGTCGAGATCTTCGCCTCGCGTTCTCATCTCTAAAGCGACTTGCATATGTCAGACTAGTACGTCCAAAACTAGAATATACGTCGTCAGTCTGGGACCCTCCTATCAAATATATTGTATTCGACTTAGAATCAATGCGAAATCGTGATGTTCGCCCTATAACGTCTCAGCACTCTAGGTTTGTTAGTGTACTGAACTTTTTTTTTTTCTTTCTTTTTTTTTTTTGGCAGCCGACGGAGCTGATAAGCTTCGAGATACAGCGAGACAAAAAGAAAAAAAAAAGTGTTCTTGAACGGGATAATTTTTTTAAGGTCAGTCGGCCGCCGCTTTTTTTGTGAAAGCTCGCGAGATAGGTCAATTTCGCTGATGCGAAATGCTAGCTCACCTTCACCGAGCATTGTAGTTTCGAGTACATGTTGCTTTTATCTTGCTTATTGAGGTCGGGAAGCGCCAAAGAGCATGTGGATATATGCTCGTTGGTCTCCACGAAGGAGTATCCCGGCGGTGTTGGCGGCCATGAAGCTACAGTAGGATTTCATCGTAACTTACACCCAACTTCCGGTCGTTTCCCTTGGAGTATTCCAATTTGTCTTTTTTTTTTTTTAGGTTTCGTTCTACGCACCTTTTGAGACATGGCAAAAACAAAATATACATAGCGAACAGCTTCTGCTGCCACGCGCTAAATCACGCATCCAAAATAAAGCGGAGAAAGTACATGGCTCCATCACGTGATGCCGGTCTCTATGTCTTTACCGAGCAATCTCAGCTCTCCAATCGGTCTCTCACGAGGCTAATAAATCTCATTCTTTGGGTGCGTTGAGCACTTTTATTGAAACCTCTTTGACACCCTTATGCACTCTACATAGGCTCCACTACACACTTAGCACTACCACGTCATTGGAGCTTTCTGGCATTTCACTAACGTTAATTAAGCGAATAATACCTTTCAATTAAAATAGTTGCCTTTCGAAAATAAGTGAAAAAAAATATATATATAACACCTTGTTTTTTTTATTAGCTTCGTCTAATTTTCTAGAATTTCACTTACGTCTTGAATACATTTTGCCAACTAACTCTAATTATTTGAACAAACGCATCTCTTAATTAGCCAGTTCAGGAAAATATTGAAACCACTACATCAGTCAATTTACAAATATTTTAGCCTGTGCTTTGTTTATAATCCCGTCTAAAACCCGTGGAACGTGAAAGCGCCTGAGCGGTTTTACGGTTTCCTACCACCCGCCCTTTCGCTGTGTCAGCCGTCAGCATGTCGAAGGAGCGGCAAAGATTGCGCATCACACGGTTCCTGTCAGTTGCAAGTGTTCACAAAGTTGGCCTTTTTCAATGGTGTGGGTGTTGGATGGTTTTATCTTATGCAAGATTTTTTTTCCCTTGTTTCGCCATCCGCGTTATTAAACGGAGTCTAGCTGACGCCGTATATTAAATGTTAAGGAAATATTTACCCAGGAGGCCTTCGTCTTAATCCCTGTTGTAGTTCTGTCGATCTCTACGACTACAGAGGTGCAGCGGGGTACGGTAAAATGAGAGCCACGACGCTTTATTTAATGGCCGTTTCTCTACTTGCCACGTGAGTGTTCCGACATAACTATCAATATTATAACGCTGTATTTCGTTAAATTTATTCAATCGTGAAACGAATGGATGCTTAAAAGCAAAATTATTATCAGTGTGATCGCACACAATCGAAGTTTATTTGTAAACTTCAGTTTTCTTCATTTTATTGCACATTGAGGGAGCACGCCATTAACCACTTATATGCCAATGCTCATTAAAATATACTGCGTTAAAAATAAGAAAAAAACGTTATTAAAATTATTGCCAAAGATGCTCAATTTTTTGGCATAAAATGAAGGCTATATCGAATGCTAAAAAATGTTGTGATATGTCAAGAAACAGCTAATAGTTATAGCTAGCGTCAATTCCCAACTTTCAAACCTATAGGGGGCGCACTGGCGCAAATAAAATTGACACCAGTGCGAGGCTGGATCTGCGAGGCGTAAGTAATCCTAGTTTTGCTATTTACGAGCAGTATTACAGCCTTACTTTATCATTTCACGTCAGGAAGATCTAAGCAAGCACCTTTATTGTGAAGGCAACCACCCAGGCACTAGGGAGCGCGATTCTCAAACCGCGGTACCACCATCGCATAAAGTTGCAAAAACCCACGCTTTGGTTCCATCACAAATTGAAATAAAAGCCTGACGTTATCCCGCATTCGCCATTTTTCACTGTTAAAAAAAGCAAGCTAAAAACAACTTTTTTTTTTTTTAACGTAGGCTTTAAGAAACACATTCCATTTCAGGACACAACTCGAAACCGAAGTTCCTGGGCAAGAAGGGCAGGTTTTTCATAGCAATATTCAGATTGAAGTTTATAGTTAGCGAACTGTGTTCGGTATTGTTCACTTCGTTTTTATTCCAAGATTCAACTGAGCATGACTCACTCTGTTGTTTTCCGCAGTGCGAATTTAGTCAGGACATGCTGGCGCGCAAATGATGCGTACTACAATGCAGCTGAAGTATACTGCGGCAAAACAGTAAGCAGCTCAATATTTTCTATTTTTTTCGGGCGAATACCTACAGTATTTAAACTATTAGTCATGTCTCGTTAATGTGAACCCTGTTAATATCGGTATTATTTCGCCATATAGACAAATATAGTAGATCCTCCGCACCGCATTTTACCGCGTTAATATTGAACCACTCAGTCCAGGCTCTAGGAAGATAGTTCAAAGAAAACTTGGTAAATGAATAGTTTCCTCGTCTCCATATTGACAAGCTGTGTCAAAACTCTCCACAAACCCAGAAAAAAAAGAAAAAACTAAATCCCGTCAAGCTTTTGGGTGAATGTGTACGTCAAGAGCCTCACTGCTGTTTCTTGTTGGTGGCTTTTTCAGAGACAGATAGGACCTGGCCATTGAATACTGGCTCTGTTTCTCAGGGTTTTACATTCAAATGAGTCACTTGTACTCATCTTCCTTTGTATGCTGCGGATTACAAAAATCTGCCCGCTCATCAGAATCTCGCGCGTAATCAGCACACTTCCCGCAGGACATATGGTCACACCACTTTTCTGGGCCGAGGTCATTTCATTGTAGAAACAGGCGGCACGGAGAGATGCAAGGTCGACTTTGTTTCAATTGAAACTGGACGTGCAAATTTTGACGTTTGAAGAAGTTTGGACACTGATAACAAATACGCCAACGATGGCGCTGGCCGGCAAAACTACCGTATGAAAACGTTGGTGAGCCTATAATTCGCTCGCATTCACTAATAATTTATACAGGAGACCCAAGCAAATAATTAAAGGAGCAATTATTTTTATTGAAACAATTGACACTTCGTCATTTGTATATTGTTTGTGTAATATAGTGATCATTGTTGCATAATACAACAATGCCGTTGTTGCATGTCGGGCAGGAATGGCCGGCGCGTGAACGTCGAGGGTCGCGAGCTGAGCTCGTCCTCCTCTGGTTCGACCATCGGGAACCAGCCATGGTCGTTGAAGAACGCCTGTCTCCATTAAAGATGTACTGCCGTGAGCAAAAGTCTGGATAACACGGGAGCGCCGACCGAATTGCATCGCCGCGCTCCCTGACGGCGCGGCGCCTGGTGCCGAGACCCACGCAATGCGCACGCGCGTCCTTTCTTATCTGCTGGCCCACTCGTTCGCTCGCTTCAACGCGATGCGCTCCTGAGCGACTATATGGGCGCTAGGTGCCGCCCCGGGAATCAAGATTCCGAGAGCCTCGCTCACCGCTCTGGACGAGCTCGCGTGCTCCGCGGCACGCGCCGTTCGCGCATATCTTTCCCGCGACTCGGCGACGCGTTAAAAACGGTCGCTCCCCTCCTTTCGTTATTTTAAGCTTCCCCCTAAATTTTCCCCGGCTACAATGGAAACTGCTGCTGCTCAATTTATTATGCACGCGTACTAAAGGGTCAAGAAGTAAAAAAAACGACAAGAAAAAACAAAAACAAAAAAAAAACATGGTACTGGCCACAAATTCTCAGCATGGTTGTTCGCGAAGTGACCTTAAAATGTTCAGTTTGACATCAGCTGTGATGACTTGTAGCGGAAACCATAAAATAAAGCGGCTATGCAACGATTTCCGGACAATGGCCAAGTAATATAGGAGTTGTTCTCCGACACTTCTAAAGTTAAGAACAGAAAAGCGATTTAGTCTGTGTGCCCTAATTATAATTTTAAACAATAGCAAAGATTCAAGTTTCCGGCACTCCTCAACTCTCTAAATGACGTGCTCAGTGACGTCGACATGAGGATGCACCGGTTTCCGTGCGCTCTCCCCAAGGATGTTTACTCATTCTCTCTCTACTGCTCTTCGTGAGGCGCTGAGCTGCAGCGATCCCCGCGTCACCGTCACGGCGCGTTTCCCATGGCCGCCGCACACGGCTGCAGAGGGGGACATATTTCCATTTCTGCTTTGCGATTACACAACAGAATTTCAACTTTTTGCAGGAAAGTGATGCTTTTTCGATTCTTTCGGACGCTATCAACAATATAAAATTACAAGCCACCCAAACTGAACCAGCGCCTCTTTTTCTTTCCGTTTTGTTTCTTGTGTTTTCTTGGGAGGGGGGTTGAATAAATATTTCTTTTTTATTTGGCGTTTTCTTTTTGCTCGTCATTCACCACTTTACCGCGCGTGCATGATCACTCGGAAGGAAGCCCAAGGCTGCCTCGAGTACGCGAATACAAGTTCTGCAATTCATTGCGGCTGCATCAACATAAGCGGCAGTTTTTAACGCGTTGCCGAGTCGCGGGAAAAATATGCGCGAACGGCGCGTGGCGCGGAGCACGCGAGCTCGTCCCGAGCGGTGAGCGAGGCTCTCGGAATCTCGGTTCTTGGGGCGGCACCTAGCGCCGATTTAATCGCTTAGGAGCGCATCGCGGTGAAGCGAGCGAACGAGTGGGCCAGCAGATAAGAAAGGACGCGCGTGCGCATTGCGCGGGTCTCGGCACCAGGCGCCGCGCCGTCAGGGAGCGCGGCGATGCAATAGAATACTTCCATAAAGCCCTGCATGCAACACGGCGCGCGTTGCAGTCTGGGAACTAGTTGGCCAGGGAGGAGAGTGGCATGGTTTCGGTTTCGATCGACATGCCGACAAGAGATTACACACAGAGCGTGGACTATTAACGGCCGTTATCTCATGTTTACTGGTCCTGAGAGCGTCATTTGTGGTCTCTAAACTAACCTAAATGGCCACACCTCGAAGCTTTAGCACAAGCCCGAGACGCATAGCTTGTCTTAACACATGCTTGCTGTATTTTTGTACTTGAGCCTTTCTGTTAGCGTTTCGAGGTATGTGGACGAGCCAGTGCTGGGAATGTCGACGCTGCGAAGCTCGGGGATCTTGCTTGGGTACGAATCAACAAGCTGTAGCAACCAATAAGTATGCATATACATCGAGCTCGCGCCTTTACATTAGTGTTGTTGATCAGGAAGTATGTTTGTTTTGTGCGTCCACAGACGAAAAATTACTTTTTGCAATTACTGTTTCCTTAATACGCCTCAGTACATGAGGTAAAACTCGGAGGCGTCATTGAAAAGCTCAATTATAACACACTTCTTATCTCTTATATCTGTACTGACCCGCAGCACTGCACAAAGCGAAGTCCCCACTTACTTGCATTTTACTAATATTCAACATCGCGTATGCGCATAACGTTATTCTGCCAATCGTATAGGCACATTCGCACATACAAACCATTTTAAGAAAGCAAAAGTCGAGCACTTGTGTGAAAAAGGTCGCACCGTTCGCCAGAAGTACGCCGGACGGGCATGAACCCCTCTGCGGTGCGCCAAACGAACGAAATTATTCAAAGTGCATTTGACGGTTCCTAATGGCCATAATATTTGTTATGTGTTTGCTTTCTTCCTGCCTGAGTATGCCGAGATAATTTCAGACACACCGTTCAGGCACAGACCTTGGGCGTCAGTAAAAGCTCGTCCAAAAAGGCTTAGCGAGGAGTAAGGGACGCTTGTTAGGGCCTCCGTCGTAGCAAGCCGATCTCAGTGTTTGCGAAAACTTAATCTTCTATCAGCATGAAATTTGAGTGGGAGATATATGATGACACGAGGAAGACATCATAGTAACTTTGGTGCAGTAGCGAGGTCGAATTTATTGCGTTTCCTTAAAAGTTCATGCGTCAACGCTGGGCTCAACTTTGATACTCCTGTGAGGATGCGGCTTGCTTTTCGCCCAATGATCAAATTTCAGTTGTAGTTCACTGGCACTAGACGGGGTTATTGAAATTGAACTCAAAGGTAAGGTGACTAAGCCACGACTTACTACGTTTGCATGCGCACTCATAATATCCGGTGTTTCGGTAAGCAAGGAAAGTGCCCCGGTTTTCGTTTTGTATCGCTCGAGAATGAGTGTATTGTACGTTCGCAAGCAGCGCGTTCGGTCGCGGCGGGGTAGCCTGAGACGGAGCTGCTCAGTCGAAACCGAAACTGAGTGGCCAACTAGTTCCCAGAGTGCACTGCGTAGTATTTCGCCGCGATGGGGCGCGTCGGTTTTGGAAGAAGTCCATTCGGTCGGCGCTCCCGTGTTATCCAGACTTTTGCTCACGACAGTACGTTGCCGTATAGCTCCGCTTGCATATGCTATAACAATTGGCGACGAAGCGGGCGAAGACAACGGGCAAGCGTCCGTTGCCCGGACCTGGAGGATGGCTGTGGGCGGTATCAACCAGTATCGCCTCAGCACCAACGCTTCCTGGGTCGAGTACGTAGAGCGACTCCAAATGCACTGCGTGGCCGAAAGTCTCACTCGAAGCCTCAGCACCAACGCTTTCTGGGTCGAGTACGTAGAGCGACTCAAAATGCAAAGCGTAGCCAAAAGCGACTCATAATTCACTGCGTGGCCAAAAGTCTCACTCGAAGCCTCAGCACCAACGCTTTCTGGGTCGAGTACGTAGAGCGATTCAAAATGCAAAGCGTAGCCAACAGCGACTCCAAATGCACTGCGTGGCCAAAAGTCTCACTCGAAGCCTCAGCACCAACGCTTTCTGGGTCGAGTACGTAGAGCGACTCAAAATGCAAAGCGTAGCCAAAAGCGACTCCAAATGCACTGCGTGGCCAAAAGTCTCACTCGAAGCCTCAGCACCAACGCTTTCTGGGTCGAGTACGTAGAGCGACTCAAAATGCAAAGCGTAGCCAAAAGCGACTCCAAATGCACTGCGTGGCCAAAAGTCTCACTCGAAGCCTCAGCACCAACGCTTTCTGGGTCGAGTACGTAGAGCGACTCAAAATGCAAAGCGTAGCCAAAAGCGACTCCAAATGCACTGCGTGGCCAAAAGTCTCACTCGAAGCCTCAGCACCAACGCTTTCTGGGTCGAGTACGCAGAGCGACTCAAAATGCAAAGCGTAGCCAAAAGCGACTCCAAATGCACTGCGTGGCCAAAAGTTTCACTCGAAGCCTCAGCACCAACGCTTTCTGGGTCGAGTACGTAGAGCGACTCAAAATGCAAAGCGTAGCCAAAAGCGACTCCAAATGCACTGCGTGGCCAAAAGTCTCACTCGAAGCCTCAGCACCAACGCTTTCTGGGACGAGTACGTAGAGCGACTCAAAATGCAAAGCGTAGCCAACAGCGACTCCACATGCACTGCGTAGCCAAAAGTCTCACTCGAAGCCTCAGCACCAACGCTTTCTGGGTCGAGTACGTAGAGCGACTCAAAATGCAAAGCGTAGCCGAAAGCGACTCCAAATTCACTGCGTGGCCAAAAGTCTCACTCGAAGCCTCAGCACCAACGCTTTCTGGGTCGAGTACGTAGAGCGACTCAAAATGCAAAGCGTAGCCAACAGCGACTCCACATGCACTGCGTAGCCAAAAGTCTCACTCGAAGCCTCAGCACCAACGCTTTCTGGGTCGAGTACGTAGAGCGACTCAAAATGCAAAGCGTAGCCGAAAGCGACTCCAAATTCACTGCGTGGCCAAAAGTCTCACTCGAAGCCTCAGCACCAACGCTTTCTGGGTCGAGTACGTAGAGCGACTCAAAATGCAAAGCGTAGCCAACAGCGACTCCACATGCACTGCGTAGCCAAAAGTCTCACTCGAAGCCTCAGCACCAACGCTTTCTGGGTCGAGTACGTAGAGTGACTCAAAATGCAAAGCGTAGCCAACAGCGACTCCACATGCACTGCGTAGCCAAAAGTCTCACTCGAAGCCTCAGCACCAACGCTTTCTGGGTCGAGTACGTAGAGCGACTCAAAATGCAAAGCGTAGCCGAAAGCGACTCCAAATTCACTGCGTGGCCAAAAGTCTCACTCGAAGCCTCAGCACCAACGCTTTCTGGGTCGAGTACGTAGAGCGACTCAAAATGCAAAGCGTAGCCAACAGCGACTCCACATGCACTGCGTAGCCAAAAGTCTCACTCGAAGCCTCAGCACCAACGCTTTCTGGGTCGAGTACGTAGAGCGACTCAAAATGCAAAGCGTAGCCGAAAGCGACTCCAAATTCACTGCGTGGCCAAAAGTCTCACTCGAAGCCTCAGCACCAACGCTTTCTGGGTCGAGTACGTAGAGCGACTCAAAATGCAAAGCGTAGCCGAAAGCGACTCCAAATTCACTGCGTGGCCAAAAGTCTGACTCGAAGCCTCAGCACCAACGCTTTCTGGGTCGAGTACGTAGAGCGACTCAAAATGCAAAGCGTAGCCGAAGGCGACTCCAAATTCACTGCGTGGCCAAAAGTCTCACTCGAAGCCTCAGCACCAACGCTTTCTGGGTCGAGTACGTAGAGCGACTCAAAATGCAAAGCGTAGCCGAAAGCGACTCCAAATTCACTGCGTGGCCAAAAGTCTCACTCGAAGCCTCAGCACCAACGCTTTCTGGGTCGAGTACGTAGAGCGACTCAAAATGCAAAGCGTAGCCGAAGGCGACTCCAAATTCACTGCGTGGCCAAAAGTCTCACTCGAAGCCTCAGCACCAACGCTTTCTGGGTCGAGTACGTAGAGCGACTCAAAATGCAAAGCGTAGCCGAAAGCGACTCCAAATTCACTGCGTGGCCAAAAGTCTCACTCGAAGCCTCAGCACCAACGCTTTCTGGGTCGAGTACGTAGAGCGACTCAAAATGCAAAGCGTAGCCGAAGGCGACTCCAAATTCACTGCGTGGCCAAAAGTCTCACTCGAAGCCTCAGCACCAACGCTTTCTGGGTCGAGTACGTAGAGCGACTCAAAATGCAAAGCGTAGCCGAAAGCGACTCCAAATTCACTGCGTGGCCAAAAGTCTGACTCGAAGCCTCAGCACCAACGCTTTCTGGGTCGAGTACGTAGAGCGACTCAAAATGCAAAGCGTAGCCGAAAGCGACTCCAAATTCACTGCGTGGCCAAAAGTCTGACTCGAAGCCTCAGCACCAACGCTTTCTGGGTCGAGTACGTAGAGCGACTCAAAATGCAAAGCGTAGCCGAAAGCGACTCCAAATTCACTGCGTGGCCAAAAGTCTCACTCGAAGCCTCAGCACCAACGCTTTCTGGGTCGAGTACGTAGAGCGACTCAAAATGCAAAGCGTAGCCGAAAGCGACTCCAAATTCACTGCGTGGCCAAAAGTCTCACTCGAAGCCTCAGCACCAACGCTTTCTGGGTCGAGTACGTAGAGCGACTCAAAATGCAAAGCGTAGCCGAAAGCGACTCCAAATTCACTGCGTGGCCAAAAGTCTGACTCGAAGCCTCAGCACCAACGCTTTCTGGGTCGAGTACGTAGAGCGACTCAAAATGCAAAGCGTAGCCGAAAGCGACTCCAAATTCACTGCGTGGCCAAAAGTCTGACTCGAAGCCTCAGCACCAACGCTTTCTGGGTCGAGTACGTAGAGCGACTCAAAATGCAAAGCGTAGCCGAAAGCGACTCCAAATTCACTGCGTGGCCAAAAGTCTCACTCGAAGCCTCAGCACCAACGCTTTCTGGGTCGAGTACGTAGAGCGACTCAAAATGCAAAGCGTAGCCGAAAGCGACTCCAAATTCACTGCGTGGCCAAAAGTCTGACTCGAAGCCTCAGCACCAACGCTTTCTGGGTCGAGTACGTAGAGCGACTCAAAATGCAAAGCGTAGCCGAAAGCGACTCCAAATTCACTGCGTGGCCAAAAGTCTGACTCGAAGCCTCAGCACCAACGCTTTCTGGGTCGAGTACGTAGAGCGACTCAAAATGCAAAGCGTAGCCGAAAGCGACTCCAAATTCACTGCGTGGCCAAAAGTCTGACTCGAAGCCTCAGCACCAACGCTTTCTGGGTCGAGTACGTAGAGCGACTCAAAATGCAAAGCGTAGCCGAAAGCGACTCCAAATTCACTGCGTGGCCAAAAGTCTCACTCGAAGCCTCAGCACCAACGCTTTCTGGGTCGAGTACGTAGAGCGACTCAAAATGCAAAGCGTAGCCGAAAGCGACTCCAAATTCACTGCGTGGCCAAAAGTCTGACTCGAAGCCTCAGCACCAACGCTTTCTGGGTCGAGTACGTAGAGCGACTCAAAATGCAAAGCGTAGCCGAAAGCGACTCCAAATTCACTGCGTGGCCAAAAGTCTGACTCGAAGCCTCAGCACCAACGCTTTCTGGGTCGAGTACGTAGAGCGACTCAAAATGCAAAGCGTAGCCGAAAGCGACTCCAAATTCACTGCGTGGCCAAAAGTCTCACTCGAAGCCTCAGCACCAACGCTTTCTGGGTCGAGTACGTAGAGCGACTCAAAATGCAAAGCGTAGCCAAAAGCGACTCCAAATGCACTGCGTGGCCAAAAGTCTCACTCGAAGCCTCAGCACCAACGCTTTCTGGGTCGAGTACGTAGAGCGACTCAAAATGCAAAGCGTAGCCGAAAGCGACTCCAAATTCACTGCGTGGCCAAAAGTCTGACTCGAAGCCTCAGCACCAACGCTTTCTGGGTCGAGTACGTAGAGCGACTCAAAATGCAAAGCGTAGCCGAAAGCGACTCCAAATTCACTGCGTGGCCAAAAGTCTGACTCGAAGCCTCAGCACCAACGCTTTCTGGGTCGAGTACGTAGAGCGACTCAAAATGCAAAGCGTAGCCGAAAGCGACTCCAAATTCACTGCGTGGCCAAAAGTCTCACTCGAAGCCTCAGCACCAACGCTTTCTGGGTCGAGTACGTAGAGCGACTCAAAATGCAAAGCGTAGCCGAAAGCGACTCCAAATTCACTGCGTGGCCAAAAGTCTGACTCGAAGCCTCAGCACCAACGCTTTCTGGGTCGAGTACGTAGAGCGACTCAAAATGCAAAGCGTAGCCGAAAGCGACTCCAAATTCACTGCGTGGCCAAAAGTCTGACTCGAAGCCTCAGCACCAACGCTTTCTGGGTCGAGTACGTAGAGCGACTCAAAATGCAAAGCGTAGCCGAAAGCGACTCCAAATTCACTGCGTGGCCAAAAGTCTCACTCGAAGCCTCAGCACCAACGCTTTCTGGGTCGAGTACGTAGAGCGACTCAAAATGCAAAGCGTAGCCGAAAGCGACTCCAAATTCACTGCATGGCCAAAAGTCTCACTCGAAGCCTCAGCACCAACGCTTTCTGGGTCGAGTACGTAGAGCGACTCAAAATGCAAAGCGTAGCCGAAAGCGACTCCAAATTCACTGCGTGGCCAAAAGTCTGACTCGAAGCCTCAGCACCAACGCTTTCTGGGTCGAGTACGTAGAGCGACTCAAAATGCAAAGCGTAGCCGAAAGCGACTCCAAATTCACTGCGTGGCCAAAAGTCTCACTCGAAGCCTCAGCACCAACGCTTTCTGGGTCGAGTACGTAGAGCGACTCAAAATGCAAAGCGTAGCCGAAAGCGACTCCAAATTCACTGCGTGGCCAAAAGTCTCACTCGAAGCCTCAGCACCAACGCTTTCTGGGTCGAGTACGTAGAGCGACTCAAAATGCAAAGCGTAGCCGAAAGCGACTCCAAATTCACTGCGTGGCCAAAAGTCTCACTCGAAGCCTCAGCACGAACGCTTTCTGGGTCGAGTACGTAGAGCGACTCAAAATGCAAAGCGTAGCCGAAAGCGACTCCAAATTCACTGCGTGGCCAAAAGTCTGACTCGAAGCCTCAGCACCAACGCTTTCTGGGTCGAGTACGTAGAGCGACTCAAAATGCAAAGCGTAGCCGAAAGCGACTCCAAATTCACTGCGTGGCCAAAAGTCTGACTCGAAGCCTCAGCACCAACGCTTTCTGGGTCGAGTACGTAGAGCGACTCAAAATGCAAAGCGTAGCCGAAAGCGACTCCAAATTCACTGCGTGGCCAAAAGTCTCACTCGAAGCCTCAGCACCAACGCTTTTTGGGTCGAGTACGTAGAGCGACTCAAAATGCAAAGCGTAGCCGAAAGCGACTCCAAATTCACTGCGTGGCCAAAAGTCTCACTCGAAGCCTCAGCACCAACGCTTTCTGGGTCGAGTACGTAGAGCGACTCAAAATGCAAAGCGTAGCCGAAAGCGACTCCAAATTCACTGCGTGGCCAAAAGTCTGACTCGAAGCCTCAGCACCAACGCTTTCTGGGTCGAGTACGTAGAGCGACTCAAAATGCAAAGCGTAGCCGAAAGCGACTCCAAATTCACTGCGTGGCCAAAAGTCTGACTCGAAGCCTCAGCACCAACGCTTTCTGGGTCGAGTACGTAGAGCGACTCAAAATGCAAAGCGTAGCCGAAAGCGACTCCAAATTCACTGCGTGGCCAAAAGTCTCACTCGAAGCCTCAGCACCAACGCTTTCTGGGTCGAGTACGTAGAGCGACTCAAAATGCAAAGCGTAGCCGAAAGCGACTCCAAATTCACTGCGTGGCCAAAAGTCTGACTCGAAGCCTCAGCACCAACGCTTTCTGGGTCGAGTACGTAGAGCGACTCAAAATGCAAAGCGTAGCCGAAAGCGACTCCAAATTCACTGCGTGGCCAAAAGTCTCACTCGAAGCCTCAGCACCAACGCTTTCTGGGTCGAGTACGTAGAGCGACTCAAAATGCAAAGCGTAGCCGAAAGCGACTCCAAATTCACTGCGTGGCCAAAAGTCTGACTCGAAGCCTCAGCACCAACGCTTTCTGGGTCGAGTACGTAGAGCGACTCAAAATGCAAAGCGTAGCCGAAAGCGACTCCAAATTCACTGCGTGGCCAAAAGTCTCACTCGAAGCCTCAGCACCAACGCTTTCTGGGTCGAGTACGTAGAGCGACTCAAAATGCAAAGCGTAGCCGAAAGCGACTCCAAATTCACTGCGTGGCCAAAAGTCTCACTCGAAGCCTCAGCACCAACGCTTTCTGGGTCGAGTACGTAGAGCGACTCAAAATGCAAAGCGTAGCCGAAAGCGACTCCAAATTCACTGCGTGGCCAAAAGTCTGACTCGAAGCCTCAGCACCAACGCTTTCTGGGTCGAGTACGTAGAGCGACTCAAAATGCAAAGCGTAGCCGAAAGCGACTCCAAATTCACTGCGTGGCCAAAAGTCTGACTCGAAGCCTCAGCACCAACGCTTTCTGGGTCGAGTACGTAGAGCGACTCAAAATGCAAAGCGTAGCCGAAAGCGACTCCAAATTCACTGCGTGGCCAAAAGTCTCACTCGAAGCCTCAGCACCAACGCTTTCTGGGTCGAGTACGTAGAGCGACTCAAAATGCAAAGCGTAGCCGAAAGCGACTCCAAATTCACTGCGTGGCCAAAAGTCTCACTCGAAGCCTCAGCACCAACGCTTTCTGGGTCGAGTACGTAGAGCGACTCAAAATGCAAAGCGTAGCCGAAAGCGACTCCAAATTCACTGCGTGGCCAAAAGTCTGACTCGAAGCCTCAGCACCAACGCTTTCTGGGTCGAGTACGTAGAGCGACTCAAAATGCAAAGCGTAGCCGAAAGCGACTCCAAATTCACTGCGTGGCCAAAAGTCTCACTCGAAGCCTCAGCACCAACGCTTTCTGGGTCGAGTACGTAGAGCGACTCAAAATGCAAAGCGTAGCCGAAAGCGACTCCAAATTCACTGCGTGGCCAAAAGTCTGACTCGAAGCCTCAGCACCAACGCTTTCTGGGTCGAGTACGTAGAGCGACTCAAAATGCAAAGCGTAGCCGAAAGCGACTCCAAATTCACTGCGTGGCCAAAAGTCTCACTCGAAGCCTCAGCACCAACGCTTTCTGGGTCGAGTACGTAGAGTGACTCAAAATGCAAAGCGTAGCCGAAAGCGACTCCAAATTCACTGCGTGGCCAAAAGTCTGACTCGAAGCCTCAGCACCAACGCTTTCTGGGTCGAGTACGTAGAGCGACTCAAAATGCAAAGCGTAGCCGAAAGCGACTCCAAATTCACTGCGTGGCCAAAAGTCTGACTCGAAGCCTCAGCACCAACGCTTTCTGGGTCGAGTACGTAGAGCGACTCAAAATGCAAAGCGTAGCCGAAAGCGACTCCAAATTCACTGCGTGGCCAAAAGTCTGACTCGAAGCCTCAGCACCAACGCTTTCTGGGTCGAGTACGTAGAGCGACTCAAAATGCAAAGCGTAGCCGAAAGCGACTCCAAATTCACTGCGTGGCCAAAAGTCTGACTCGAAGCCTCAGCACCAACGCTTTCTGGGTCGAGTACGTAGAGCGACTCAAAATGCAAAGCGTAGCCGAAAGCGACTCCAAATTCACTGCGTGGCCAAAAGTCTCACTCGAAGCCTCAGCACCAACGCTTTCTGGGTCGAGTACGTAGAGCGACTCAAAATGCAAAGCGTAGCCGAAAGCGACTCCAAATTCACTGCGTGGCCAAAAGTCTGACTCGAAGCCTCAGCACCAACGCTTTCTGGGTCGAGTACGTAGAGCGACTCAAAATGCAAAGCGTAGCCGAAAGCGACTCCAAATTCACTGCGTGGCCAAAAGTCTGACTCGAAGCCTCAGCACCAACGCTTTCTGGGTCGAGTACGTAGAGCGACTCAAAATGCAAAGCGTAGCCGAAAGCGACTCCAAATTCACTGCGTGGCCAAAAGTCTCACTCGAAGCCTCAGCACCAACGCTTTCTGGGTCGAGTACGTAGAGCGACTCAAAATGCAAAGCGTAGCCGAAAGCGACTCCAAATTCACTGCGTGGCCAAAAGTCTGACTCGAAGCCTCAGCACCAACGCTTTCTGGGTCGAGTACGTAGAGTGACTCAAAATGCAAAGCGTAGCCGAAAGCGACTCCAAATTCACTGCGTGGCCAAAAGTCTCACTCGAAGCCTCAGCACCAACGCTTTCTGGGTCGAGTACGTAGAGCGACTCAAAATGCAAAGCGTAGCCGAAAGCGACTCCAAATTCACTGCGTGGCCAAAAGTCTCACTCGAAGCCTCAGCACCAACGCTTTCTGGGTCGAGTACGTAGAGCGACTCAAAATGCAAAGCGTAGCCGAAAGCGACTCCAAATTCACTGCGTGGCCAAAAGTCTCACTCGAAGCCTCAGCACGAACGCTTTCTGGGTCGAGTACGTAGAGCGACTCAAAATGCAAAGCGTAGCCGAAAGCGACTCCAAATTCACTGCGTGGCCAAAAGTCTGACTCGAAGCCTCAGCACCAACGCTTTCTGGGTCGAGTACGTAGAGCGACTCAAAATGCAAAGCGTAGCCGAAAGCGACTCCAAATTCACTGCGTGGCCAAAAGTCTGACTCGAAGCCTCAGCACCAACGCTTTCTGGGTCGAGTACGTAGAGCGACTCAAAATGCAAAGCGTAGCCGAAAGCGACTCCAAATTCACTGCGTGGCCAAAAGTCTCACTCGAAGCCTCAGCACCAACGCTTTTTGGGTCGAGTACGTAGAGCGACTCAAAATGCAAAGCGTAGCCGAAAGCGACTCCAAATTCACTGCGTGGCCAAAAGTCTCACTCGAAGCCTCAGCACCAACGCTTTCTGGGTCGAGTACGTAGAGCGACTCAAAATGCAAAGCGTAGCCGAAAGCGACTCCAAATTCACTGCGTGGCCAAAAGTCTGACTCGAAGCCTCAGCACCAACGCTTTCTGGGTCGAGTACGTAGAGCGACTCAAAATGCAAAGCGTAGCCGAAAGCGACTCCAAATTCACTGCGTGGCCAAAAGTCTGACTCGAAGCCTCAGCACCAACGCTTTCTGGGTCGAGTACGTAGAGCGACTCAAAATGCAAAGCGTAGCCGAAAGCGACTCCAAATTCACTGCGTGGCCAAAAGTCTCACTCGAAGCCTCAGCACCAACGCTTTCTGGGTCGAGTACGTAGAGCGACTCAAAATGCAAAGCGTAGCCGAAAGCGACTCCAAATTCACTGCGTGGCCAAAAGTCTGACTCGAAGCCTCAGCACCAACGCTTTCTGGGTCGAGTACGTAGAGCGACTCAAAATGCAAAGCGTAGCCGAAAGCGACTCCAAATTCACTGCGTGGCCAAAAGTCTCACTCGAAGCCTCAGCACCAACGCTTTCTGGGTCGAGTACGTAGAGCGACTCAAAATGCAAAGCGTAGCCGAAAGCGACTCCAAATTCACTGCGTGGCCAAAAGTCTCACTCGAAGCCTCAGCACCAACGCTTTCTGGGTCGAGTACGTAGAGCGACTCAAAATGCAAAGCGTAGCCGAAAGCGACTCCAAATTCACTGCGTGGCCAAAAGTCTGACTCGAAGCCTCAGCACCAACGCTTTCTGGGTCGAGTACGTAGAGCGACTCAAAATGCAAAGCGTAGCCGAAAGCGACTCCAAATTCACTGCGTGGCCAAAAGTCTCACTCGAAGCCTCAGCACCAACGCTTTCTGGGTCGAGTACGTAGAGCGACTCAAAATGCAAAGCGTAGCCGAAAGCGACTCCAAATTCACTGCGTGGCCAAAAGTCTGACTCGAAGCCTCAGCACCAACGCTTTCTGGGTCGAGTACGTAGAGCGACTCAAAATGCAAAGCGTAGCCGAAAGCGACTCCAAATTCACTGCGTGGCCAAAAGTCTCACTCGAAGCCTCAGCACCAACGCTTTCTGGGTCGAGTACGTAGAGCGACTCAAAATGCAAAGCGTAGCCGAAAGCGACTCCAAATTCACTGCGTGGCCAAAAGTCTCACTCGAAGCCTCAGCACCAACGCTTTCTGGGTCGAGTACGTAGAGCGACTCAAAATGCAAAGCGTAGCCGAAAGCGACTCCAAATTCACTGCGTGGCCAAAAGTCTCACTCGAAGCCTCAGCACCAACGCTTTCTGGGTCGAGTACGTAGAGCGACTCAAAATGCAAAGCGTAGCCGAAAGCGACTCCAAATTCACTGCGTGGCCAAAAGTCTGACTCGAAGCCTCAGCACCAACGCTTTCTGGGTCGAGTACGTAGAGCGACTCAAAATGCAAAGCGTAGCCGAAAGCGACTCCAAATTCACTGCGTGGCCAAAAGTCTCACTCGAAGCCTCAGCACCAACGCTTTCTGGGTCGAGTACGTAGAGCGACTCAAAATGCAAAGCGTAGCCGAAAGCGACTCCAAATTCACTGCGTGGCCAAAAGTCTGACTCGAAGCCTCAGCACCAACGCTTTCTGGGTCGAGTACGTAGAGCGACTCAAAATGCAAAGCGTAGCCGAAAGCGACTCCAAATTCACTGCGTGGCCAAAAGTCTCACTCGAAGCCTCAGCACCAACGCTTTCTGGGTCGAGTACGTAGAGTGACTCAAAATGCAAAGCGTAGCCGAAAGCGACTCCAAATTCACTGCGTGGCCAAAAGTCTGACTCGAAGCCTCAGCACCAACGCTTTCTGGGTCGAGTACGTAGAGCGACTCAAAATGCAAAGCGTAGCCGAAAGCGACTCCAAATTCACTGCGTGGCCAAAAGTCTCACTCGAAGCCTCAGCACCAACGCTTTCTGGGTCGAGTACGTAGAGCGACTCAAAATGCAAAGCGTAGCCGAAAGCGACTCCAAATTCACTGCGTGGCCAAAAGTCTGACTCGAAGCCTCAGCACCAACGCTTTCTGGGTCGAGTACGTAGAGCGACTCAAAATGCAAAGCGTAGCCGAAAGCGACTCCAAATTCACTGCGTGGCCAAAAGTCTCACTCGAAGCCTCAGCACCAACGCTTTCTGGGTCGAGTACGTAGAGCGACTCAAAATGCAAAGCGTAGCCGAAAGCGACTCCAAATTCACTGCGTGGCCAAAAGTCTGACTCGAAGCCTCAGCACCAACGCTTTCTGGGTCGAGTACGTAGAGCGACTCAAAATGCAAAGCGTAGCCGAAAGCGACTCCAAATTCACTGCGTGGCCAAAAGTCTCACTCGAAGCCTCAGCACCAACGCTTTCTGGGTCGAGTACGTAGAGCGACTCAAAATGCAAAGCGTAGCCGAAAGCGACTCCAAACTCACTGCGTGGCCAAAAGTCTGACTCGAAGCCTCAGCACCAACGCTTTCTGGGTCGAGTACGTAGAGCGACTCAAAATGCAAAGCGTAGCCGAAAGCGACTCCAAATTCACTGCGTGGCCAAAAGTCTGACTCGAAGCCTCAGCACCAACGCTTTCTGGGTCGAGTACGTAGAGCGACTCAAAATGCAAAGCGTAGCCGAAAGCGACTCCAAATTCACTGCGTGGCCAAAAGTCTCACTCGAAGCCTCAGCACCAACGCTTTCTGGGTCGAGTACGTAGAGCGACTCAAAATGCAAAGCGTAGCCGAAAGCGACTCCAAATTCACTGCGTGGCCAAAAGTCTCACTCGAAGCCTCAGCACCAACGCTTTCTGGGTCGAGTACGTAGAGCGACTCAAAATGCAAAGCGTAGCCGAAAGCGACTCCAAATTCACTGCGTGGCCAAAAGTCTGACTCGAAGCCTCAGCACCAACGCTTTCTGGGTCGAGTACGTAGAGCGACTCAAAATGCAAAGCGTAGCCGAAAGCGACTCCAAATTCACTGCGTGGCCAAAAGTCTCACTCGAAGCCTCAGCACCAACCCTTTCTGGGTCGAGTACGTAGAGCGACTCAAAATGCAAAGCGTAGCCGAAAGCGACTCCAAATTCACTGCGTGGCCAAAAGTCTGACTCGAAGCCTCAGCACCAACGCTTTGTGGGTCGAGTACGTAGAGCGACTCAAAATGCAAAGCGTAGCCGAAAGCGACTCCAAATTCACTGCGTGGCCAAAAGTCTCACTCGAAGCCTCAGCACCAACGCTTTCTGGGTCGAGTACGTAGAGCGACTCCAAATGCAAAGCGTAGCCGAAAGCGACTCCAAATTCACTGCGTGGCCAAAAGTCTGACTCGAAGCCTCAGCACCAACGCTTTCTGGGTCGAGTACGTAGAGCGACTCAAAATGCAAAGCGTAGCCGAAAGCGACTCCAAATTCACTGCGTGGCCAAAAGTCTCACTCGAAGCCTCAGCACCAACGCTTTCTGGGTCGAGTACGTAGAGCGACTCAAAATGCAAAGCGTAGCCAACAGCGACTCCACATGCACTGCGTAGCCAAAAGTCTCACTCGAAGCCTCAGCACCAACGCTTTCTGGGTCGAGTACGTAGAGCGACTCAAAATGCAAAGCGTAGCCAACAGCGACTCCACATGCACTGCGTAGCCAAAAGTCTCACTCGAAGCCTCAGCACCAACGCTTTCTGGGTTGAGTACGTAGAGCGACTCAAAATGCAAAGCGTAGCCGAAAGCGACTCCAAATTCACTGCGTGGCTAAAAGTCTCACTCGAAGCCTCAGCACCAACGCTTTCTGGGTCGAGTACGTAGAGTGACTCAAAATGCAAAGCGTAGCCGAAAGCGACTCCAAATTCACTGCGTGGCCAAAAGTCTGACTCGAAGCCTCAGCACCAACGCTTTCTGGGTCGAGTACGTAGAGCGACTCAAAATGCAAAGCGTAGCCGAAAGCGACTCCAAATTCACTGCGTGGCCAAAAGTCTCACTCGAAGCCTCAGCACCAACGCTTTCTGGGTCGAGTACGTAGAGCGACTCAAAATGCAAAGCGTAGCCGAAAGCGACTCCAAATTCACTGCGTGGCCAAAAGTCTGACTCGAAGCCTCAGCACCAACGCTTTCTGGGTCGAGTACGTAGAGCGACTCAAAATGCAAAGCGTAGCCGAAAGCGACTCCAAATTCACTGCGTGGCCAAAAGTCTCACTCGAAGCCTCAGCACCAACGCTTTCTGGGTCGAGTACGTAGAGCGACTCAAAATGCAAAGCGTAGCCGAAAGCGACTCCAAATTCACTGCGTGGCCAAAAGTCTGACTCGAAGCCTCAGCACCAACGCTTTCTGGGTCGAGTACGTAGAGCGACTCAAAATGCAAAGCGTAGCCGAAAGCGACTCCAAATTCACTGCGTGGCCAAAAGTCTCACTCGAAGCCTCAGCACCAACGCTTTCTGGGTCGAGTACGTAGAGCGACTCAAAATGCAAAGCGTAGCCGAAAGCGACTCCAAATTCACTGCGTGGCCAAAAGTCTGACTCGAAGCCTCAGCACCAACGCTTTCTGGGTCGAGTACGTAGAGCGACTCAAAATGCAAAGCGTAGCCGAAAGCGACTCCAAATTCACTGCGTGGCCAAAAGTCTGACTCGAAGCCTCAGCACCAACGCTTTCTGGGTCGAGTACGTAGAGCGACTCAAAATGCAAAGCGTAGCCGAAAGCGACTCCAAATTCACTGCGTGGCCAAAAGTCTCACTCGAAGCCTCAGCACCAACGCTTTCTGGGTCGAGTACGTAGAGCGACTCAAAATGCAAAGCGTAGCCGAAAGCGACTCCAAATTCACTGCGTGGCCAAAAGTCTCACTCGAAGCCTCAGCACCAACGCTTTCTGGGTCGAGTACGTAGAGCGACTCAAAATGCAAAGCGTAGCCGAAAGCGACTCCAAATTCACTGCGTGGCCAAAAGTCTGACTCGAAGCCTCAGCACCAACGCTTTCTGGGTCGAGTACGTAGAGCGACTCAAAATGCAAAGCGTAGCCGAAAGCGACTCCAAATTCACTGCGTGGCCAAAAGTCTCACTCGAAGCCTCAGCACCAACCCTTTCTGGGTCGAGTACGTAGAGCGACTCAAAATGCAAAGCGTAGCCGAAAGCGACTCCAAATTCACTGCGTGGCCAAAAGTCTGACTCGAAGCCTCAGCACCAACGCTTTGTGGGTCGAGTACGTAGAGCGACTCAAAATGCAAAGCGTAGCCGAAAGCGACTCCAAATTCACTGCGTGGCCAAAAGTCTCACTCGAAGCCTCAGCACCAACGCTTTCTGGGTCGAGTACGTAGAGCGACTCCAAATGCAAAGCGTAGCCGAAAGCGACTCCAAATTCACTGCGTGGCCAAAAGTCTGACTCGAAGCCTCAGCACCAACGCTTTCTGGGTCGAGTACGTAGAGCGACTCAAAATGCAAAGCGTAGCCGAAAGCGACTCCAAATTCACTGCGTGGCCAAAAGTCTCACTCGAAGCCTCAGCACCAACGCTTTCTGGGTCGAGTACGTAGAGCGACTCAAAATGCAAAGCGTAGCCAACAGCGACTCCACATGCACTGCGTAGCCAAAAGTCTCACTCGAAGCCTCAGCACCAACGCTTTCTGGGTCGAGTACGTAGAGCGACTCAAAATGCAAAGCGTAGCCAACAGCGACTCCACATGCACTGCGTAGCCAAAAGTCTCACTCGAAGCCTCAGCACCAACGCTTTCTGGGTTGAGTACGTAGAGCGACTCAAAATGCAAAGCGTAGCCGAAAGCGACTCCAAATTCACTGCGTGGCTAAAAGTCTCACTCGAAGCCTCAGCACCAACGCTTTCTGGGTCGAGTACGTAGAGCGACTCAAAATGCAAAGCGTAGCCGAAAGCGACTCCAAATTCACTGCGTGGCCAAAAGTCTCACTCGAAGCCTCAGCACCAACGCTTTCTGGGTCGAGTACGTAGAGCGACTCAAAATGCAAAGCGTAGCCAACAGCGACTCCACATGCACTGCGTAGCCAAAAGTCTCACTCGAAGCCTCAGCACCAACGCTTTCTGGGTCGAGTACGTAAAGCGACTCAAAATGCAAAGCGTAGCCAACAGCGACTCCACATGCACTGCGTAGCCAAAAGTCTCACTCGAAGCCTCAGCACCAACGCTTTCTGGGTCGAGTACGTAGAGCGACTCAAAATGCAAAGCGTAGCCGAAAGCGACTCCAAATTCACTGCGTGGCCAAAAGTCTCACTCGAAGCCTCAGCACCAACGCTTTCTGGGTCGAGTACGTAGAGCGACTCAAAATGCAAAGCGTAGCCGAAAGCGACTCCAAATTCACTGCGTGGCCAAAAGTCTCACTCGAAGCCTCAGCACCAACGCTTTCTGGGTCGAGTACGTAGAGCGACTCAAAATGCAAAGCGTAGCCAACAGCGACTCCACATGCACTGCGTAGCCAAAAGTCTCACTCGAAGCCTCAGCACCAACGCTTTCTGGGTCGAGTACGTAAAGCGACTCAAAATGCAAAGCGTAGCCAACAGCGACTCCACATGCACTGCGTAGCCAAAAGTCTCACTCGAAGCCTCAGCACCAATGCTTTCTGGGTCGAGTACGTAGAGCGACTCAAAATGCAAAGCGTAGCCAACAGCGACTCCACATGCACTGCGTAGCCAAAAGTCTCACTCGAAGCCTCAGCACCAACGCTTTCTGGGTCGAGTACGTAGAGCGACTCAAAATGCAAAGCGTAGCCGAAAGCGACTCCAAATTCACTGCGTGGCCAAAAGTCTCACTCGAAGCCTCAGCACCAACGCTTTCTGGGTCGAGTACGTAGAGCGACTCAAAATGCAAAGCGTAGCCGAAAGCGACTCCAAATTCACTGCGTGGCCAAAAGTCTCACTCGAAGCCTCAGCACCAACGCTTTCTGGGTCGAGTACGTAGAGCGACTCAAAATGCAAAGCGTAGCCAACAGCGACTCCACATGCACTGCGTAGCCAAAAGTCTCACTCGAAGCCTCAGCACCAACGCTTTCTGGGTCGAGTACGTAGAGCGACTCAAAATGCAAAGCGTAGCCGAAAGCGACTCCAAATTCACTGCGTGGCCAAAAGTCTCACTCGAAGCCTCAGCACCAACGCTTTCTGGGTCGAGTACGTAGAGCGACTCAAAATGCAAAGCGTAGCCAACAGCGACTCCACATGCACTGCGTAGCCAAAAGTCTCACTCGAAGCCTCAGCACCAACGCTTTCTGGGTCGAGTACGTAGAGCGACTCAAAATGCAAAGCGTAGCCGAAAGCGACTCCAAATTCACTGCGTGGCCAAAAGTCTCACTCGAAGCCTCAGCACCAACGCTTTCTGGGTCGAGTACGTAGAGCGACTCAAAATGCAAAGCGTAGCCGAAAGCGACTCCAAATTCACTGCGTGGCCAAAAGTCTGACTCGAAGCCTCAGCACCAACGCTTTCTGGGTCGAGTACGTAGAGCGACTCAAAATGCAAAGCGTAGCCGAAAGCGACTCCAAATTCACTGCGTGGCCAAAAGTCTGACTCGAAGCCTCAGCACCAACGCTTTCTGGGTCGAGTACGTAGAGCGACTCAAAATGCAAAGCGTAGCCGAAAGCGACTCCAAATTCACTGCGTGGCCAAAAGTCTGACTCGAAGCCTCAGCACCAACGCTTTCTGGGTTGAGTACGTAGAGCGACTCAAAATGCAAAGCGTAGCCGAAAGCGACTCCAAATTCACTGCGTGGCCAAAAGTCTCACTCGAAGCCTCAGCACCAACCCTTTCTGGGTCGAGTACGTAGAGCGACTCAAAATGCAAAGCGTAGCCGAAAGCGACTCCAAATTCACTGCGTGGCCAAAAGTCTGACTCGAAGCCTCAGCACCAACGCTTTGTGGGTCGAGTACGTAGAGCGACTCAAAATGCAAAGCGTAGCCGAAAGCGACTCCAAATTCACTGCGTGGCCAAAAGTCTCACTCGAAGCCTCAGCACCAACGCTTTCTGGGTCGAGTACGTAGAGCGACTCCAAATGCAAAGCGTAGCCGAAAGCGACTCCAAATTCACTGCGTGGCCAAAAGTCTGACTCGAAGCCTCAGCACCAACGCTTTCTGGGTCGAGTACGTAGAGCGACTCAAAATGCAAAGCGTAGCCGAAAGCGACTCCAAATTCACTGCGTGGCCAAAAGTCTCACTCGAAGCCTCAGCACCAACGCTTTCTGGGTCGAGTACGTAGAGCGACTCAAAATGCAAAGCGTAGCCAACAGCGACTCCACATGCACTGCGTAGCCAAAAGTCTCACTCGAAGCCTCAGCACCAACGCTTTCTGGGTCGAGTACGTAGAGCGACTCAAAATGCAAAGCGTAGCCAACAGCGACTCCACATGCACTGCGTAGCCAAAAGTCTCACTCGAAGCCTCAGCACCAACGCTTTCTGGGTTGAGTACGTAGAGCGACTCAAAATGCAAAGCGTAGCCGAAAGCGACTCCAAATTCACTGCGTGGCTAAAAGTCTCACTCGAAGCCTCAGCACCAACGCTTTCTGGGTCGAGTACGTAGAGCGACTCAAAATGCAAAGCGTAGCCGAAAGCGACTCCAAATTCACTGCGTGGCCAAAAGTCTGACTCGAAGCCTCAGCACCAACGCTTTGTGGGTCGAGTACGTAGAGCGACTCAAAATGCAAAGCGTAGCCGAAAGCGACTCCAAATTCACTGCGTGGCCAAAAGTCTCACTCGAAGCCTCAGCACCAACGCTTTCTGGGTCGAGTACGTAGAGCGACTCCAAATGCAAAGCGTAGCCGAAAGCGACTCCAAATTCACTGCGTGGCCAAAAGTCTGACTCGAAGCCTCAGCACCAACGCTTTCTGGGTCGAGTACGTAGAGCGACTCAAAATGCAAAGCGTAGCCGAAAGCGACTCCAAATTCACTGCGTGGCCAAAAGTCTCACTCGAAGCCTCAGCACCAACGCTTTCTGGGTCGAGTACGTAGAGCGACTCAAAATGCAAAGCGTAGCCGAAAGCGACTCCAAATTCACTGCGTGGCCAAAAGTCTGACTCGAAGCCTCAGCACCAACGCTTTCTGGGTCGAGTACGTAGAGCGACTCAAAATGCAAAGCGTAGCCGAAAGCGACTCCAAATTCACTGCGTGGCCAAAAGTCTCACTCGAAGCCTCAGCACCAACGCTTTCTGGGTCGAGTACGTAGAGCGACTCAAAATGCAAAGCGTAGCCAACAGCGACTCCACATGCACTGCGTAGCCAAAAGTCTCACTCGAAGCCTCAGCACCAACGCTTTCTGGGTCGAGTACGTAGAGCGACTCAAAATGCAAAGCGTAGCCAACAGCGACTCCACATGCACTGCGTAGCCAAAAGTCTCACTCGAAGCCTCAGCACCAACGCTTTCTGGGTTGAGTACGTAGAGCGACTCAAAATGCAAAGCGTAGCCGAAAGCGACTCCAAATTCACTGCGTGGCTAAAAGTCTCACTCGAAGCCTCAGCACCAACGCTTTCTGGGTCGAGTACGTAGAGCGACTCAAAATGCAAAGCGTAGCCGAAAGCGACTCCAAATTCACTGCGTGGCCAAAAGTCTCACTCGAAGCCTCAGCACCAACGCTTTCTGGGTCGAGTACGTAGAGCGACTCAAAATGCAAAGCGTAGCCAACAGCGACTCCACATGCACTGCGTAGCCAAAAGTCTCACTCGAAGCCTCAGCACCAACGCTTTCTGGGTCGAGTACGTAAAGCGACTCAAAATGCAAAGCGTAGCCAACAGCGACTCCACATGCACTGCGTAGCCAAAAGTCTCACTCGAAGCCTCAGCACCAACGCTTTCTGGGTCGAGTACGTAGAGCGACTCAAAATGCAAAGCGTAGCCGAAAGCGACTCCAAATTCACTGCGTGGCCAAAAGTCTCACTCGAAGCCTCAGCACCAACGCTTTCTGGGTCGAGTACGTAGAGCGACTCAAAATGCAAAGCGTAGCCAACAGCGACTCCACATGCACTGCGTAGCCAAAAGTCTCACTCGAAGCCTCAGCACCAACGCTTTCTGGGTCGAGTACGTAGAGCGACTCAAAATGCAAAGCGTAGCCGAAAGCGACTCCAAATTCACTGCGTGGCCAAAAGTCTCACTCGAAGCCTCAGCACCAACGCTTTCTGGGTCGAGTACGTAGAGCGACTCAAAATGCAAAGCGTAGCCGAAAGCGACTCCAAATTCACTGCGTGGCCAAAAGTCTGACTCGAAGCCTCAGCACCAACGCTTTCTGGGTCGAGTACGTAGAGCGACTCAAAATGCAAAGCGTAGCCGAAAGCGACTCCAAATTCACTGCGTGGCCAAAAGTCTGACTCGAAGCCTCAGCACCAACGCTTTCTGGGTCGAGTACGTAGAGCGACTCAAAATGCAAAGCGTAGCCGAAAGCGACTCCAAATTCACTGCGTGGCCAAAAGTCTCACTCGAAGCCTCAGCACCAACGCTTTCTGGGTCGAGTACGTAGAGCGACTCAAAATGCAAAGCGTAGCCGAAAGCGACTCCAAATTCACTGCGTGGCCAAAAGTCTCACTCGAAGCCTCAGCACCAACGCTTTCTGGGTCGAGTACGTAGAGCGACTCAAAATGCAAAGCGTAGCCGAAAGCGACTCCAAATTCACTGCGTGGCCAAAAGTCTGACTCGAAGCCTCAGCACCAACGCTTTCTGGGTCGAGTACGTAGAGCGACTCAAAATGCAAAGCGTAGCCGAAAGCGACTCCAAATTCACTGCGTGGCCAAAAGTCTCACTCGAAGCCTCAGCACCAACGCTTTCTGGGTCGAGTACGTAGAGCGACTCAAAATGCAAAGCGTAGCCGAAAGCGACTCCAAATTCACTGCGTGGCGAAAAGTCTGACTCGAAGCCTCAGCACCAACGCTTTCTGGGTCGAGTACGTAGAGCGACTCAAAATGCAAAGCGTAGCCGAAAGCGACTCCAAATTCACTGCGTGGCCAAAAGTCTCACTCGAAGCCTCAGCACCAACGCTTTCTGGGTCGAGTACGTAGAGCGACTCAAAATGCAAAGCGTAGCCGAAAGCGACTCCAAATTCACTGCGTGGCCAAAAGTCTCACTCGAAGCCTCAGCACCAACGCTTTCTGGGTCGAGTACGTAGAGCGACTCAAAATGCAAAGCGTAGCCAACAGCGACTCCACATGCACTGCGTAGCCAAAAGTCTCACTCGAAGCCTCAGCACCAACGCTTTCTGGGTCGAGTACGTAGAGCGACTCAAAATGCAAAGCGTAGCCAACAGCGACTCCACATGCACTGCGTAGCCAAAAGTCTCACTCGAAGCCTCAGCACCAACGCTTTCTGGGTTGAGTACGTAGAGCGACTCAAAATGCAAAGCGTAGCCGAAAGCGACTCCAAATTCACTGCGTGGCTAAAAGTCTCACTCGAAGCCTCAGCACCAACGCTTTCTGGGTCGAGTACGTAGAGCGACTCAAAATGCAAAGCGTAGCCGAAAGCGACTCCAAATTCACTGCGTGGCCAAAAGTCTCACTCGAAGCCTCAGCACCAACGCTTTCTGGGTCGAGTACGTAGAGCGACTCAAAATGCAAAGCGTAGCCAACAGCGACTCCACATGCACTGCGTAGCCAAAAGTCTCACTCGAAGCCTCAGCACCAACGCTTTCTGGGTCGAGTACGTAAAGCGACTCAAAATGCAAAGCGTAGCCAACAGCGACTCCACATGCACTGCGTAGCCAAAAGTCTCACTCGAAGCCTCAGCACCAACGCTTTCTGGGTCGAGTACGTAGAGCGACTCAAAATGCAAAGCGTAGCCGAAAGCGACTCCAAATTCACTGCGTGGCCAAAAGTCTCACTCGAAGCCTCAGCACCAACGCTTTCTGGGTCGAGTACGTAGAGCGACTCAAAATGCAAAGCGTAGCCAACAGCGACTCCACATGCACTGCGTAGCCAAAAGTCTCACTCGAAGCCTCAGCACCAACGCTTTCTGGGTCGAGTACGTAGAGCGACTCAAAATGCAAAGCGTAGCCGAAAGCGACTCCAAATTCACTGCGTGGCCAAAAGTCTCACTCGAAGCCTCAGCACCAACGCTTTCTGGGTCGAGTACGTAGAGCGACTCAAAATGCAAAGCGTAGCCGAAAGCGACTCCAAATTCACTGCGTGGCCAAAAGTCTGACTCGAAGCCTCAGCACCAACGCTTTCTGGGTCGAGTACGTAGAGCGACTCAAAATGCAAAGCGTAGCCGAAAGCGACTCCAAATTCACTGCGTGGCCAAAAGTCTGACTCGAAGCCTCAGCACCAACGCTTTCTGGGTCGAGTACGTAGAGCGACTCAAAATGCAAAGCGTAGCCGAAAGCGACTCCAAATTCACTGCGTGGCCAAAAGTCTCACTCGAAGCCTCAGCACCAACGCTTTCTGGGTCGAGTACGTAGAGCGACTCAAAATGCAAAGCGTAGCCGAAAGCGACTCCAAATTCACTGCGTGGCCAAAAGTCTCACTCGAAGCCTCAGCACCAACGCTTTCTGGGTCGAGTACGTAGAGCGACTCAAAATGCAAAGCGTAGCCGAAAGCGACTCCAAATTCACTGCGTGGCCAAAAGTCTGACTCGAAGCCTCAGCACCAACGCTTTCTGGGTCGAGTACGTAGAGCGACTCAAAATGCAAAGCGTAGCCGAAAGCGACTCCAAATTCACTGCGTGGCCAAAAGTCTCACTCGAAGCCTCAGCACCAACGCTTTCTGGGTCGAGTACGTAGAGCGACTCAAAATGCAAAGCGTAGCCGAAAGCGACTCCAAATTCACTGCGTGGCCAAAAGTCTGACTCGAAGCCTCAGCACCAACGCTTTCTGGGTCGAGTACGTAGAGCGACTCAAAATGCAAAGCGTAGCCGAAAGCGACTCCAAATTCACTGCGTGGCCAAAAGTCTCACTCGAAGCCTCAGCACCAACGCTTTCTGGGTCGAGTACGTAGAGCGACTCAAAATGCAAAGCGTAGCCGAAAGCGACTCCAAATTCACTGCGTGGCGAAAAGTCTGACTCGAAGCCTCAGCACCAACGCTTTCTGGGTCGAGTACGTAGAGCGACTCAAAATGCAAAGCGTAGCCGAAAGCGACTCCAAATTCACTGCGTGGCCAAAAGTCTCACTCGAAGCCTCAGCACCAACGCTTTCTGGGTCGAGTACGTAGAGCGACTCAAAATGCAAAGCGTAGCCAACAGCGACTCCACATGCACTGCGTAGCCAAAAGTCTCACTCGAAGCCTCAGCACCAACGCTTTCTGGGTCGAGTACGTAGAGCGACTCAAAATGCAAAGCGTAGCCAACAGCGACTCCACATGCACTGCGTAGCCAAAAGTCTGACTCGAAGCCTCAGCACCAACGCTTTCTGGGTCGAGTACGTAGAGCGACTCAAAATGCAAAGCGTAGCCGAAAGCGACTCCAAATTCACTGCGTGGCCAAAAGTCTGACTCGAAGCCTCAGCACCAACGCTTTCTGGGTCGAGTACGTAGAGCGACTCAAAATGCAAAGCGTAGCCGAAAGCGACTCCAAATTCACTGCGTGGCCAAAAGTCTCACTCGAAGCCTCAGCACCAACGCTTTCTGGGTCGAGTACGTAGAGCGACTCAAAATGCAAAGCGTAGCCAACAGCGACTCCACATGCACTGCGTAGCCAAAAGTCTCACTCGAAGCCTCAGCACCAACGCTTTCTGGGTCGAGTACGTAAAGCGACTCAAAATGCAAAGCGTAGCCAACAGCGACTCCACATGCACTGCGTAGCCAAAAGTCTCACTCGAAGCCTCAGCACCAACGCTTTCTGGGTCGAGTACGTAGAGCGACTCAAAATGCAAAGCGTAGCCGAAAGCGACTCCAAATTCACTGCGTGGCCAAAAGTCTCACTCGAAGCCTCAGCACCAACGCTTTCTGGGTCGAGTACGTAGAGCGACTCAAAATGCAAAGCGTAGCCGAAAGCGACTCCAAATTCACTGCGTGGCCAAAAGTCTGACTCGAAGCCTCAGCACCAACGCTTTCTGGGTCGAGTACGTAGAGCGACTCAAAATGCAAAGCGTAGCCGAAAGCGACTCCAAATTCACTGCGTGGCCAAAAGTCTCACTCGAAGCCTCAGCACCAACGCTTTCTGGGTCGAGTACGTAGAGCGACTCAAAATGCAAAGCGTAGCCGAAAGCGACTCCAAATTCACTGCGTGGCCAAAAGTCTGACTCGAAGCCTCAGCACCAACGCTTTCTGGGTCGAGTACGTAGAGCGACTCAAAATGCAAAGCGTAGCCGAAAGCGACTCCAAATTCACTGCGTGGCCAAAAGTCTCACTCGAAGCCTCAGCACCAACGCTTTCTGGGTCGAGTACGTAGAGCGACTCAAAATGCAAAGCGTAGCCAACAGCGACTCCACATGCACTGCGTAGCCAAAAGTCTCACTCGAAGCCTCAGCACCAACGCTTTCTGGGTCGAGTACGTAGAGCGACTCAAGATGCAAAGCGTAGCCAACAGCGACTCCACATGCACTGCGTAGCCAAAAGTCTGACTCGAGGCCTCAGCACCAACGCTTTCTGGGTCGAGTACGTAGAGCGACTCAAAATGCAAAGCGTAGCCGAAAGCGACTCCAAATTCACTGCGTGGCCAAAAGTCTCACTCGAAGCCTCAGCACCAACGCTTTCTGGGTCGAGTACGTAGAGCGACTCAAAATGCAAAGCGTAGCCGAAAGCGACTCCAAATTCACTGCGTGGCCAAAAGTCTCACTCGAAGCCTCAGCACCAACGCTTTCTGGGTCGAGTACGTAGAGCGACTCAAAATGCAAAGCGTAGCCAACAGCGACTCCACATGCACTGCGTAGCCAAAAGTCTCACTCGAAGCCTCAGCACCAACGCTTTCTGGGTCGAGTACGTAAAGCGACTCAAAATGCAAAGCGTAGCCAACAGCGACTCCACATGCACTGCGTAGCCAAAAGTCTCACTCGAAGCCTCAGCACCAACGCTTTCTGGGTCGAGTACGTAGAGCGACTCAAAATGCAAAGCGTAGCCGAAAGCGACTCCAAATTCACTGCGTGGCCAAAAGTCTCACTCGAAGCCTCAGCACCAACGCTTTCTGGGTCGAGTACGTAGAGCGACTCAAAATGCAAAGCGTAGCCGAAAGCGACTCCAAATTCACTGCGTGGCCAAAAGTCTCACTCGAAGCCTCAGCACCAACGCTTTCTGGGTCGAGTACGTAGAGCGACTCAAAATGCAAAGCGTAGCCAACAGCGACTCCACATGCACTGCGTAGCCAAAAGTCTCACTCGAAGCCTCAGCACCAACGCTTTCTGGGTCGAGTACGTAGAGCGACTCAAAATGCAAAGCGTAGCCGAAAGCGACTCCAAATTCACTGCGTGGCCAAAAGTCTCACTCGAAGCCTCAGCACCAACGCTTTCTGGGTCGAGTACGTAGAGCGACTCAAAATGCAAAGCGTAGCCGAAAGCGACTCCAAATTCACTGCGTGGCCAAAAGTCTCACTCGAAGCCTCAGCACCAACGCTTTCTGGGTCGAGTACGTAGAGCGACTCAAAATGCAAAGCGTAGCCAACAGCGACTCCACATGCACTGCGTAGCCAAAAGTCTCACTCGAAGCCTCAGCACCAACGCTTTCTGGGTCGAGTACGTAGAGCGACTCAAAATGCAAAGCGTAGCCGAAAGCGACTCCAAATTCACTGCGTGGCCAAAAGTCTCACTCGAAGCCTCAACACCAACGCTTTCTGGGTCGAGTACGTAGAGCGACTCAAAATGCAAAGCGTAGCCAACAGCGACTCCGCATGCACTGCGTAGCCAAAAGTCTCACTCGAAGCCTCAGCACCAACGCTTTCTGGGTCGAGTACGTAGAGCGACTCAAAATGCAAAGCGTAGCCGAAAGCGACTCCAAATTCACTGCGTGGCCAAAAGTCTCACTCGAAGCCTCAGCACCAACGCTTTCTGGGTCGAGTACGCAGAGCGACTCAAAATGCAAAGCGTAGCCAAAAGCGATTCCAAACGCACTGCGTAGCCAAAAGTCTGACAACGCCCGAGCAGAAGCGTGACGCCGGACACGGACGCCAGCAGCGCCGAGTCCGGCGTTGCTGGCGTCCGTGTGAACTTCCATTTCCGCTGATAAATGGAAGCGTTCGTGAATACACTCTAAGAAAAAAAGGGTGTAGCCGGGTGCATCAGGCGCTCATGCACCCTTTTCCTGAAAGACGCACCCTCCGTTGCCCAGCCAGTGTGCTTGTTCACCGACAATGAGCATCCCCCTCTCCCTTAAAAACATCTAGGTGTACCAATGCACCACCACGCTAGCCACGCCCCCCGATCAGCTTGTGCTTGCATTCCCCCATGGGGGTCACTCTTTGGGATGGGCAGTTTCTTAGGAGGTATGGAGCTATAGTGTTCCCTCGGTATTGACAGTAGAGTGGACGCTATGCTTGCTTTAGGCCAATCGGGTCTCCGGTTAGGGTCACGTGACTACAGTCTCCAAGCTAGAGATAAGGCAGAGCACGGCACCAGCCTGAAGGCCAAGGCCACAGATAGCATCCACTGCACTATTAGCTTTGGGTCGAACTTTTAACAGGATATAAGCGACAAATCCTTTCATTGTTGGGTTGAGCCTGAAGATAAGCCTTTGCGAGGGTGGCCTCTTTTGGCCTTGAAGGAGCTGCAATTTTCATACTCGTTTCTTTTTCTTTCTCTCCCTAAGCTGAAAGCATGGAAGAAGGCGCGCAGTTGCAGGACCAATGAACCGAAGGTTTTTTTTATCCCTCGACTCCTCTGTCTGAGCGCGGATACGGCAGGAGCGTGATCATGTGGTAAAGGTTTCACAGATGACGTAGTAGCTTTTTTCGACCTCGGAATGTCTGCTTCCCGGCCTAGTCGCTTGTGTGCTGTGCTGCAACCAGCGGGGCTGCCGTAGATTTCGCCCGCGACAACGTATTTGGGTGTACCAAGATTTCCAGTGTTTGAAAAGTCCTACGCGTGTATCGGCAACAGGGGATTTCTTCAAGAAAGCCCAAGGAAGTTATGTGATGTGTTTAGTGTTCGGTTCGGCAAATTACTGCTTCGGACACATCGTGTTGAATCTTCACGGAACCCTTTCTTTTCGTTTTTGTGTTTGTGTGGTTCTGCAGTGCCCGTGTCGACATATACAGGGTGTCACATAAGAAAATTTACACGGTATTTTTTACCGCAAAAATAAACTAGGCATTGCCGAACGCTCATTCTCCGCCCAAAGCTAGAGCTAGAGGTCACAACCAGAAGCCAAAGTTTCAGCCCGATTCGATATCCTAATCAAAAGTTATAAGTCATTATCTGAAAATTTCAATGGGAAAATGGAGCCCATTTTTGCCCGTTTTCGGTTTCTGGTGCCATAGAGTCCCATATGTTTTAAAACTCCGTCGGCTGCCATTTTCCCGTTGAAATTTTCAGAAAATAACTTATAACTCGTGGAAATGGAGCGTGCTGGTTAAGTTACGGTGTTTGTGGAGAATAACATAGAGGACGAAAACAGGACGACACGTTTCTCCAACTGGCAGCATACATTTATTTTGACGCCCGTCACCGAACGCGACAGTCACCGCGCAGAGTTGGAAGGGTTGAGGAGGACAGAGAAGGAAGGGAGGGTGGGGGTGGAGAGAGGATGGAGATGGAGGGAAAGAGAAACATGTTTTTAGCCGGCAGCGCACGCCGAAGTCAAAAAAAAAAAAGGGGGGGGGGGGTAATAAGGGAAGTGACCTTGAGGAGGGAAGGGCGACCCTACTTCAAAGGCGCCTACGTTTGTCGCAACTCCGGACGCAGAAAGGAAACGCCGGCGTCGGAGAGACAAAGCGATGGGGACCCGATGTTTTGCGGTGAATGGCGCATAGCGAAGGCTTCGATAATCTCGCGGCCGTATCTTGACCTGTGTGTGCCCACTGTCGTGGTGGCCGGAAACTCTGGTTCGCAGGAGGGGCAAGAACCGACGTGCTGGGCAATTGGGTGCAGGGAATGGAGGGATGGGTTGGAAGCCGCCTGTTGTACCTCGTTGGCGTGCTCCCTTAGGCGGTCGTTTAGACATCGGCCTGTCTGGCCGATGTATTGCGCGCCGCACCCGAGCGGGATCGAGTAGACGCTGGCCTGTCTACAAGGAACGAACTTGGTGGCGTGTTTTTTGGAGCACGGCTTTGGGGCGGTTGGGTTGTTGACCTTCCTGCAGAGCGAGGAGAGCCTGAGGCGACATGAAAAGAACACCTGCGTGTCATGTCGGAGTGCTAACGATTTGATTCTGTGGGAGACGTTGTGCACGTATGGAATGCACGCGAAGCGGGATGCGCGTGGCCTGCTCTTAGGTTGTGTGCCGGAGGCCTGGGCTGTCATAATGCGTTTTAATCGGGTCTCAAGTAAGTCTTTTGGGTAGCCCGCTTTGATGAGGCGGGTGAGCTGTAGGGAGCAGCTCGTCGAGATTAAGTGAGAGCATGACTTGGATCGGGATGAGGTTAGGAGGTTATGAACGATTCCGCTTTTGACGTTTTTTGAATGGTTGCTGTGGAAGGGAAGCACTGGTTTGCAAGATCTTTGCTGGAAGGACCAGCAAATGCCGGAATCCTTGGGGTGAAGGCGAAGATCCAAGAACTGTAGTCCGTTCTGTGTGGGGGCCTCGCTGGTAAATTTTAGACCGAACGAATTATCTGAGAATATCTGCTCAATATTTTTAGGATCTGAGGTGGCTTGGTGAACGATAAGGTATACCTTATCGTTCACCAAGCCACCTTATCGTTCACCAAGCCACCAAGCCACCATAGTCATCCACATATCGGAAGACGGAAGTGCCCTGGGCGAGAGCTGTGAGGGCCTCGGAAACCCGCCTATCGACGAAGAACAAGTAGATCTCACTCAAGATGGGGGCGAGGCACGAGCCGATGCAAACCCCCGTCTTCTGGGCGTAGATTCTTCCCTCGTGCTCCACTAGGGTTGAGCGTAGGTAGAGGTCGATGAGGTCCAGAAACCCCGACACAGAGATCCCCGCTGAGTTCTGGAACCTGACCGCGCCGTGGAGGTGTATGGCCTCGCTGATGAAACAGAGCATGGTGGGGATATCTAGGCTATAATACATGTCAACTATATCAAGTGAGAAAACGGCGACGGTGTTCTGGGCGGAATGGAGTTCCTCTAGGGGCTTTATCAAGGCTGAGGAGTTGTCAATGCGGAAGGGGTGAGGGAGATCAAGGACTGAGAGTTGCTTTTGTAGAAACAAGGCCAAGGGTCTCTGCCAGCAGCCTTTTTCAGAGATAATGCTGCGGAGTGGAATGTCTGGTTTATGGGTTTTGGCCGAGAAAAAGATAGAAAGGTATTGCTGAGAAGGCAGGCTGATAGAGCTCTTAAGAGAGGGAAGGTTCAGAGAGTCGCAGAGGGCTTTGGCCTCGGATCGAAGTGAGCCAGAAGGCCGGGCCCTGAGGGGCCTGAAATTCTTACATAGGGCGGCCGACGTCTTCTGGTCCAGCTGGTCCCTGTCAAGGACCACGAAGATGCCTTCCTTGTCTGCCTCGAGGAGCCTAAAGTCCGCCTGGCGGAACTCCTCGATGACCGTTCGGGCCATGTTCCCAGTGGTGGATCCACCTCCGTGGAAGCGGACGGTCCTGGAGCCGGCGCTGACAAAATCCTGGCGGTTGGCCTCCGGGATCTTCGAGGCCACCTCGTGCACCGCTGCCAGGTTGTCGACTCTTGAAACCGGAAGCTCCGGAGCGAACTTCGGTCCTTGTGACAGGAAGGCCTCGGTGGCCTGCGAGAGCTTGACTTTCGAGATGTTAATGGGTGGTTCGAGCTGCAGCTTGGGGTGTTGTGCCATCCTGGTCTTCAGGCCCCGGAGGAACTGAACCCAGGACATCTCCAGGAGGTGAGCCGCCGACTCCCTGAGGAACCGGTAAGGGGGCTGGGAAGCGAAGCCGACCCCCAGGTGCTTTGACATGGTGGTGGGGAGCAGAGCCTGCATGAGGCGAACTTCCGATGACACCTCCTCACGCGCGATCTGGGTGATCTTGTAGTGGGCAGGCCAGCTGCTTGACTGAAATCCGAAGACGCCTCTGATGTCCTCGTGGAACAGTTTCTTGCGGAGACACAGGCCCAAAACCCCGAGCCGCAGCTGAAGATGAGTCATTTTGGAGATAAATAGGGAGGCTTGGAAAAATCCTTCAGGGACAAACACCGACGGGACTGGTCGACTCGCTGATGGACGGGACATGACAAAGCTCACTTTTGTAAACACTCGTGGAAATGGAGCGTGCTGGTTAAGTTACGGTGTTTGTGGAGAATAACATAGAGGACGAAAACAGGACGAAACGTTTCTCCAACTGGCAGCATACATTTATTTTGACGCCCGTCACCGAACGCGACAGTCACCGCGCAGAGTTGGAAGGGTTGAGGAGGACAGAGAAGGAAGGGAGGGTGGGGGTGGAGAGAGGATGGAGATGGAGGGAAAGAGAAACATGTTTTTAGCCGGCAGCGCACGCCGAAGTCAAAAAAAAAAGGGGGGGGGTAATAAGGGAAGTGACCTTGAGGAGGGAAGGGCGACCCTACTTCAAAGGCGCCTACGTTTGTCGCAACTCCGGACGCAGAAAGGAAACGTCGGCGTCGGAGAGACAAAGCGATGGGGACCCGATGTTTTGCGGTGAATGGCGCATAGCGAAGGCTTCGATAATCTCGCGGCCGTATCTTGACCTGTGTGTGCCCACTGTCGTGGTGGCCGGAAACTCTGGTTCGCAGGAGGGGCAAGAACCGACGTGCTGGGCAATTGGGTGCAGGGAATGGAGGGATGGGTTGGAAGCCGCCTGTTGTACCTCGTTGGCGTGCTCCCTTAGGCGGTCGTTTAGACATCGGCCTGTCTGGCCGATGTATTGCGCGCCGCACCCGAGCGGGATCGAGTAGACGCTGGCCTGTCTACAAGGAACGAACTTGGTGGCGTGTTTTTTGGAGCACGGCTTTGGGGCGGTTGGGTTGTTGACCTTCCTGCAGAGCGAGGAGAGCCTGAGGCGACATGAAAAGAACACCTGCGTGTCATGTCGGAGTGCTAACGATTTGATTCTGTGGGAGACGTTGTGCACGTATGGAATGCACGCGAAGCGGGATGCGCGTGGCCTGCTCTTAGGTTGTGTGCCGGAGGCCTGGGCTGTCATAATGCGTTTTAATCGGGTCTCAAGTAAGTCTTTTGGGTAGCCCGCTTTGACGAGGCGGGTGAGCTGTAGGGAGCAGCTCGTCGAGATTAAGTGAGAGCATGACTTGGATCGGGATGAGGTTAGGAGGTTATGAACGATTCCGCTTTTGACGTTTTTTGAATGGTTGCTGTGGAAGGGAAGCACTGGTTTGCAAGATCTTTGCTGGAAGGACCAGCAAATGCCGGAATCCTTGGGGTGAAGGCGAAGATCCAAGAACTGTAGTCCGTTCTGTGTGGGGGCCTCGCTGGTAAATTTTAGACCGAACGAATTATCTGAGAATATCTGCTCAATATTTTTAGGATCTGAGGTGGCTTGGTGAACGATAAGGTAGTCATCCACATATCGGAAGACGGAAGTGCCCTGGGCGAGAGCTGTGAGGGCCTCGGAAACCCGCCTATCGACGAAGAACAAGTAGATCTCACTCAAGATGGGGGCGAGGCACGAGCCGATGCAAACCCCCGTCTTCTGGGCGTAGATTCTTCCCTCGTGCTCCACTAGGGTTGAGCGTAGGTAGAGGTCGATGAGGTCCAGAAACCCCGACACAGAGATCCCCGCTGAGTTCTGGAACCTGACCGCGCCGTGGAGGTGTATGGCCTCGCTGATGAAACAGAGCATGGTGGGGATATCTAGGCTATAATACATGTCAACTATATCAAGTGAGAAAACGGCGACGGTGTTCTGGGCGGAATGGAGTTCCTCTAGGGGCTTTATCAAGGCTGAGGAGTTGTCAATGCGGAAGGGGTGAGGGAGATCAAGGACTGAGAGTTGCTTTTGTAGAAACAAGGCCAAGGGTCTCTGCCAGCAGCCTTTTTCAGAGATAATGCTGCGGAGTGGAATGTCTGGTTTATGGGTTTTGGCCGAGAAAAAGATAGAAAGGTATTGCTGAGAAGGCAGGCTGATAGAGCTCTTAAGAGAGGGAAGGTTCAGAGAGTCGCAGAGGGCTTTGGCCTCGGATCGAAGTGAGCCAGAAGGCCGGGCCCTGAGGGGCCTGAAATTCTTACATAGGGCGGCCGACGTCTTCTGGTCCAGCTGGTCCCTGTCAAGGACCACGAAGATGCCTTCCTTGTCTGCCTCGAGGAGCCTAAGGTCCGCCTGGCGGAACTCCTCGATGACCGTTCGGGCCATGTTCCCAGTGGTGGATCCGCCTCCGTGGAAGCGGACGGTCCTGGAGCCGGCGCTGACAAAATCCTGGCGGTTGGCCTCCGGGATCTTCGAGGCCACCTCGTGCACCGCTGCCAGGTTGTCGACTCTTGAAACCGGAAGCTCCGGAGCGAACTTCGGTCCTTGTGACAGGAAGGCCTCGGTGGCCTGCGAGAGCTTGACTTTCGAGATGTTAATGGGTGGTTCGAGCTGCAGCTTGGGGTGTTGTGCCATCCTGGTCTTCAGGCCTATTTATCTCCAAAATGACTCATCTTCAGCTGCGGCTCGGGGTTTTGGGCCTGTGTCTCCGCAAGAAACTGTTCCACGAGGACATCAGAGGCGTCTTCGGATTTCAGTCAAGCAGCTGGCCTGCCCACTACAAGATCACCCAGATCGCGCGTGAGGAGGTGTCATCGGAAGTTCGCCTCATGCAGGCTCTGCTCCCCACCACCATGTCAAAGCACCTGGGGGTCGGCTTCGCTTCCCAGCCCCCTTACCGGTTCCTCAGGGAGTCGGCGGCTCACCTCCTGGAGATGTCCTGGGTTCAGTTCCTCCGGGGCCTGAAGACCAGGACCAAGAACCAGTGCTTCCCTTCCACAGCAACCATTCAAAAAACGTCAAAAGCGGAATCGTTCATAACCTCCTAACCTCATCCCGATCCAAGTCATGCTCTCACTTAATCTCGACGAGCTGCTCCCTACAGCTCACCCGCCTCGTCAAAGCGGGCTACCCAAAAGACTTACTTGAGACCCGATTAAAACGCATTATGACAGCCCAGGCCTCCGGCACACAACCTAAGAGCAGGCCACGCGCATCCCGCTTCGCGTGCATTCCATACGTGCACAACGTCTCCCACAGAATCAAATCGTTAGCACTCCGACATGACACGCAGGTGTTCTTTTCATGTCGCCTCAGGCTCTCCTCGCTCTGCAGGAAGGTCAACAACCCAACCGCCCCAAAGCCGTGCTCCAAAAAACACGCCACCAAGTTCGTTCCTTGTAGACAGGCCAGCGTCTACTCGATCCCGCTCGGGTGCGGCGCGCAATACATCGGCCAGACAGGCCGATGTCTAAACGACCGCCTAAGGGAGCACGCCAACGAGGTACAACAGGCGGCTTCCAACCCATCCCTCCATTCCCTGCACCCAATTGCCCAGCACGTCGGTTCTTGCCCCTCCTGCGAACCAGAGTTTCCGGCCACCACGACAGTGGGCACACACAGGTCAAGATACGGCCGCGAGATTATCGAAGCCTTCGCTATGCGCCATTCACCGCAAAACATCGGGTCCCCATCGCTTTGTCTCTCCGACGCCGACGTTTCCTTTCTGCGTCCGGAGTTGCGACAAACGTAGGCGCCTTTGAAGTAGGGTCGCCCTTCCCTCCTCAAGGTCACTTCCCTTATTACCCCCCCCCCCTTTTTTTTTTTTTTTTTTTTTTTTGACTTCGGCGTGCGCTGCCGGCTAAAAACATGTTTCTCTTTCCCTCCATCTCCATCCTCTCTCCACCCCCACCCTCCCTTCCTTCTCTGTCCTCCTCAACCCTTCCAACTCTGCGCGGTGACTGTCGCGTTCGGTGACGGGCGTCAAAATAAATGTATGCTGCCAGTTGGAGAAACGTGTCGTCCTGTTTTCGTCCTCTATGTTATTCTCCACAAACACCGTAACTTATAACATTTGATTAAGTCATCAGATCGGGCTGAAACTTTGGCATCTGGTTGTGACCTCTAGCTCTACCTTTGGGCGGAGAACGAGCGTTCGGCGATGCCTAGTTTATTTTTGCGGTAAAAAAGACCGTGTAAATTTTCTTTTGTGACACCCTGTATATCGGATTACATATTTTAAGTCCGGTATTTTCATCGTAAGTGCACTGCAACCTACTCCTTTGCAACAACTGACCGTTCCGTTCCGGATTACCTCTATAATTAGGCAGTGTCTTTTTTCTATCAGCCGGGAGAATAATTTCCCCGAAATTTTATCGGCAGTCGCCTGCCATTAGCTGTATACAATAATGTAACAACTGCAGGTGGAATACTGACTTTCTTATTCTCCTGGCGTTTTGTGAAAACACGTTTTTGTCGATACACGTTTTGTAGACATGTTTCATCGACACTAACGTTTCATCGTTACTCGTTACGCAAAATGCACGCTGTAGGGACATTTTGTCGCGCGTGTGTCTCTGAGGCGCGTGCTCACCGACCCAGCCGACCCGCTCGCGCCGCTTCGTGG
The DNA here is from genome assembly GCF_016920785.2 of Ixodes scapularis. Lineage (NCBI taxonomy): Eukaryota > Metazoa > Arthropoda > Arachnida > Ixodida > Ixodidae > Ixodes > Ixodes scapularis. The sequence goes on from NW_024609879.1 coordinate 13,752,004, forward strand.
CGACAGTCTGCGGAGGCTCATTACAAAAATGTTAGCCCACCTGTCCCGCCCATACACGTCACTTCGCGGATACATTCTGGGGCGGCTCATTACAAGAAAAGAAAGGAGAGAAGCTAAAATAGAAAAGCTAATCTGAGCTGTCGATGAAACGTCGTTCGATGAATTAACGGCGACTGCCGGTGGATATTTGTGGAAATAAATGTACGGGCTGCTGGCAGAATGGACACTACCTAAGACTCACCCCCGGTTCTTGTTTGCTTAGTAATCTTTTCAGTTGTGTAAAAACATCTTTGTACGTCTTCAGATATCACGGATTGCTTGCAAGTTTGTACTTGTTTACGGAATAGGCTGTCTAATAAACTTCTATGAGATTTGAAAACAATACCGTGTGTCCGTTTACCTGCCTTTTTGCAATCACCGGGGCGCATACATTTTTTACTGCTTTCCTTGATGTCTTAAATAGGTTTATGAAGTTATGAAACGGGTGCATAAAGTGGTGTAACCATGCACCTTTGAATCGGGTGCATCTGTGTTCTCTTCGAATTCAGCAAGTGTAGAAAGAGGTGTAACAATACACTATTGAACGGGGTGCTCCTGTGTTCCCTTTAAGAGCAGTAGGTGTAGAAAGGGGAGTAATGGTACACTATTGAGCGGGGTGCGTCTGTGTTGACTTTGAGTGAAGCGGGTGTATGAAGAGGTGCAATGGTACACCATCGAATGGGGTGCATCTGTGTTCCCTTTGAGTGAAGCGGGTGTAGAAAGAGGTGTAGCCGTACACCATCGAATGGGGTGCACCTGTGTTCCCTTCGATTGAGATTTCTGTAGAAAAAGGTGTGCATGTGCACCACACCAACGGGTGTACACGTACTCCCATATTTGGGGTGCACCACACCAACGGGTGTACACGTACTCCCATATTTGGGGTGCACTTGTATTCCCCCAAAGGGTGTAGTATATGTGACAAGCACTCACACCCTCTATGGGTGTACCCCATGACACCCTTTTTTATAGAGTGTAGGGGGCGTCTGGAGTCTTTCTTTCAGTTCGTTGAACGCTTGTTCTTGCTCGTCCCCCCACTGGAAGTTCACGTCGTCCTGCGTCAGATGCGTAAGCGGTGCAGAAATCTTGGGTAAATCGCGAACGAAACGTCTGTAGTAAGCGCACAGCGAAAGAAATCTTCGTAAGGCTTTCTTGTCTGATGGCTTCGGAAATGCGGCGACAGCGAATGTTTTTGCCGGGTCAGGGCTTGCACCCTGAGCGCTCAGGACGTGGCCCAGAAATTGGAGCTCGCCGTAAGCGAACTAACATTTGGACGGCTTGAGTGTCAGTCCAGCATTCTGGATGGCCTGTAGCACGGCTGGCAGACGTCTCAGGCTCTCGTCGAAGTCGCTGGCGAATACCGCGACGTCGTCGAGGTAGACGAAACAGCTTTGCCATTTCAAGCCTAAAAGGACGGTATTCATCACGCGCTGGAAGGTCGCCGACGCTGTGCACAGTCAAAACGGCATCACTTTAAATTCGTACAGTCCGTCCGGCGTGACGAAGGCAGTCTTTTCACGATCCCGTTCGTGAACCTCGATTTGCCAGTGCCCACTCTTCATTCCATCGACGAAAGTATCGGGCGTGGCGCAGTTGGTCCCGAGTGTCGTCGATGTGGGGCAGCGGGTAGACGTCCTTTTTTTGTTACGGCGTTCATCGACGATAGTCCAGGTATAACCGAAGAGTCCCGTCTTTCTTTTTCATCAGGACTACTGCCCACGGACTGTTTGAGGGCTGGATGATGTCGTCGTCGAGCATTTCTTCAACTTGCTTCTGAATGATTTCTCCCTCTTTCATTGAGACACGGTACGGCGACCGATGAACGGGGAAGCTCGTCGTCATCAGTAACAATTTGATGTTTCGCAACCGTCGTTTGGCGTCCCTTTGACGACGTGGAGAAGCACTGACTGAACTCGGCGAGAAGGTTACTGAGTTGTCACCTTTGTGGGGTAGGCAGGGCTGGATTGATATCGAACTGCGAAGGCGGCACTGTCTCGTCTGGCCACGAAGAGACGTCGTTTGATATTCCGGCGATAGCGGCTGAGTCCGGGAGTTCCTCGGCGTGGCCCACGGCGGTGCCTTTCGTAAGGTGCTGAGCCTCCTGTCGGAAGTTGTTACGGGTGCTACACTGCGTCTGTGCTGGAGCTCCGCGATGCCTCTTGCGACGCCGATCCCTCTTCATAGGAGCAGTTGTATGCTACCGTCAAGCAAAGCTTCTCCGCAGATGCCCTTTTAGGTCGCGACAGACACAAGTACACTCGAGAGTGGTGGCAAGTTCACGTGGTCGGAGAGTGCACGTACTGTAGCTAACGTGGTTCCGTAGTTTTTGGTCCTCGGGCCTTACGACAGGTTTCCGCAGCCTCAATTCGTTGGCTTCCAGGTCGATGACGGCGCCGTATTCACACAAGAAGTCCATCCCGAGTATAACGTTCCTCGAACAGTCTCGTAGAACGACGAAATTAACGGACACGTCTGGCCGCGAACCTCGACGCAATCAGTGCATCTTCCGACTGGCGTGATGAGATGTCCCCCGGCGGTTCGTATCTGTGGGCCATCACACGGCGTCGTCACTTTCCGAAGATGTTGGGAGAGCCTCTCACTCAGGACGGAGTAGTTTGCTCCGGTGTCGACGAGAGCCGACGGGTCGTGACCGTCGATAACGATGTTTAGGTTATTCTTTACCGTTGCAGAAGTGTCGTTTCTGTCTCTGTTGTCGTTTGAGCGGGGGCCCTCGGACGTTCATGGAGGACCTTGGCGTCGGTCGTCTTTGGCAACTCCACCTCCAGGGGTTGCCGCGCCTAGTTTCTCCGACGGGGAGCGAGGGGTGACAGGCTTTCACGTCGGGGTCGGAGCACCGGCGAAGCTGAGCGTCATGGCGACGGCGACCGGGACTCTCGGCGGTACGCAGGCTCGGGGGACTGAGGTCGTCGCAGGTACTTGTCGACCTCCCGAAGGCGCTCACCACAACAAGTCGCGTGTCGTTCAGGTGGAACCCGCGCAGGCCGAGTCGACGGTATGGACATCGGCGGTAGGTGTTTGCTTCCCCGCAGTGGAAGCACAGAGGACGTCGGTCGAGCGTTCGCCACTCGTCGGTCTTCCGGGGTGCGCGGGGCTCCTGGCTGGCGTACTGGACCTGGACGTCGTGGCGTCAGTTGTGCTACGGCGCAGGAGACTGACGTCGGGGCGGAGCGATATAGGCGCGAGGAGGAGGCGGTGGCTGTCGGGCCACTGCGGCGTATATTAACGTGGGTTTTTCGGGGACTGCTACGCTCACGGTAGCCTCTGGTTGAATGGCTCTCTGCACCTCTTCCGGCACGACCTCGGCGATGGAGAGCGAAGCTGGTCGGTTAGAGGCAGTTGGCAGCCTTCGGAGCTCCTCCCGGACGACGTCGCGAATGATTTCGCGAACGCCTGGGGTGCTGGAGACAAGGTCGCGGCTAGACGGCCGGAGGGCAGCGAGGCCGGGTAGTCGCTGACAGTGACTGGATCGGGCTTGCAGGGCACGCTCGACGTTCGCTGCCTCGATGACAAAATCTTTGACTTTTTTCGAAGGGCTAGAGACCGGGCCGCCAAAGATGCAGTCTCTGATGACCCGCATGAGGATTCGCAGCTTCTTTTCTTCTGTGGCCCGAAGGTCGCGCGGGCGCACAGGCGCAGAACGTCCTCCACAAAGCCGGTGATGGTCTCGTTGGGGCCCTGGGGTCTGGTTCGTAGTAGATCTTCGGCTCTCTGTCGGCGGTTATGGTTAATAAATGTGCCTTTCAGCTCGCTCTTGAAAATGTCCCACGACGTCAAAGAAGATTCATAATTTTCGAACCAGTGCTTGGCGGTCCCTTTTAAGTAAAAAATATACGTTGTGCAGGCGCTGCTCATCTGTTTAGCCGTTGTGGCGGGCAACGTGTTGGTAATGGTCGATCCAGTCTTCCGCATCTTCGTGCTGCTCACCGTGTAACGAAGCTGTAGTCCGCGGTGCGACGGGTATGTAAATGTTGGTAGATGCGGCCGGGTTCTGCGACTGCTCGTTCTCCATTGTCGGCCTCGTTGGCTGCTTGGTCCTGGGTGGCAGAAATCCGTGTTCCGGGTGTAAACCTTGGATGCGGCGACTTGATCGGGTCTCGATCTGGTCTTCGTCGCGTCCTCGGAGGATTGAGTTCGGACTTGTACTGCGGGAACCCGGAGGGCTGCGGTGGACGGGGATCGATACCACGCACCTTCACCACAATGTCAAATGACAAGGTGAAACAAAAATAACTATGGAAACTGAAACAGAGGAAATCAGAGCGCCGCGGGCGTCGAAGTTGGCGTGACAGCAGAGTCGAACGCTGGGGCGAAACTGACTTCGGCTCGCCACGCGAAGCCCCTTATATACACGCGTGGGCTTCTGGAATGATCGGCGTAGAAGGTACTATCGGGGAAAAATGAAATGCGAACAGAGGAGCGCGTGGCTCGCGGTACAGGCTGCGCCGCCTGGAAGTGAGCCTAGGTGCGAGGGAGCGTGGCCTACTCCGACGTGTTCTCGCCCCTCCCTCTGTGCTCCCCAAGCTTCAGCAGTGCGCCTCTTAGTGCGCTGAAAGCTATCACCGCTCTCTTTGCTGGCTCAGCGCGTGTGGTGCAAAGAAGCTCGCCGCATTCGCCGAGCAGGCAAAGATAGCGGTGACAGCTTTCAGCGCACTGCGAGGTGCACTGCCGAAGCTGGGGGAGCGCCAATCGAGGGGCGTGAACACATCGAAGTGGGCCACTCACCCTTGCCCCTAGGTTCACTTCCAGGCGGCGCAGCCTGTACCGCGAGCCACGGGCTCCTCTGTTCGCATTTCAGTTTTACCTGATAGTACATAGAGTAATATACACAAGGTAAAGAGCGGACACTGATATAGGCCCCAGCAGCCCAGATAGACCAGTGATAGGTAGCGCTCCTAGCGGGCAGCGTTGAGCATAATCTGATTCCGGTCATGGCCAAGTTAGCTTCGGTTTCGGTTTGGGCGTCTCACTCCTCGCTCCGCTCTCGTAAACTCGACTCCCGAAGCCGCGGTTTTATTTTTGTGTGTGTGTTTTTCTTTTTTTAATATTGACGCACTTTTATTTTAATTTTTACGAAAGAATCTATGCAAACTGTGTCACACAATATTTCAACTTACTTTACATATCAGGGATGTAGTTCTTGGTTTTTTCCTATTGTAAAAGATTAAAGTTACACAATCGCCACATTGACTCCTGACTGGTGGAAGATTTTGGGGTCAACAACAGTAGGTGGTTCGAAAACCTTTTATTGGACCATATTCATGTATACATGATTTACTTCAGAAGCTCTGTATGTTTTATACGAAACAGATACTCACAAAAATAAATTAGTATGAAGGAGTTTGGCATATCTTCCACTTCGTAGTAGATTTGTAGCGGAACCAATTTAACAAAAACTTTCCACAGAAAACATGCTGAATGGTCCATTCACTTTCATGCCGACTCGGGCACGGGAAGTAAGTGCAGAAATATATAAGGCATCCTTAAAGTCTGGGGGTCTCAGGGGGTCCGGGACCCCCCTCCAATTTTGGCGGGGGGTCTGAGACCCCCCCGTTTTACCTGTGTTCCCTCTGTCTTAGTCCTGTGCTTGGGGAACAGAGGTGAAGAGTTCTGGATAAATTGAAAGGATACATCGCTGTAGAAAGAAGCTGTAGAAGTGTCGGTTTAACGTTATCGAAGAAGCACACAAATAGAGTCCCCCCCCCCCCCCCCCCCTCCCCAGACTGGAGGCAGACTAAGTCCTGGCTATCATTACCAGACACAAGAGTATAATAAGAGTGCGAAACACATACCGGATAGGACAAATTCTTCATTTCCGGCTAATATGACAACACCGATTTGCATAGCCTCAAACTCACTGCGGGGAAGCTATTACCAAACAATGAGAGCTCTATTCGAAATCTGAAAAGGTTCAATGTCCCTAAACATTCCCCAAAAGTGTCCAGGAAAGAAGAATAGCTTCAGAAAAAGCGGCTAAAAAACTATGAACAGTGGATACAAAAGTGGACACACTTTCTTTCGAATATTGTTAGCCTCTTACACTATTTTCTATAAAAATTCTGCTGAAGTAAATAAATATTTCTGTTAGGGAGATTTGAAACATATTTGCTGGAAAAAGGGGAAACAAATGTTTGGAATGCAAGCAGGACCGCCCAATTAATAAGCACTTCCTGTTTGTTGTTTGCAACCGTCAACAGTTAAACCTGTGTAGCTGCTTGCCAGCCACTGAAGAGTGCAACCGAACTTTGTCTACATTCCGGTTAAGAAATCGAACATGCCAACACAAGCGTATTCTGCAAAATATTTCAAAAAACCATTTGTGGCACTCCTCTGAACAAAGGCTAAAACGACCCAGACCTCAAAGTGTGCGATACAAGGCGGCATACACTCCTCAAACAAGTGCCACACTCTCTATTATAGGAAGAAAGTGATTTCCTAATTTCTGAATTAAATTAAAGGCAGCCTGTGATAATACTACTAAGTTCCCGAAGAGTTTCGCAAGCACGTGCCACGCTTTAAGCACAAGAAAGTACTGGTGAGGCCTGGTCGTTATCAGACTCATCCCATAGCAGCTGAAAACAGCCACAGCTGTGGGTTGTCTGTTCAAACACAAATTTGATCAAATATCCCCAAACGTAATAAGTGGGCGAGTCATCAATTACGTGAGACCTGATGTCTGATGCCAGCTCAGAAATATCCTCTAGTGGCGGGAAGTTATCAATTGGAAAACATTCCACATTGTCTGAAATTCAACTTTCATGATGCGAAGATATTGGCCACTCCTTGAGGGCCTTGTCATTCTCTACGTTTTCATTGTTCGACAGTTTGAACAGTTTCTTCATTCCTATGTGTTTTAGCCGTAAGGCGAACTAATGCACATTTAGTTTTCTGTTGCAGCCCAGCATTTGTCGTATATAGCTCCAAAAATGTTCTCAATTAGGTCTTGCAGCAGGCGTCGTGTAAGTAAGAACTTGAAGTCATGGCTGTTTGAAAGCTCATCCCAGAGCGTGAGGATACTTTTTATAGTAACTTGCCACCCTATGATGGCTTGTGGCTGCCTCCTACTTTGGAACTGCCATGCTGAAGTCCATCCGAGTTGCTGGTGAAAGAAACCGAGTATTTCATATTCTCTCTTCAGACCGGCATGACGCAACTTCTGCCATGTCTTCTTGAAATGTGAGCTATTTAGACAATGAAAAAAAATGAAAGCCGCTTACAACTCCCTGTAACGCCGAATTAGAGCGCAGCTCTTGAGGAGGAGGAGGGAAGGGCACGGGGGGGGGGGTAAACTAACCAGGGGGGGGTCACGTGATCTTGGGGGTCACGTGACCCCCAATGCCGATGATGTCATCACTGACGTCACTGATGACGTCATCAGTGACGATGACGATGCGGGTACCGATGACGTCATTAGTGACGTCACTGATGGCTTCACCAGTGATGATGACGATGACGATGCGAATGTCGGTGACGTCATCAGTGACGTCGCTGATGACGTCATCAGTGATGATGACGACGATGCGGATGCCGGTGACGACATCAGTGACGTCACTGATGACGTCATCAGTGATGATGACGATGACGATGCGGATGCCGGTGACGTCGTCAGTGATGATGACGATGACGATGTGGATGCCGGTGACGTCATCAGTGATGATGACGATGACAATGTGGATGCCGGTGACGTCATCAGTGATGATGACGATGACGATGTGGATGCCGGTGACATCAGTGATGATGACGATGACGATGGGGATGCCGGTGACGTCATCAGTGATGATGACGATGCGGATGCCGGTGACGTCATCAGTGATGATGACGATGACGATGTGGATGCCGGTGACGTCATCAGTGATGATGACGATGACGATGTGGATGCCGGTGACGTCATCAGTGATGATAACGATGACGATGGGGATGCCGGTGACGTCATCAGTGATGATGACGATGATGATGTGGATGCCGGTGACGTCATCAGTAATGATGACGATGCGGATGCCGGTGACGTCATCAGTGATGATGACGATGACGATGTGGATGCCGGTGACGTCATCAGTGATGATGACGATGACGATGTGGATGCTGGTGACGTCATCAGTGATGATGACGATGACGATGTGGATGCCGGTGACGTCATCAGTGACGATGACGTCATCGGGGGGTCACGCGACATCGGCGGGGGTCACGTGACCTCGGGGTCACGTGACCTCAGGGAAGTCACGTGACCTCGGGGGGGTCACGTGACCCCCCACGAGGTCACGTGACCCCGGTGGGGGGGCTCGCGCGGTGCATTATGGGACATTTCCCATGATGCACCGCGCGGTTACGCCGACGGCGACGGCGACGGCGACGGCGACGCCGCTCAAGCAGGAAACGGGCCTCTAAGAGCTGCGCTCTAAAAGTATGTATATCCTATCACAGAAATAGGCTGTAGCCATGGCTGCCTCAGGAAGCTCCTTGACATAAACAAGGGATATAATTGCAAGAAAGAGTGAGGCACTCAGTCCCTGTGCGGCACGATTTACTTCCATGTTACTGAAAGGTTTTTGAAAAATGTGTCTCTCAGTAAGTTTCGGAGCCAATCGCAACCTCATCTCATGGGTACAACGATAAGGTTTAACAATATGGGACCACTCAATGACCTCATTTCCAATGCAAAATTTGTGTGCTTGGAGATTGTTCCTGGTTGTTTTGGTAAGGTGTGAAACATCAAAGATAAAGTAAACATATTCGTTGTCAACTTCAATAAATGGCTTATCAACACGCCCACCAAGTTGGTTGGCCAAGCTTACGTTTGAAGCGCCGTAATCAACGACCACAGCCTTTACTGTGAAGCCAACAGTCTTAAGCTCCCGAATGAGAGAACTGAGGAGACTGCGTTTAACAGAAGACGTTGTTGGAGTGTGCCCAACAGTGTATGCAAGGGGCTAAGCCCACCCCACCTCCCGGAAATTCCAGAGAGCATAACAACAAGGTTGTATTTGCAATGTTAGAGATTCGTTCAACACCGTCATCTGTAAGTCCATAGACGATTCTGTGTGCAAGGTCGTGAGTTAAGTTCTTTTTTAAAACAATCTCATCGAAAATCAAGATGCATACACGATCAAGTGCAGCCCGACAGCCCGGTGGAAACAACAGCGTGAGAAACTCAATCCGATTGGCTCCACAAATCTACGCCGAGAATGAGTCACGAGTCACCTTGATCATGAGTCACCTTGATTGATGCAAAGTCGACCGAACATGATGCAGCAGAAAGCATATACGGACGGCACGCACGGAACGGACGGACGAGCTGAGGCCATGTAGAACGTTGCAGAGGCGACGGCGTGCAGGCAGGCAGGCCATGGCAGGCGCCATTAATCACGTGGTTTTTGTGACGAATTTGATCAAAACTTTTTAGTCGTTTAAGTACTTTGAATATTTCTATACTCGGCGACAACGTTTCTTGGCAATGCAGTGGATAGTAGAGGCCCGCGTCCCCTCTCCCATTTTGAGTGTACGCGGGCTCTCCTCCTCCCCCATTTCTGAGGAAAGGAGGAGAGCCTGCGTACACTCAAAATGGGAGAGGGGACGCGGGACGTACCTTCCACTGCATTACCAAGAAAAGTTGTCGCGGAGTATAAAACATAACAATTCCAAAAATAAATACTTCTCGGAGAGAGAGAGCTCTAATTTATATTAACCAAATTACAGAAAAGCGCCACGTAGTGGAGGGCATTAAAGACACAATCTGGGCTGCGAATCGGCTTCTGTGCCTTCTCTTTAAGTTTACTAGATTACTCTATGGAAAATACGACGCGTAGAACATTCGGACCTAGAACACGCCCTCCAACACGGTTCTCGAATTTTCCAGAATATTACATTAGAGTAAACAAAAATCCGTCCCCGCGGCCAGGAATCGAACCCTGTCTTTGTGCGGGGAAGGCGCGCGCGATAACCGTTAGGCCACGAGCGCGCTGCCTGCTTCGTCAGCTGCGCTCGCGGTAATATACAGGGACAAACGGCGCTTTCTCTGTGTAACCCTCGCCTTCTGTTGCTTGTCCTTCAAAGCCGTTACCCTATCACAACTATGATTAGCTGAAAAAGAAAACATTTCATGCTACGTACTGCGGCTTCCAAGAAATCAGTGAACATCTGTGTAACGTTAATAAGCATTAGAAGGAAGCATGTTGTTTAAAAATACTGCAGATTCGTTACGCACAGTATTTTATGACAATTTATTTTATGGTCCCTGTCGCTGACTTCTATTCATTAGGCTTCGCTCTAAGAAACCACTCATCACGCCTAATCTATCATCCAAAAGCTTATAACAGAACAGTAGACGAGCAATATCAAAATAACGAAGTCCTCTTCTATTTAGCGCATGATATTTTTGTTGCAAACCGTACCTGCCCCCCTTTCTTGCGACATCATAGTAAAAACACGACTGATCGTTACATCTTGTACGGTAATATAGAGAATATCTGAAGACGTCGTATTAAAAACTGAGTTAAAGCGAAGTAAACAAAAACAATTCTGATATTGCCGTTATCCGCCGCATTAAAATAAATGAAATACCGGTTTGTGTGCTAAATACATACAGAATAGCGTTAGAGTATGAATATTACAGGATAATGCATCTGCCCACAACAAAACACTCAAGTAGTTTGGTACATATTAACCCCTTATTGTCTGTGGAGCATTCACATTACAGGAACACACAGGGATATCTTCGTCCATAAAAAGATAAAATGACCATACAATAAAACTGTTTCTGTTTATATAGTCCGGAACAGTAATCAAGGAACAATATTGAAAAATAATGTCATTCACAAGCGTATGGACTGCACTTAATTATCCAAGAATGAAGGCTTAAATTACCGCGAAGAACTATGTATTCAAAATTTGAAACCGATGTATCAGTGAACCCGTTCCAAACATATGAAATTTTAGTTTGATTTTAAATTAAGCTGATGTTAAACCAGATGTCTAAATGTGCATGCAATTACGTCCGTTCACATGAATGTTGCACTAAAAAAGCACATCGTATTCTAAATTTATTTCTCAAACGTGTGTAATCGATTTTGATACAGTTAAATGCAAAGAATATTTTTTTTCAAGCTTGAGCCTTAGAGAGTGTTCATACGACGTCCTGATTCAGTACAGACCCGTTATCCGACATAGTTGATTGTAATGTTCCCTGAGCATTTGGTGAGCGCACGGAATTGCGGAGGCACATTTCTGCCAGCCGTTGGCGTGTATCACGGTGTTTACTCATAACAATGTTTCGTGTCCTCTTGCGTTTTCGTTGGTGCACGGACCCAACTGAACGAGAGTACGCGAGAAGGGCTGCTGAAGAAACGTACCCTCAAGAAACTTCGTAGTGGTATTGAGACTCACATACGTGCTCGGGGTGTCGAAAGAAAGAACGTGCAGCTCAGTGTCGTTCCAAACGTAGAGTAAATCAATATAAACCATTACCTAATGCGTGAAGCAAGTATGATCATGTTCTAGCCTCACGCCCATTTCGTCGTTCCAGTTTTAAGTTGTAATATCAAGATGACCTACGCTAAGTGTCGATGCATACAAACCGCCCAAGAAATGCCACCTATTTACCTATTTCACAGACTATAATTTTATCAGATTTGGAAGCGTACAACCCGTAAACCATAGAAGGCGTTGAAAAAAAAGTTTACACCCGGGATGTTTCCACCGGGCTCTAAAGAACGCTTAAATTTCGAACGCCTTCACATCACGGGATCTCGGCGCTAACCTTTTGCTTCATTGCACATTCGTGAGTCATAACGTTGAAACCTAACCAAGACAGCAATTGATGGCCATCTGTCAGAAGCGGGACGCTTGGAAATACACGTGTATAAACATGTGTTTCGCGTGTGCCGATGTCGGCCACCTAAGTGCTGTGCACGACGACCCTCCAACATTTTTAAAATTATTCGATGCGAAATAAATATTGCGTTAACCTTGTTACACCCGTTATTTTCTTGTTCTTTGAACCCACTGCGTCGCAGCTAACCACACACACGAACTCTCGCGAATCGCGACTTTGACCATAGTAAATTAACAGTCGTAGTAGGAAGGAAATTTTTCTTCCCATGATGCATCGATCCAAGCTAAGTGAATACGCCCTATTCAAGAAATAACAAGAAAATCTACGATCAATCACGGATATATTACGACTATATTAAACTGAAAGTAAAGCTCCAAATATGAGATGAAAGTTCCAAAAAAGCACCCCGAACTTTAAAAAAAAAGGCTTTAAAAACCCGTTGCCCAAGATGTAAAAAAATACGAATAACATTTTATTGAATTTTCTCTACAGAAAAAAGCATATACACTAGTACTCGCTCCGTTTCTAGAATTTGGTGCGAGTGAAGATTTTTTTTTTATTTTAGTTTACCAAATGCTGTACCAAAGATTCTACGCTAAGCAAAACCACCCTATTAGAAATGTTATGAAGTACGTAATTAGGAACACTGACTGCCAGTCACGATGATCCCTGGTGGAACGCACCTTGATGGTCCGTCGGATGACGTCCGGTCGCCACTGCTGGAATGTTCCAGATAACGTATGTGGTGGTCTTTAATAGAACGTACTTGATGGAACCTGATGGAATTTGTGATTCTGTGCGTTTGGTATTGCATCAAACACAGCCTATATCACATACAAGTTCGAACGTGCAACCGTTTTGTAGAACGCAAAACACAAGAAAAACAACTTTGGCAGTATAAGTGTCTCGGCGAATTTACGCCACAAACCGGAAAAACAGGGCCGACATCGGTTGAAAGCATGGGGCAAGTACAATGTTTTCACGATAACTCCAAGCGGTAATCCGAAACCGATGGTATACAAAAAATCACAATTGAAGCTGCCAGAAGCACTCAACGTCGCGCGCGCAAAGCCAGCACCAAACTTCTTCACTTGGAAGCCGGCACGGAAACCAAACACTCCATGCGGACACCGGACAGGGCCTCTCCCTCCAGTGCGTGCCCAGTCAGCGCGGCATCACTGAGAATGAGACGGCCGACCAACTGGCCAAAGTGGTACGCAACGACCCCGCGTTATGGCTGTGCAGTGTGCAACCCTTCGAGGACACGAAGCTCCTGGTGTCCCGGGCGGTCAAAGCAAAGCATCCCGACGCGAGGTAAGTACGCGGAGGGATACCGCCTCGTGGAGAGAGACCGCCTTGCTAGGCCTTCCCGGATCGAGGACCATCGGACAGATTCTGCATACGCCTCCTCCAAACGAGCAACGCCGTGACCCCAGTGAATCTGCGCTGCCTCAAGCCGAGCGCTAACCAAATGTGCGGGACCTTGGAGAATGGGCGAACACCAGCCTCATCTTGTTCGAGTACGCGGATGACGTCGACGACCCCGCGGAGCTGATGACGGCGTTCGGCATACTAAGCCTTCCCTGCAGAACGAAAGAACATATAATCCGTCTGCATGAGAAGGCGCAAACAAAAAGAGGAGGCTCTCAAGGCGCCACTCACCCTCCTCGAGAACAATGGACTGCAACAATCCATTTAAAAGACTTTCAATTGCAAGATTTTTAAGAGAGAATCCAACCTTCCCACACTCCGCCGCACATAAAAGGAGGCGAAAGGTGGCCCGGCGCGCGAGTGCCCTCGCAGCAGTAGCACTGCGCTATTCCCGCGTTCAATACTTTCAAACTAACACGGGATCAAATGATCAAAGCTGACGAACCTTTTTTTCGGAGGACGGAAATTATAAATATTTTTTTGATAAAGTAATAGCGTTTGTCGAAATTGTCGTGCGCTAGTAACCACCAAAGCTTATATCCCATGATCATTCTCCTGTCTGCACTTCAACGGCTCCTGAAGTGCGGGTAGAGACATTCGCTGTGAAATCGGGATCGCCATCAAGGAATCTTGAGGGAATTTCGCGGCTGCCGTCTGCTACCAGAAAGCCCAAACGCACAGACTGACTTCGAGTCAGAGTGTGCTTATCGGTCGATCAGAGATTCTTCACGTACAGCCAGGTACAATCGGCAGTCCATTAGGAAACACCGACTGCCCGACATGATTGCATTGGTGAATTTTTCGATCGGGCAGAATGTCCACGACGTGAAGTCTCCAAAGTTCTCTCCACTTACGGACATATCTTGCTGTGGAATAGAAAACTTAAATGCGTAAACTTTGCATGAGATTAGAGAGTAATTAGCACATTTAAAACTATTCGCCACTTATCATATATCGCGCAACGTCGACGTTCGACTGAATCTGCAAACGGAAAGATATGCCGTCATAAACTTTCTGCGGGATAAACAGCAATTCCGAGATGTTTGTCTTTGGGAAAACGTTAAGCTACTCAGTCTTCGGCACCTTAATCCACCGAATCCAAGGTGATATTAGAGATTGTAAATCAGTTATGCTTAAAGAACGTATACATTCCCACGTTCAAGCACAGGTAGGGTAAATAAGTGGATCACTTCTCTACTTGAGTTTGTTGAAGTTACCATGAAGCGTTCCTATTAAGTGAGAGTGAGGACCTCTCGTTAACCGAGCGCTTCAGTGATAGAAATAAAACTCGCAAACGATACTGACCAACCGATACTGTGAATTAGGCTCAAAACGCAGATCGAATCATGGACAAGTGGGCCTATAGCTTGAGTTATCGGTATTTTGTTTGGTAAATATATCAGTGCAACGCCTCCTACACAATGTAATAAATAGGTTATTATAAAAATTAAAGCATTGCTTCCCAAACTCTTTTTACTCTGCGATCCATCAAATCTGAGATATTCCGTCGCGACCGCCCCCCATCCTCCCCCCAAAAAAAGATTCACGATGCCACATGTTTTTAAATTCAGTATATGAACTAGAATACATTATATATTTGTGATATATTACTTGAAAATGTATGTATTCGGTACGTATAACCCAGACTACAAAACCACCGCAAAAATAAAAAAAAAGAAACATGCCAGCAGGAATGAATGTTTCCAGTGACTAAAGTGAGCTCGTTTGTAAGAGCTCAATTTCTCAAAACGAAACCAGGGTGTGAACACCGCCACTCTCAAGCTTGATTCATCGTTAAGATGACGCCGTTACTTTGTTTTCATCAGTTCCACCGGTGAAAAGTCCAGCTTCTGTTGTGCTTATTTTTGTTTTTGTTTTGCTGAGCTTGTAGTTAAGTGTGTAGCAAACATCCTTGAGTCGTGACACACAGCCTGGAATGAACTAAATTAAGCTGTTCAGAATGCGTTTGCAAAGAATCTAGTATATGGGTTGTCAGCACTCGTTTTCACCTAAAAACATGTTCTGAAACAATATGCATGCTTTCAATAAATTCCGCAGCTTATTGTTTCCTAGGAGTTAGGAGCTTGAGTGCTTAAATGGAGACGAACAAAAGTAGGTGTCGCATCAATGAGCGTGAATCTTAGACAGGAATAGGTATAGTGTGCCGCAACAGAAAAGCAGCATGTATGGAGTGTCACCAGCTCAATGTTTGCTATTGCTCCTCATAGCAATATATTACCAGCAATCATATACATTTTTAACGCACAAAACGTCAAGCAAAATGCTCCTTGGTACGGGCGCACTTTAGTTTAAATCACGAAACCACCTCATCAAATATCCTTACTTTTCTTTAGCTATCTTTTTTTTTAAGTTCACCCGCTTTGTATTTCGAACTTGCGTTCTCCTCAGAAAAATGTGTTAAGTCAAGTGGAATAATCCGAAGGCTTCCCATTGCATCAGATGCATTCATGGGCAGATGTTACATGATGCAGAGCAAGTGCCAAGGTTGAGTTAGCAGTTGCAGTAAACGAAAAAAAAAATGTTTTCTGTTATCTTATTCATTATGCGAACACAATTTTGCTTTTTATGTTCAAGTATTACGGTGCTCACAAAACCACTTCTGAGCGAAAACGTATTCTCCAAGTACTTCTTTTTTTTTGTTTTGGTAATTTTGAATGCGCATGTTCTGGAGATCGTTTTTTTTTAATTTATGATTTTCTATACCTGTAACAAAAATATAAGTTCGAAATATAAATTCAAATATCTTTGATAGTTTCTTAAACCTGTTATCGTAATTGTAAATTGTAATTGTAAAAAAAGCGTCGTGGTATCGAGCGCCTAAAGTCTCTGTATTTCATGGTTAACTCATCACGTTTTGACTCGTTACATAACTACATAAAGTTTCTCGAGCCAACTGCAACTAGGAGCCACCATGAATTAAACATTTTACCTTTTCATCCTCGTACTGATATGTTTAAATACAGTTTTTTTCCTCACACCATTGAACGCTGGAATTTATTACCAGGAAACATCCGATCACTACAACCAGATGAATTTCTGTGTGCCGTTGACAGTGGTCCACAGTGATGTCCGGACCGTCTGTGTTTACCTCCCACTCCTGCCATAGCCCCAGTGGGGCTGCAGTATGTATAAATAAATAAAATAAAATAAATAAATAAAAAATTACAATTTTTTTTTTCAGTGTTCAGGCAGTGGTGAATGCAGTTGGCCTTGTCCGTACTGCGCGTGGAAGGGTTACGAGAACAGGAAGAGATGCAAAAAATAATCATGACTCCCTTATATGCTTGGAAAACTCTTTCACGATTTATTCCTATTAAGGACAGTTTCTGATTCAAGGCCTGGCTCCGAAAGTAATTTGAGTGTCACCCGTGCACTAGTGTTTTCCAGACGACTTAAAAGTGCAATTTATAATTTTGAAATAAAATTTATAGAAAACTTCAGAATCGCGTTTGTTCGTCAGATTATCACCGTTAGACAAACTAAAGCAGCGATTGTGTAGACTGGATTCTAACATGATGCACACGACACCCACTATAAACTTGCCGCCAAAAGTACTGTTTGCGGTGTCTTTAGAGGCCCTGCACACGGAAACCATGTTTTAGGACTAGCCTAATTTGTGGCGAGTGCAAAAACAAAAAGCCAATGCTAAACGAACAATAAGAGATACGATTTTGTTTGTTTGTTTTTTGTGATGTACATGAGTAAAATTTGGGAGATGCCTGTGTTTTTGAAATTGAAAACTGAATGTCCACAAGTGCCAAAATTATTAGTCGACGAAATCTTAGTGCTATTTTTATAGTAACCACTTCAAACATTAGATATTCATAAAAATGTAGTAGAAAGCCTAACGTTTCCAGCGTTAGATTATCCCCTGTGGAGTATTTGCATATATTTGCTGACATTTGAGCCTCGAACAATAAACTTCTTTTAGTACTGCGTTAGAAAAAAATTAATTTAGACTTGTTTGAAGACGTATAGGTCATTTACAGACATGTTTTTTAGGCTTCCGACTTACTCAAACATCGTACGCACTACAAGTGTCCAAAGTGAGCGAGCTGCCGTTTCTGTTTTTTGCAATATTTATAGACATTTTCATATCAGCATTTACCTGACCGTCGGGTAGAGGTTGCTGGCGCACTCGCGGTTATTGGGCTGCTTCATTTTGATTTGTGTCGGTTTAAACGTGCACGCGATTGTGTTGCTGTTTCATGCCACTGTCGCTTAATTTTGTGATACAAATTTCTTTATTGTGCACACAGCGAAGAAAACAATGGTACACACTCATTAAGAGTATCACAAAGAGGTTTCGAGCCTAAACTGGGAGCACTTTCACGAACACCAGATCCGTCTGATCACGTCCATCGTTAATTTCGGCCAAGTTTGGAGGTGAAACAACTGCGCTCATGCACAGGGAGGAGTATCATCCACGACCAACTCTGTATACACGACCATGTCATCCGGAGCACGCCTATGGGGAGCACTGGCCCCTGAGCTGCCGGTATAGTTTCGCGCCGTCCCACTAGAATGCGCCATAACTGAGCTGTTCAAGGCGTGCTACAAATGCTTGCGGTAATGGGCTTGTACGCGCCCGCAGCGGTCGCAAATTTTTAATGAATGGTGTGCTTTCGCCTCATTATGTAACTTGAATTCATTGAACGAAAGACACCACAATCAAAGCGCCTCTTAAAATAAATGCAAAGAAAACCAGCACATAAACTCAGTTCTATTTTACTCTACGGGGTGTCATAAAAGCAAATCGCAGAAATACGCCAGTGAACAGAGTTCCGTGAATTTTTTTAAGCAAAAATTAAAAAAATTAAAAACCTGTTGTTTCCCAATGCTCGGGAGAAAAATAGAAACAAACCGTCAAGTTCACGCTGCTATACGTGCAAGGTACCACACACGCTCGGATCTTTTGAATCTGCTTTAGTATGTTCATCTCTAAAAATATTTAAAGTTTTTTTTTTCTCTTTTTTTTAATATGTAGTGCCATATGTAAGAAACATCGTCAATCTGACGGTTTACTTTCATTTTACTGCCGCGCTTAAATAAAGAAAGAAGTTCTGAGTTCTCTTTTTTCGCATTTTTTCTTGACATTTATATTTACCCATTTTGAGTATGATCAATGCATCACCTGAAAACACCTTTGTGAAGATATTTATGGCACTGAGTTCTCTCACTTACTTATACAATTTTTTAAGCCAGAATTTACTCGAGAAGAACCTCGAGGTGGGAGCTGAACGAAATATATATACACGAGATAAACATACACGTATCTAGGGTTGCGTTGAAATCAAATTGCATGAAATCAATGCTCTCGAGATTTCGAAATGAAAACAGATGCTCGCCTTTGATGAAATGACGAGAGATCATGGGACACTTTTAAACGAGAGGCCATACCAGCCAGCACTTGTAGTGCACACACGTTCTTTACCCAAACACCTTGAACAGGTGTTTTCTAAAAATGTGAGTGACTTTAAAATTTATCAGTCTGCGGACTCCCAAGAAGGTCTGATGGACTTAGCATAGTGAACTTAGCTAACTTTGCATCTGTGCGTTTGGGGGGGGGGGGGGGGGGGGGGTGGGGAGGGAGGGCTAATTACCGATTACAGCTGTACAGCATGACCGCCAACTTTCGAAGTGTAGACTAAAGGCAACATTTGCAGCGTTGTTCACATTAGTGACGAACCCGACGAAAGGCAGACGCAGGTGTAAAAATCACGACGATATATGTGGAAAAACAACAGTGTTTAAGCTTTATGTTAAATAGACTACCCACTAGCGCTTGGAATTAAATGCCAAAGTCTATGAAGTTACTTTTATCTGATTTTCAAGCTTTAAGCCATTTTCTGATATTTTCCATAAGGATCATTGGGGCGCGTTTTCGGCAGCAAACACCTCACACCCATGTGTGTGTGGATTATGGTGCCTGGAACGCGTCTCAGACTGGTGTGTTTAGCGTCCTATGCTGCCCTACATTAAAAGTGGTCCCCAAGTGGCAACGTTATTAGATTAGCTCAGTTACGGAACTGCTCATAGGCGCCGTATGCACGAACAGTACCCCCCCTCACTCACCACCACTCGCCAAGCGTCACTCGACGCGCCGCCAGACGGGTGCTTTGGTAACTGAATCAGGATACGTACGTTTCAACGATACTAGAAACGTAAAAACCACCGAAAAAAAAACTTTTTTTGTAGTAACTTTTATTGGAGTTAGTACAAAATGGAAGGCGCGTGATGTTTTCTAAAAGTTTTAGTTTGCAAGGTTTTGCAGTACACTTAATATTGTTTTCATACAACCATGCCTCAGCGGCGATTTCAGGTAGCACGTCCCAACCTAGACTCATCTTAACTTCGGGCGAATTCACGGCGCGCCCGCTGGGCACACGGGGTTGGCATCCCCGTGACCGTTTGCATTGTATCTCTTTCGGCTGGGAAATGACCGATTGAAGCCGAAATAGGTGTTAGGTGCAGTTCCTCGAGTGACCGCTGCAGGATAAATGGCGGCGTTGTGATCGCCATTTGGCGCTTCAGCTGGGCTTTTTAGAATGCACAATTATGAAACGAAAATATAGATGGCGCTTCGAACGACGCTAGGCGGACTGATGTGAGTGAGGGGGGTACCCCCCTCCGCGGGAGTTCCACAACTGAGGTAATCTAATAACGTTGCCAAGTGGCAACAAATGACGTCACAGAAGCTAGAGTGTCATGTTGTTGACTGTCGCGATCCTGGCGGTTGGCCGTAGAAATGCTGGCGAAAAGCGCGAGCGAACGCGAGTGTCGCTGTCATCACAGCGTCCCAGGCGTCCCAACTTTCGGCTGCTGTAGCTTCCGTGGACTGTCACAGAGGGGAGCGACCTGCAGCAGAACAGGCGTCTGCCATATCCACCACAGCTGCTGAGACACCACCAGGGTCGCAACCGGCGATAGCATGACACTTTTATGACGTCATCAGGCGGAAATCGAGGGGCCACTTTTTTGGGCGCGGGAAACACGCCAGTCGGAGACACGTTCCAGGCACCGTAGTGTGGATACAGCTAGCCGCCATTTCCCCGTGAATATTGTACGACATGGGTTCTCGGCCATTCATGTTTCGCGGACCCCTTGAAGATCGGCAAAGACGATAGAGGACCCCATTTGTGGTGGAAGGAAGGTAAATGTATAGATTAATTAAAATATTAATTTAATAAATCAATATAATTAAGTGCTAGTGCGAAGTAAACCTTTCTCATTGGCATTCATACACGATAAAACCGGCCCGAAAATTGAAACGTGTCTTCTCAATCTATAAAAAGACAACTTTTATTGCCGAGTTTGTCTAATAAGACAGAGCTTCGTGGACCCCTAAAATGCATTCACGGACACCAAAGGGCCCGCGTTGCCATACAGAGTTACCTGCAGCACCGTACGTTCTGCGCGAGGCTGGGAAAAACTCTCTCTAGGGAGTTTTTACAGGAGAATGGAGTCCCTCAGGGGGGTGTACTGAGTGCCACTCTTTTTATCGTCAAACTTAATTCCATTGGCCGTGTAATTCCTCCTTCGGTGCAAAATTCCTTATATGTTGATGATCTCCAGATCTCCATTTCATCCTGTAATCTCTCAATTTGTGAACGTCGCGTTCAACTTGCGGTCAATATTTTGGTCAGATGGGCCGATACGAATGGGTTTAAATTTTCTCCCGAAAAAACAGCTTGTGTCAACTTTTCTCGTCGACGTGGGGCTCTTCAGGAACCGTCTTTGAACATGTATGGTTCTCCTATTGTTGTAAAAAATGAGCACAAGTTTTTGGGCCTTGTGTTCGATTCCAAGTTGACTTTCGTTCCACACATTGAGAGATTAAAACTCAAGTGCCTTAAATCTCTAAATATCCTTAAAGTCTTGTCACATGCATCATGGGGCTCGGACCGACTGTGTCTGCTGCGTATCTATCACTCAGTCATTCGCTCCCAGCTTGATTATGGTTGTATTGTCTATAACTCTGCTCGGGCATCAGTTCTAAAGATGTTAGACCCTATTCATCATCAAGGACTGCGACTGGCTACTGGTGCATTTCGTGCCTCTCCAGTGCTTAGCCTTTACGCGGAAGCAAACGAATTGTCCCTTGGGTATAGGAGGTTTTCCCTGGGTTTTATGTACTCTGTCAGGGTTCGCTCGGTCGCGGAGCACCCCGTTCGAGATAATATTGAGACGATCAAGTTCCAACGCACATTTGAAAACAAACCTTCCACAGTCCCCCCTTTTTCCATGAGGAATAATACTGCAGCACAATCCGTTGGGATGGATGCAAAGCCTCAGTTGGTCCAATACCCTCCGGAAATAGCTCCATGGAACAACTGCCAGATACATTGCGACCTTACACTGACCAAGTATAACAAAAAGAATGTTCCACAGGAAGTCATAAGGCAGAACTTCTTTGAGCTTCAGACCAAATATCGCAAGTATGCCAGTTTTTATACAGACGGGACAAAAAAAAGGCTCCGTAGTAGGCTGTGCTATGGTGGGACCATCGGTAAATCAGGTGAAGAGAATAAATTCAAAAGCCTCTATACTAACAGCAGAGCTTTATGGTTTGTTGTTAGCTGTTGATTACATAATCAAAAAACGCCTTTCTCACGCTGTAATCTACACCGACACTTTAAGCTCTCTGAAGGCTGTCGCATCAATGAACCGTGTAAAAAACCCACTGGTTTCCGAGTTAAACTACAAGATAATCCTGGCTGCAACGAAAAATTTTGACATAGTCTTATGCTGGGTTCCTAGCCATGCTGGCATTCCTGGAAATGAAGCAGCTGATAGTGCAGCCAGTTCTGCTAATGATAGAGAAATCGACACACACCAAATACCCTACAAAGATTACCACAATTCTCTGAAACGTTGCATCAAAGCAAAGTGACAGCTGCAGTGGAACGGTGAAACCGGCAACAAACTACATGCAATCAAACCTCTTCTAGGCGAGTGGGAGAGCGCCCGACAGCGCGAGCGCTTTTACGAAGTCGTACTGTGTAGGCTACGAATCGGTCATACTCGTCTTACACATGGACACCTCTTGAGCGGGGAGGATGCCCCTGAATGTGTGCACTGCAACCTACCTCTAAGTATTATGCACATACTCATTGAATGCCCTATGTATGACCAATGCCGGTATAAACACTACTCACTGCTTTATAAAGAACACATTCCACTACACCTTGCCCTACTACTAGGTGACGAACCGCTCATTCCATATAGTTGTGTTTTTAATTTCCTCACAGATATCGGCCTTCTACACCGACTGTGATTTTACTTTCTATCCTAAACTCGTTGTCATATTGTTTACACTTATACGCATTCATGTTCATGGTTTTATCATATATTTCGCTACTATAGCTCTTTCCTCTTCTTAAACCCAAATTGCAATAGTCTAAGCTTGGCGCAATATAGCCTTAGTTGCTGATGCGCCAAAAACCCCCAATCAATCAATCAAAGGGCCCGCGAACTTCCATTTGAGAACCACTGATGTACGAAAATTGCTTATCACTTTCGGATTATATAAAAGCAAGTTCTGAAACACTGCCGTCTGTTCGTTGCGGGAGAACGAGCGTTCCACCAAGCGTGCGTTATTTTTACAGTAAGGAAACTACGGTTCATTTTTCTCTTTAACACACGATACGTTTACAATAAGTGCCGTGGTCGGAAGATGCAACACGTGACTTGATAAAACAAAGTCAAGATCGGAACAGAACGCAGCATACGATGCGTGTAAAAGGCATCCGAAGAGCATGCAACAGCCCGTGACAGCAGCGGAGGAGAAGCTAAATCCCCTCGATGTGTTCGCGTTTGTATTACAAGTAGCCTCAAATGCGCTAGTGCATAAGGTCATGTCTTGAGCGGCCCTTGGAAGCAAAAGCGGCGTAGCACTGAAATGAGCGCCACTTGGAGGCGAATGGCGGTGGAGCACCGGCTCGAGGCACGTGTCTGGTGCGTTTCCACAACAATGGTTGCCGGTACTTGAAAGCGTGAATTTTATCAAGGGACTTCAGGAGCAGCCAGAGCCGTTTATACTGAGAGAGTTTGGCCGATGGGCGGAGCTTGTTGGCCGCTAGAACAAGCGGATTTCGCGATAACACAATATGGCGTCACTTCTTTGTCTTGTTCATTCCTGAGAAATCGCGTAGAGTTCCTATGAGTCAGAGCCACAATATGGCGGACGGAAGTAGTCATCCCCCGGTTGTCAGACTACGCTGCTTTGGTTGTCAGACTGTCAAAATCTCCTTAAGAAGGCCAAACTCTCTCAGTATAAACGGCTCTGGGAGCAGCTGAGCTGCACCGCCATCTCTAGGGAGGAGTGCACAGCAGGGACCAAAGCGGGTGCTGAGGCACTCGCGCGTGATCGCCCACGGCCGCACCCGCTGACACTAATTTCCAGAAAACAATAAATAAATAAAGAGCAGCAC
Source organism: Ixodes scapularis (assembly GCF_016920785.2). Lineage (NCBI taxonomy): Eukaryota > Metazoa > Arthropoda > Arachnida > Ixodida > Ixodidae > Ixodes > Ixodes scapularis. The sequence goes on from NW_024609879.1 coordinate 13,775,773, forward strand.
CAAGCTCCGCCTCCACCACGCGCTTCTTGCCGGCCTTTCGCTGCGCGTGCACCGAGTGGTATAGAAGGGCTCGCGCTCAAGTCAGATATTCGACTGCTCCCACATTTGTGTCGGTTGCATTCGGCCGCAATGACAGAGTCACCAAGACAAGAGTTCGACGTACGCAGCGTGGCAAGCGATTCAACGGGTAGCATCGCGAAGTAATCCCTAAGTAACGGTTGTTCGGGTGTTTTGGTCACTTCTGTCGTTTTGGTTGCATGCGAACGCAACCGTTGCAAATGTGTGAGCCAGCATTTATATTACACGTAGCAGAGCGCTTTGAAAATTACAGAATACAGAGAAAGAATAACACACATGAAGGACGAACACAAACTGTGTTCGTCCCTCATGTGTTTTATTCTTTCTTTGTATTCAGCCTTTATATTACGGAGTTTAAAGGAGCAATGCAACAATTTTTGTACTTTGCGCAAATACCGCTTAAAACGGGTCCCCAACGTTAATGACTTATGAAACACGCGTTCGCTTTTCACCCCACGCAATAGAAGTCCCAGAAAAAAATTAAAGAAAAACGAGCAGCGTTCACCCCTCAACTCGCAGCCAGAACAAGCGGCCACGTGATCTGGAGCCGATTATATGCCGCCAGTGTTGATCATAGCCACGCGCTGGGGTTGGCAAAGCGCAGGACACACGCTGAGTCCAAGACATTGTTGGGGGGATTGGTGGCCGAGTGGTCTAGCGCACACCAGCTCGGAGCACGTGGAGCGAAAGCTCGCGCTGCAGAACCCAGGGATCCTGGGTTCGAGCCCCACCCCTGCCCGTTTCGATCTGGATGAGCATCGTACTGGCGTGCGGTCGTGTATCACTACTGCGTGATGCACGTTAAAGACCCCAGGCTAGCGGCTGCACCGCACTGGCTAAATTTCTCATCTACAGCTGGGAGACTCGTCGCCCCTGTTAGGCAGACCAAGTTCTAGGCTGTATAAACACACACACAACCCAATTTTTTTTTTTTTTTTTTCCAAGACATTGTTTGTGCTCGGCTGTTGTCGTCGTTGCAGCGATTGGACACGGGTCACAACCCGAATGCTTCTCGAGCTAAAAATTGTCACGAGCCCAAATCGAGTGCCCACGCAATGCTCGGGTCCAATCTATGAACCGCATTCAAATATCGTCACTTGGGTGTGCTGCGATCCCCGAGTTCCGTCATCAAATTTTGCAAAGGAGAGATTGAATGAAAATGATCGCTTTTGTCCTTGAAATTACACCGCAACAAAGGAGTTTCTTGGCCAATGGCGTTGCGTGTGAGTATTCTTGAGTCCCAGGCACGTGGTCCCAGGTGTGCCAGTAAGCTCGTGTAGAGAGAAAAACATTCCAATTGAATATCGTTGCACAGCTCCTTTATGTAGATTGTTCTTGAAGGCCCGTTACCGCGACGGGCGCGCGCTTTAGAGCATGCATCGAAAAGGCAGCGCGAGCTCCCGCTTTAGATAGCGTGGCCTGAAAAGACGATCTGGTAAAACTCTCTGTTGCAACAGACTATTAGTGGCGAGATTAAAGCCCCTTGATAAAGGCCTTTTTTACAAGTACCGCCAACCATTGTTGTGGAAACGCGCGAGACACGTGCCGCGAGCGCGTGCTCCGCCGCCATTCGCTTCCAAGGGCCGCTCATATCAGTGCTGCAGCGCCATTTGCTTCCAAGGGCCGCTCGAGACATGGGCCTCGTGCGCTCGCGCATTTGACGCTACTTGCAAGACACGTAAACACATCGAGGGGCTTTAGGCGAGATGTTTTGGTGGCGCCCTCGTTCGGTTACCTTTCGTGACGTCATTACCTTGTGAACAACAAGTTCGGTGGTGTTTGTAATGAGCACGGTGGAAGCTTGAAATCAAAGCGCTCTCAAAGCAACACTGCCAACGCCGTCAAAATTGAAGTTCTTACATTTCTCTTATTTCCGTCGATGAGACATCCTTTGCTGACGTCATAGTCAGCATTCGGCCAATTGTGGTAGACCGACCACAGCGTCGCGTTCGGTCGGTCACGTCGCCAATAGTGCATGAGTTTTTAGTGAAGAAGCAGGTCCACAACATGGTTAATATTGTACCGAATCACGAAAAACAGATGAAGCGACAAGTTCTCTGCTCCATTTTCGGGTTTCGTACATCCACGTTTTGTGAACTTCGCAGACTGGAAAAGTCTCCTATAATTACGTACACAACATAAAAAATGTGGTATTCTCTCGACCTGTTTTATTTAAAAAAAAGTTAAGTTTCCAAGAAATATATCAATATACCAACCTGGGCCGAGTAGAACATTTATTAAACTAAGTACTCCTTAACACAATTTCAAAATATGCGCCTTGTGAAATACACTATTTGGTATATGAACATTTGCTTACGACGTTTCAAGAAATTAGATAAATGAAAGGCCCCTTAAATGAAACCTGACATTCATCTTCCGTAACATTTTCCAGATGAAATTGAAAGGCGCAAACTAAATGATCTCCGATTAGTTTGGCTGAAGTCGAGCGCCAGGCACGACACCATGGACCTCTGTAGAAAGCTGTTTACTGGTTTGGACCGACGCGCTTTGTGAATTTCGGCGCCGCCAGCAGCTAAAAGTACAACGCTGAACTCGAGCCATTTTCATGCAGACGGATTCCTTTTGGCGTCACATATTGTGCATTATCAAGCATTCTCAACTTGTCTGTAACAGTTTCTTACGCGGAGTGCCCGAACCGTTGTGATGAAATTATATAATTGAATTAAATTTGTTATCTGACGAAAATCATTTAAGAAATTAAAAGACTGTAGACGTTGGACCAATTAAGCACGGTATACAGTTTCTCGGAATTCACAAATAAACCAACCCAGCGAATGTTTATATGGCAAAAAACAATTAAGAACGTCGCATGCGTGTAGGTGTGATATTGTAAACAAATAACTTGGCCAGAAATTGATGTACCATTATTTCTAGCGTCACAAAAAAAAAAAAAAGAGAAAACAATCAGATTAAACTTTTGTTCCCTTGTCAACGAGTTCATCCAGTTATTCAAAAGCCACTGTTTCACTGTTTTCTCTCCGTTATAAAGTCAAAACACGATGCTTTCAGGAAACACACGTGTTTATTTACACTGCGTATTTTGTAGCCTCCCTGGATATCCTTAATGCGCGGTCATTATATACTTACGTTGTGCTTCTTATTGCGAATGTTCACCACTATTAGTCGCAAACCTGAGTTCTCGTAAGGTATTGACATTTGAACTCCTTGTGCGGTCTTGGAGTCAGATATGTGCGGAATGTGCGTCAGGGCTATCGCTGTTTGATGTGCCCATACAGCCTCTTCACTGATAGCCGGCACGCCGAAGGCAAAAATCGTCATAATGTGTTACAAATGAACTGAAGAATTTGTGCTCACAATGATTTAATGCAATTACGTGGCAAATATAAGTATCGGATGACACTTTACGGACTAAGGTAAGAAACGCGGTGAAACGTGACGAAAAAAAATTGCGGTGGCTTAGCTCGGCTATGCCAGCATATACATAGCGTGAGCTTATGCGCACAACATGTGAGGCGCTATCAAGCGGCTCCGGTGCAGCGTCAGACTTGGCTACTGCGCAACGGAGGCGCATTAGCTGGGCACGCGGCGGCGCCAGTGCGTCCGCCGCGGCTATGACGTCACTCCTCTGGTATGCGCAGACCGGCGAGGCGCGCCAGCTGTGCGCCGTGTGACGTCACTGCTCCTCGCACATGTGCAGCACGGCTCTTAACGAGCCACGCGGAACTGCTCAGCCTCGGCCAGTGTAGCTCACGCTACAAAACACGAATTCAACGCGTCCGCCAAGGCGCGGAGTAGCGCGGAGGGAAGAGCGAAACGACGAGTTGAACCAACCTAATCGCGACCGCATCACCTGATTCTCAGATGGAAGCGCCCCTGCGGAGGAGGGTGAAAAGGTGGATAGGCTCCGCACCGTTTTTTTAAGCATTTCAAAAAATGTAAGGCCAGAAATATCGTCTCAAAGGCAACGAGATGTGTTGCGTCTGGTACAAATGTAAACAAAATAACCTACTAAAAAAAAAAAAAAAGAAATTTGCTCAAACTTGTTTGCTGAGGCATGCTTTCTAGTTCAAAAAGTGTATAGTATTAATGATAAAAACACATATTGAAATGTTGTCTTACTAAACTATGCATAAATTACCCTAGAAGGCTATTGGACAAATATCGTTATAGTTTGAGAGCGATTGCGAATCAAAGATTTCTTCGACGACAGTCTGCAGAGCCTGGTCGTCCCTCCCGGCTTCTTTGGGATTTCATTTTATTAAAACTTGCCTGTGTCTATTTTAGTAAACGCCCTATCAAACCCGCTTCACCGCCCCGACGATCACATAGCGCCAGGTAGGAAGGAATTTCCTGGCTCAGGGTTGGACGAGCTGGAGGTAGCGCCTTGACCTTTCAACGTTACAGGACCAACCATCTTCGAGCTCCCCGCCCGAGCTCTGCCCCGTGCCGTCCTCGTATTTATTTCACTTGGCACCCGCGGCTCCTTGTCCGATCCCCCCGCTGCCGCGATCCACATACTTTTCTACAATCACCCTCCACACCCCCCCCCCCCCCACACACACACACAAGCACAGATCTTCCCCCACACCTTGTTTTAAAGGTGGGACTGCACTCTTAAAAAAAGGAGTCCAAAGGGAGTCACTGCTCACTTGACTCTCTTTGACACTTCACGACTCTCTTAGAGAGTCAATTTTTCGTGCCGACTCTGTTTTGACTCTTCCCCTTCTCAACGGGAGTCACAGGTCAGCAGCATTTGCCCTACCAAAAAAAACAGTATCAATGCTGCTTCGCGGCGTCCAGCCGGCAACCCAAGCCCCGCCGTTTCCCTATGCACCTCTAGAAAAGGAATCCGACACCATTTAGTTCAAAGCTTTGTCGACATTTTTTTCAATAATAATTGTGCAAAAAAAAAAAGAAAGAACTAAAAAGGAAAAAAAAAAAAAAAGAATGCACGAAGTTTCGTTGACATTTATTTTTCTCAAAAATAATTGTAAAAAAAAAAAAAAAAAAACGTATGTTTATTTTTTGCATCGAACCTGGGTTCGCTCCGTAGGAAACGGGCATCTTTCCACATAGCCATACCTGCGAGTACTCGTTTTGAGAATTCGTTTTATACGAAATTCAACAAGTTTCGCGTCGTACATATTATTCGAAACCGAATCCTGCGTCTGCATTTTACATATAACTAGAACTGTCGTGGGGTGCGTCTCTGGGAGTGAATGAAGGTGCAGCAGCTTATTCAAGACTATACTCAGTTTCATACGTAGCATGCAACGCAGTTAAAGCTAGCGCACTGGTTTGCATCGCCGACCGTGTCTACGTTCACCCCATAAAATAGTGCGTCCTCTTCGAAAACACTTATAAAAAAGTCGAAAAATATGCCTCCTTGGAGCTAGAAACTGATAGTGGTGTTATGATTTCGACGGAGCACACATTTTTTTCAATAAAAAGGAAAAGATAATATAATTTACTTTAAACTGTTTTCGTTTTCGTCCGTGCGGCAGCCGCTGCGGGTTTTCGGGTTGTGTGGCACTGGCTGGTTTTGAGAAGATGGCGTCTTACGCAACAAGTTTAAGTACCTCTCCTGCTCGGATATTTTCGAAGATTTGTTGTGCGCAGACCTTGAAAGAGTGCAAGCAGGTGATCGCCAACGTGTACGCGAGTACAAGAACACGTTTCCCGGAGAAGTCGGTCGTGAAGTCCTGGAGACGGTCAGCAACAGCACAGGAGTGTGCGCCCGTACTGTCGCGAAGTACAAGGCGCAGTGTCTATCTGGCAAGCTGGCGTCCCCGAAGTGAAGACCTCGCCATGTAGAAGTTTCGAGCACGGGGACTGTCAAGCATGCCGAATTCACACACAACGCCATTCGCCTGAAGGTGCATCGCAATTACCCAGAGAGGGGGATTCCTACCCTTGACAGCTATTTCAAAATAAACTGTTCAGGCCACAACTATTGTCGATTCACGTCCTATTATAAATTTTAGGGCAAGGCTGCTATCAGTGAGATTCCTCATTCCCCGCTGCACGAAAAAAAAATATAACTTGGTGCTGGAGGCAAATAACACTTGCAAAGCGGTAGAGCAGATGGTAGAAATGTGTCCTCTCGGCGACTTGTAAATAAAAAGCAAGAAGAAAGGAGGAATTGAAATATGTCTAGAAAAGAAGAAGAAAAAAAAAAAACTCCGCGTCTAGTGGGTTCAAATTACTGCCGCCGAGACGTCGGTATCACCAGAGCAGCCCTACCACTCGTCCACGAAACGCGCCCAGGAACACATTTTTTTTCTGTATTTTCATGCGCACCACTTCAGTACCTTTGCCAGCTTTGCACGCTATGTATGAAAATGAGTATAACTGCCCATTTTGAGAACCACACCACCACACTGCGAGTTGAAGTAACGCCGAAGGCTCGCGTCTCGCAGCGCCGCCTGTTGAATAACCATTCGAAGAGTTTGCACACTGTGAAGGTAAGAGCGCTCACACCGAAGAGCTCTCTTTACAACGCCCACACACACACACACAGAGCTCACAATCGAAGGGGGGCCACTGAGGTTTTAAGAGCCACTGATCGTAGCAATCGCATTTCAAAGACGCCGCGTAGTCGTAGATTGTTTTTCACCAGCTAGGTCCTGTAGGGATGAGGCCAAGGCCAAGGCTGGGCGATTCAAGGCCGGAAACGCAAAGGAACCAAACAAACGACGTGAGGCACGCGGACGCGGTTTGTGGGAGCAGACGACGTCCAAGCCACGATCCGAGCAGCCCTAGTAGCAGTCTTGCTTGCGAGAAGACTATATTCTTTCCGGCGGGCACACAATACTCCGACAGCATGCTTGCGGCTGATGTGGATTGCAGGAGGTGGCTAACAGGACGACCAATGCACAGAAAATAGGTTGAGCACGACACTGCACGGAACGATTGTCGCCGCCATGTTGAAATAAAACCAAGCTGAGACAGGCCAAGCTACAGTTTTTGTACACAACGAAGCTGAGACAGGCCAAGGTTCAGTTTAGTAAACAATCAAGATACTTCATTACAAAGAATTAGATAAATGTTAAAACAAATTTTTTTTACGTTTAAAAGTTTTAATGTATGTTGACTAAAACAGAAACATTCACGTTGCGTCAAATGAGTTTCGTCGTAACCACCGAACGTCGCCGCGTAGCTATCGCCACCGTAACCAAACTCAGAAACAAACCAATCTTCCAACTTTCGGTCGGTTTCAGCATCAGGCCTTTAGGCTTTCAAAAAAACATCGAAGAACCTTCTCCGAAAAACAAAAAAATGTCCCAGGTGTCGCCGTGCCCATCATGGAACCAGCTGTGGGTTTGAGTCTTCTTGGTGAGTACTCGCCTATTCGCTTGACTTCTTCAGTGCTTTCTTTTCGGGGCGTTTGTGAAGTGTCCTTGTGTGTGTGTGCTGGAAGCGTGAAGGCGAACGGCGGCGAACGTGTGGGGCTCCTTGTCGCACACGTGCTTTGCGCATGGGATGACCTTCGAGCTTTTCCCAAGGAAGTCCCGCAACCGACCTGTCACTGAGCGAGCAGTCAGATTGCGGGAACGCACAGAGAGGCGAAGGTCCCACCGAAGCCGGAGGGGGGGACGGGACTTCCTAAGTGTATCGGGAGCTTTATCTCGTGAATCGGTGGACAAGACGAGTTCTACAAATCGGGTGGCGCCTTGGTAGTACCACCTAACTAGGCGGTGTGTTTCGCGGAACCCATGACTGCTAAAGGTATCCACTACGTGCTTGCGCTCGTATTTGCACCCTGTTTGCTTTCACTGAGGGTGTTCGAATTCAGGTTCGATTCTCTGCATTGATGATGTTGCTTGCGAAGAGTTCTTCTTTGACTAGAGCACGAACATTTTATACAAAATTCTGTATATGTTGCACTTATTTGCTAGCCCTCTGGCTGTAGTTTATTGTGAAGGTTGTGGGAAAAAACGCGCATTGAGTAATTACAATATATATATATATATATATATATATATATATATATATATATATAAATATATATATATATATATATATATATATATATATATATATATATATATATATAATGTAGTGTCGAGTACCGTCCGACGGCACACTTGCAGAACGTTCACGTGCCGTGCAATGGCACTCCACTCGCGTCTTCAAGTGCCGTCCAAATGTCTTATGTAAAGCGAATTGTCAAAATGAGTTTTTCGAAGTTGTAGCGTAGCTTATTGGAAATTGTAGCGTAGCTCGCCTCACAGGCAGCGGACCCGGATTCGATCCACAGTGTGGGCTTACTTTTTAAAATCTTTTTTTCTCGAACATTTTGTTTCGTCAAGGCATTTGGCGATATTTACGTCATTTCTTTTTTATCATTAACACTGGGGAAAAAAAAGGATGTTGTCGACGAAACTTTGCTTAAAGGGGGCCCTGCAACAACTTTTTGACTGGTTTTTAATTTGCACCGAACTTGAGCGCACTGAACGTAGTAACTTAATATTTTCTCAAATTTCGCTTTTTTTTAAAAGTTACAGGCAATTTAGAATTACAAAAACAAACAAAAAATAACCTCCTTCATGACGTCGTAGGTCCTGGCTGGAGTGGCCGTGAACTAGAGGAGTAGTGAGCTCATCGAGCGCTCACGGCTGCCGCACTCCGTGTCGACGGCTCGAGAGGGCGCCACTAAAGCATCTTCTGGATGGGCTGTATGAGGCGGGTGGCAAGGGTGGCTTGCATTGCATTTGTTGCGCGATTAAGGACTAATTTGGCATAACACTTCATTGGCCCCAAACTACAGCAAACACGGTGTAAAGATCAGTTCAGAACGGGAGCCACTTCGCGCTGCCATACCGCCAAATGGCCAAATCGCCAGCCAAGCCCGAGCCGAAAGCCTTCGGAACGCTCGGAACCGGTCGGATCCTCGAGCCAGTATACGACCGCAGCACCGCCGCGTACATCCGGGACCTTTCTACGCTCGCTGTTCGTCGGAGCCTCATCCCACAAGCCTTTTCTAGTATGCGTTGTTTTTTCCGCCGCTTGGTCGCGGGTTTGTCGACGTGTCTTTTCTTGTTTCCGTACTTTATAAACTGCATTTGTTTCTTTTCTGATCTAAATTACCGAACAAAAACTACTTTCATACATAATTGAAACGGTTCGCGACACTTATATTTTGTATTTCGACTAAGAAAAAAAAAAGCTTTAGCGTCTTTGACCAGTGGTAAGCCCAGGACCAAAGACGTCACATATTGCGCGCTTTCGTCAATGCAGGTCGCCCTCGTAGGTGGAGGAGGTTTCCGCGTCTTCCGGTTAAAATATGACTCACTGATATTTAGTTACTCTCTCAGTGCCCGCTGGCTTGCCCGAACCCCAAGAGACATGGAAACCGCTAAGAAGTGAGGCGCTTAAATATGATTGCAGGGCCCCTTTAACAAAATGGTATGGGCGTCCCTTTCCGGAGGTAGATGGGGGACAGCGGGGCTGGACGCTGCGAGGCGTCATGTGCAATGGGGCCAAGTAGGTTAATAGTTTTGTAATTAGCAGCCGCATACTGTTGCTGCGAGGCGGCATGAATGTATGTGGGGGGTTGGTTAACGAGCTCCCCAGGGATACATGTACTGTTCGACTTTCTTTCGGACGGCACTTGTAGGCGCGGGTGGAGTGCCGTCGGACGGCACTGTAGACAGCCAAAAAAACAACAGAAGAGGAGGTGTTTCGAACAACTTTCTTGAAGAGATCATGAACTGATTTTTCAACTACTTCCTCGTCAGCTTTCCTTCTCAGTACATAAGCAGAGTGAGGAACCATCTGGTCGTATTTCACTGAAACCAAAGTTCTGCCAGCAGTCTGAGAGCCGGCATGGACAAAGCCCTACATAAATTTCACTCTTCACATTTTTGCAAGCGCTGACAACCATGAAGGGAGCGACGGGACAAGCGATGGTGACCCTTTTTGTTATCGCTCAGCCTCACGACGAGGCACACTGCATGAAAGCGACAGGAGCAAGCGACCAATGTGATGAGTGACGTTTTCTAGTAATTCAAAAACCGAGCAGCGTTACAAGCGACAGTGAGAAATCTCTGTCGCTGTTGCCGAAGCTCGTCTCGTTGCTCACTAAATCGCTTACATGCGGTCCAGCCTTAATTGTCTGAAAGCGAGAGATACGGGCCACGAGTGAGTGCCGTGCTGCCACTCACTTCCAAGTGTCTCTCATTTCAGGGCTACACTGCCATTTGCTTCCAAGTCCTGCACGGGCCTCCTGCTCAGGCGCTTTGATGCCACTTATGAAACTAGCACAAACTTGTCAAGGGGTTTTAGGTGGGGTTAGCCATCTGGTGTGTTTGCCGCACCATTCTTTACGGTGCCTCGACAGTTCACAGTCACTTCACAGTAACAAGTTGGGACGCCATGATGACAGCGACACTTGTGCCTGCTTGTCTTATTCACTAGAGGTTTGAATACCAACTGCAGACTTTCGACAGCATGACACTTTCGGTTTTGTAACATCATTGTTGCTTCCTTGGGACAACTCTTAATACATGGGAGGAACAAGATGGCAATGGCACCAGTGGAGAATACGTCCAGGCACTATACCTGTACTAAAACTTGCTTGAGCACCTGTTTATCTATGATTATCCATACACTTGCAGCGTTACCTCCGAGGCGGGGTTTCCCTACCAGAAGAAACATTTTGACTGGGCCATAGGCAAGGCCAAGTTCGACTCGCGCTGCTGATCCTGTTGTCCCGGTGCCTCTACAAGGGCGAGGACTTGGTCAATAGGGGTGTGAGAGGCCAACCTTCCAGGCGTGACAAAGTATGGCGCCGTGGGAAGGAGGCCCATTACACCTGTCAAAGTGGATGCAATTGCAGGTGCGTGCCTTGCTGCATGTCCGCCTTCCCGGCTTTAAACTATGTAGAAACTGGGAAGAGAGGGAAAGAGAACGGGACCTCTTGGTGTCAACGCCTTGTCGCCTGCGTGGCTTTGCCCCGAACCGTGCAGTTTTTGCCGAGGTAAACAATTCGGCCATTTGAAAGTTTTGCGGATAAAAGAAGCACGACTCACTTGCATGCCTTGCTCTAAACAATCCAATGCAGCACTGAAATTTGTGAGTTGCAGATAATGATCACAGGTAGGATAGATAATCTCTACATTCTCAGAGTTGTGTAGACAAAGGGGCTGCCCAAAGATTACACAGCAGGATGGCGCCCCGCTACAGAGCACCAGTATATGTCGTACCATAGCCTCCTTTATACTGACAAAACCTGGCAGATTGCCACGAGGAGCGGTCGCCGAAATGGAAAAGGTGGAGTGGCATACAACGGAGAAGAGTCTCGCCGCAGCGGACGTGAAACACGAAAAAAGTATGTTTTGGGTCCTCGCCACTGCAAAAGCTGTGTGCTGACGTCCAGGTTCCCCGAGAAATGGCTCTTTAATGCTCTGCGCTACCAAATCCTCACACTCCAAATCTGTGACCAGGCACTCTATGACTCCGTCGTCGAACTGGCAGGCTTTGTGAGTATAGAGGTGCTATTGTCATACTCTAATCCACTTTACTCCTTTTTGTTTCAGTGGGAGAGCATCTTTTTGTTTGCATTCTTAAAAAAGAGGGTTAGACTGTTGTGATTAAATTGGTGCGGACAACCACTAACAAGCTCTGTTTCTGTCGTCAGGGCCTACGCTATTCTTATCAATGCCGATCTTCGCAAAAGAAAGCAAGATAGGGGAAGGGACAAGAGCAGAGGAAAGCCGTGCCGTTTGCGTGGTCGATGTAAGTACTGATGCTAAAGAAAAATCACATGTAACTATGGTTGTTTAAGATAAATGTGTTTGAAAGGGTGTCTTCGCTATGCCAATCTGCAAACATATTTTTTTAAAAGCTGGAGACCAGGTAAGATAAGCATCATCTGCTGTCTTCTCAATCGGTTATTTCAATATTTTATTAGGAGTACTTGGCCATGACTTCAAAACAAACCAAAGACCAGATTCGGGCTCACGTTGGAAGGCGGTTCTTTCCTGCCAAACTTCAGAAACATTTATCTAAGCAAAGATGATAAACAAATTACTATAAGTTTTAGTGTCCCGCCATTTCTGCATGCAAAAGATGCCTATATCGGTACAGCACACGAAAAGTTATAGGATACTTTGTAGTGCAGAGATGCATTATGTACTCTTTTTTTTATTGTTGATGAGTGATGATGGAAATTGTAATTACTACCTTGTAGTAGGCCTTATACATGAAGCATTCCCTCACATGCACACTGATGTTAAAGCAAGCTTTAAGCCATTTCTAAATTTCATCGTGGCTAGCTTTCGTTACAACTAAAAAGGGAGCACAATAAGACGGGTACGAGAAAGGAAGAAATAAGCGCTCACTACCAACTAGTTTATTCAAAAAAAAAAGTCTTCCCTTCCTTTCTTGTCCCTGTATTAATGTACTCTTTTTTTTCCATTGCAGCCACGAAGCAGCTTGCCCAGCAAAGAATTTTATAATGCTTTCTTTGACTGTAGTAGACAGTCTCAGTAGATAAGCCCCAGTCTTGCCTAGCACCTAGCTTATGCAGGGTGCTGCAGAACAGGTTCAGCTAGACTTGGTATCCTCCTCTCTTTCCTCAGTAAGGACCGTGGCCCTTGTGCTTCAAGTGCTCTCAATGCACTTACTGATTTATTATTTACGTTTCCTTTTAGCCTTAAATTGATATTCTTTTAAAAGAAAAAGCAGACAATAGCAGCAGCAGCCTCCCCCGCCTCTCCACTCTCTATCTCTCTCCATGGGAATATTTTAGGTTCCTCCTGATGGCTAAAATAATTTTGAATGCAATAGTCTGCATTTTGATGGTGTACATCTGTAACCTGATAGATCATCACGGTGTCTACCAACCTGAAATTCTCAGGGAAATCGTCAAAAAGTTGGCTTTATCAGGGCAAATGACCACTGAAAGTGGAACGGCAATACGGAGCAAAGCTTGACGGTTGCGCATGGGCACGACTATGCTGAATAATGTTTCTGAATTATGATCCTTTGACCCAGAAGTGGTCAGGAAGTTTTTATCAAAATAGTCAAGGGAAATTCTAGAAAAGTCAAGGAATTTGAAATCAGTAATTTGGTAGACACCCTGATGCACTGGTTCCACCGTACGAAACGCTTCACAATCAAGTGAGAATTGGGGAAAGCGAAATATAGACAGGCAGCAATGGGCGTCTGCCTCACTTGCCTTCACTCTGCTGCATGGACTTTCCATCCATGACACTGCGGGCACTTGACATGTCCTCGACAATTTTACTTTGTTCACCTACAACTTCGTCTGACTTCCAGAACTTATTTCTTATCATTGGCTTTTTTTCCCCCAGGACCCAGTGAAGACTTTCGGGAACCCGGCGTTACTTTTCACTGGAAAGCACCCATGGACATCTGGCAGCATGGGCGTTGTCTGCGAGGACCTATAAATCGACGTCCTGGACGTTTCAGCAAGAATCTCTCGGGTATTAGCCATGTACTGAGCATAGAAAGATCAGTATGTGGGGGGGAATAGACAAAGCACGCTTTTTGTACTTGAGCACCTCATGGGTAAAAAAATACAAAGATTTCGGTAAGAGCTGTGAAAGTTGTGACAGCACTCGGAACACATTCCCAGAACAGGGAAAAGGAATTACCAATAGTGGTTACTGTTTTAATGTTTTCCATATGTGTTTGGTGAATATTCCAGCTATAATACAAAAAAATTGTGTGTTCCATTGTGTATCTAAACTTCTGTTAGATTTTTTTTGTGCATCTGTTGATCTGAGGATTCAAACCATAGAAGAAGAAACTGCAAAAAGAAAAACAAACATTTGAAAAAACAGCAAGTAGGCAAACAAAGCTTTCAGGAAACTTGTTGTCATTTTTTTTATTCTAATTTAATCCTCAACACCAAGCAGGCAAAGCAACCCTTCACAAAACTTGCCATTGTAGTTTATTTTCGTTCTTGTCTAATAGTTATACCAGTTTTGTGTAGTAGTATTATTTCTTATGATGTTATTTGTTTAATTATTGTGATAAAACCCCTGTGATAAGCCGAAGCAGGCTTTTGAGCCAATATGTATCACATTAGTTTCTATTAAAGTAATTGTTTGAAATACTTGTGGCTTGTTTTGCAGTACCTGCATGGTAGGACTCATGAAGTTGCATTTGCACAAATGGCAGTGATATGAGCTGAGCGAAAACAGCTATCTTTATATTTAAATTTGAAGATTCCTGCAATTTATTGCCACCCACGTGTCCACTCAAAGCAGGCTTGAAGCAACAGAACATGCTCGTTCACACCAGATCTTGCCAATAGTCTAGACATGTGATAAAAAGATATACAACCTATTGTAAATTATAAGTATAATCAAACTAATAGAAAGTTAAGCTGTTGATTAAAAAAAAACTTTTACTTTTTTTTTTGTTGTGTGCAAATTCCAATGTAACAAAACAATGCTGTCCTGAAAGCTTCTGTTGTGTTTCATGATAAATTTTAGAGCAGCATTCAGTTCAGCATCGTTAAGACCATCATCGTTCATTTTTTCATGTTTCATTACAGGAAATCATAATATATCAGTTCTGCATTTCGACGTTTACACTTACAGACAATTGATGTTACTGCTTCTTTTAGGTGGAATCGAAGTTTCGATTTCAACTTTTATACTTTCCCACAGGTGATGTTACTACCCTTGTTTTAGGGAAATTCAAGTTGAACCTCGCAGGCGGCAAGAAGTCTCCTAACGATCACAATGCATCCCTTTGTTCAAGAAACTGATACTTGACTAGGGCGGCTATACTCCAGACAAAGTGAGAGTCAACACTGACTATCTTTCGGAGAGTCGCTCATACACTCCCATGACTCTTTTGCGATAGGAGTCGGGGGACTCTTCATAAAAGGAGGGTCCTCACAACTCTTGTTACAGAGTCACGGGGATTACCAAAAAGGAGTCTTTTGACTTTTTCTCCGTTGGATAAGAGTCGTTAAAGAGTCGCAGTTGACTACGTCACCTGGAGTCGCCCATACACTACCATGACTCCAGTGTGATGAGAGCCGCAGGACTCTTCTTTAAATAAGAGTCAAGTGACTACAAACTGGAATCGTGGAGGAGTCAAATCTGTAGCGCGCAAAGACCCCCCCCCCCAGGAAGTTGTGGCGACTCTCTTCAAAAAAAGAGTCGAGGGACTCTACAAACTGGAGTCGATTCTGCGGCGCGCCAATACCCCCAAAGAGGGTCATAGCGACTCGTTTTTTTAACAGTGTGTAGGGGATTGAGAACGCTTCACACAGGAAGCCGACGGGCTTGAACAGGGGGGCGTCCTCGACGGCCATTGGAGCAGCGAAATGCGCAAGGGATGTAAACGTCGATGTGTTTTGTGTGGCTACGGCTGTTGGGACTTGAACGGCGATGGTGACGTCGGCGTGGCTCCCGAAGGCTAAACAAGCCTTTCTTGTGGGAGCAACTAAACTGCGGCACTCACATTGGAATATCGGTTCGCTCCTGGTTCATACCTCCTGCCTTTTCTCCCTCCGGTAAAAGTGGGGAAACAGGCACAGAAAGCATTTCCTTATGGTACAGGGTGCGCACCATGGGGAATTAGGTATGACCTTTTAAGGGCGGCTTGATGGTTTCGCCGGGCTGACGTGCCTCTGGTCTCGGTTGGCGTTTTCACAGTCGTCGAGAGACTGAGTGGACTGTTCTATGTTACTTTGACGCTTTGCAGGTTGCCGCCGTGTGCAAGGAGGGCCTGCTCTATGCTGGTACCCCACCCCCGTCGCGGGTGGTGTTGACCCATTCCGAGGAAGGTTCGCTACCACGGGGCCCCGTAGTGGGACCTGTCGATTCCCACCGGCTCCAGTGCTGCGCTTACTCTAGCACTGCCGTCTTCAGGGTTGAGTGCCCTGTGAGGGTTGGGCAGAGATACTCTAATATAGCTTTGAAAATACAAATACTGAGATACATGACGAAGACTGTAATAGACGTGCTGAAATACATCAGAACAAAAGCGCTTGTATTTTTTCTTGAGCCGTTTTCTATTAATAAAGTAGTTTATCCTTCGTGTTTTTTTTTTGGCAAGCATACTCAGCACAGATTCGACCTTAGCCTTAAAAGCTGCAGAAAAAGAGGGCGAGACTTGCTCAGTAAATTTTACGCAGCCAGAGAATACTTTTGGACGTTGGCCACATTAGGCCCAAGCTTATCCACACTTCCATAGAACTGATTCTTTGCTCAATGAAATCTCACCTTGCTTATATGTCGTGTACGTGCGTGTTAAGTGTTTTTCTAGTCACTTAAAATCAATAGGATTTTTTAAAAATATATTTATAAAGGGCGGCGCACTGACCGCTCTACGCTGGACGGATTTGTCTTAGCTTCTCCGTGCCGAGTACAATGTAACGATAATGGGAGACATAGGCCAACCCTGACAAACCAAAAAAAAATATTTGTTATTTGAAGGGCCGATTGTTATGCCTCTGTAGCATATTTTTTCATAAAGTTGATCGCCCACCTGGCAATGTATTGGGACCGAAGATAAATTCTCTATCCATTCTCAAAACAAATTGAAAAACGTATTTATATATTCTTTTTTTTTTTTCAATCAACAAAAAACAGTGAAAGTGAAATATTCTTCTTAGATAAGGTATAAAATTGCGAAAAGACCGCGCTTGTTAGCGTAAAATAAATATTGATAGTTCAATCCCCTCTTTACATCTGCAAGTGATCGCGATCCCACCCATTTAGGCGCTTTTCGTGCGAACCGCCATTAAGAGCTTGGCGCGATAACGACATCAATGTCGAAGACCTTTATTAGTAGACAAGTTGCGCACCGTAAGCCGATCGTTGAACTGTGATGCAAGTTTGCAAAATCGAGAAAGCATTTAAGCAGGAGGTCTTCGTCTCATGCCCTGTTGTAGTTCTGTCCATCTCGAAACTAGAAAGGTGCAGCGGTGGACTGTAAAAAAAGAGCGACGACTGTTTTTTTAATAGCCGTTTCTCTAATTATCACTTGAGCGTTCCTATACAATTATTAATATTTTAACGCCGTGTTTTGATAAATCCATTGAATGCTTACGCGCATGACTTTTCGGAATAAATAAATAAATAAATAAATAAATATATATACATATATATATATATATATATTGTGAGAATGCTCACGGACAACACCTACTTCACCTTCATCGTAATCATCATCACTGCCGTTCTCAATACTTCGGTATTGACTTTCTCTTTCTCTGATCGCCTCGAGCACCGGCATCTGTGCTGGGATTTTCCTGAGGACAGTCGCTCAATAAATCCGTCCCAGGAAATGCCCATCTTCTCTTCAGAACGTGGTGTAGGTGCTTCATTTTGTCATCCCCGACCTCTGGTATTCGCTACAATCTGGAGCTGCGACTCCGAACGCTTGCTACAATCACTACGACCTCGGCAACAACACAAATTCCTGCAGCGTCTTCTAGCATGATGACTGGCAACATGCGGATGCCAGTTTGAGCAGCAGCTGCGTGGACCATCCAAAACCCCAAAGCCTTCGCCGGTCGTCACGACGAGACATCGAAGACTGGATCCACAGTTTAGAACTACTAAACAATTAAAACCGATGGGATGACAACATCAAGTTGGCAAAGGTCGCCTTCTATCGCTTGGATGTCACCAAAAAGTAGGTTTTTGAATCACACAGACGAGACCCCTAACTGGGCATATTTTATCACCAAGATTCGTGAAATTTTTGGAACTCCAACAAGTCGCGAAGAAAACGGAAGGAAGAAGCTCCAACACTGCCAACAACAGATTGAAGTAACGTACACCTCTTACATGGAGGATATTCTGACGCGTTGCCGAAGGGCTGACGCTGACGTGGGAGAGTCAGACCGCGTACGGTACATCCCGAAGGGCGTTGCGGACACAGCATTTAATGACTTTCTTGTTCAGAACCGAACCTGAGTATCAAACATTACGGAGTTTTCGTACACCATGTTTCCCTCTCCGCTAAGCACTCTGCAACGTAGAAGCCTCTACTGCGCCTGCGCGCCGATGGCCATGACTGTAGAGTTCCGGATAGCGTAACCGGTTGCGGAGAGCATTGCGAGACGGCGGAAACGATCTACGAAAACTCCCTATTACATCCCTGTGTCAGCACCTTAATGAGATGCGCACCACACGATTACCTTAAGGCTGCGGTCCCACGGCAGCCATCTTGAACAAGGCGTTAGTTCAACCAATAGATGGCGACACGCACCCGTGGGGTGGCCGAAACGTTGGTTCACAGTGGGATGGCTCGAGCACCATCACGTTCTCCTCGTGGCCTTGCTCGCGCCGCTGCCAGCTGTGCTCAGCTGGCTCAACTAGAGCACTAGGCTCAACTAGAGCCACTCGATATGGCAGCGTAGCTGCCAGAGTAGCGCCACGCTTTTCCTTCTGCCGCCTCTCACCGTGATTGGTCACACGCGGTACCATAGCAACGAGCTGAGCTGGCTCCGTTCCCTTAGCAACCGGGTGACTACTCGTCACGTGACCTCGCAAGAGCCGTGATGTCACCGGTAAGATGGCAGCGCCCAGAGCTGGTGGATACGAGTTTGTTCGGTGCGCGGTAGTCGTAATGTGCCGCTGCTTGCCGACGATTTCGAACTTCTTCATGCTCTCTGAAGCAGGTATAACGTGAAGATCTGAAAGAATGTGACTTTTTACCTTTTCTGTGCAAGATCGCTCTGGATACTAGCACCTGTGCGACAGCATCAGTCATATCGCCGTAGCGGTGCTCGTGTTCCTGGATGTGTTCGAGGATCGATAAGACATTTTGCATGCAATTTTCGCATA
The DNA here is from genome assembly GCF_016920785.2 of Ixodes scapularis. Taxonomy (NCBI): domain Eukaryota; kingdom Metazoa; phylum Arthropoda; class Arachnida; order Ixodida; family Ixodidae; genus Ixodes; species Ixodes scapularis. Next base: position 13,794,621 of record NW_024609879.1, read on the forward strand.
CTCCTAGCCTTGTTTGAACGTTGGAATGTCTGAGATTCAATGCGAATTGTATGCGTCGCATGTTGGACCTTGGGGAAGTTGTTTCAGCCCCAGGTAACCGCGTAATCACAAACTTTTAGCGAGGAAGCTCCTACGATCTTTACGTGTCGTAATAATCAACGATCTTACGATATAGCTTTTAGGATAACATTTTCGCATTTTCTAGCTTCCTTTGAATGTTGGAATTTCTGAGAATCGAAACGAAAGGTATACGTCGTGTGTAGGGCCTAGGGGTAGTTGTTTCAGCCCTGGGTCGCCGAATAATCACAGCAACTTTAAGCGAGGAAGCGCCTGCGACCTTTAACCTTCTGTACTAATCGACGATTTTACAAATTGACAGTTCTGAAGACTTTGATAAACGTCCTTTCGTTTCAATAGCTTGCATTTGATCGCAGTGTTTTTTTTTTGTTTTGTTTTTTAAGTGAGAAGCTGGCGTTTGCTCAAATGACGTATATGAAATGACCTGCTCTATAAGAATGCATCAACACACACTACAAAATTTATATGCTCAGAGGTGTGTTCGTCTTTGTAATGAACAAGTTACAGACAATTATTTTTTTCCGAGTGTAATATTTATTTTCTGTAGCCTGGGCCCGTCTTGTACTCATTAATGTCCGTGTGATATGATGCTATTGTCATGTGTGTATGGTTCTAAATATCCTCTTTGCAATACCTCCAAAAGCCAAAATGACGTCAGCCGACCCCAGCTCACTCATTTGACACGAAAACTGCGTCACTCGGGCGTATGCGCTCGTAAACAATCAATTCGCCGATGAATATTTCAATTCGCGTTCGTGGCCAATGAGTGCACATCAGTGCACTCGCGAATGACAAGTTCTATGGTGTGCTTAAAAAGCGCGGTGGAAGCTTGGGGCCATCGCACCGGTGCCCTAGCATGTCACGACCGCGTGATTCCACTGTTCGCTTTTGAGTTGAGGATTAAAGCTAAGGAAGAAGTTAAAGAATCATTTTATGGCCCCTTTAACACGGGTATGCGTGCTACACCAGATAAAAATTTTGACATTTTGCATGCCGGAAAACTTCCGGACGACCACTTGGCCTGTCGGCAAGAACACCTCATATCTGGCGTCCGTCTCTTTTGATGGCGTTAACAAGCCTCTGCAGATTACCGTGCTGTCCTTCGTGGTTTAACCCCGTCGACTGTTCATTGTCCAAAACGAGGGTGATACCGTCGTCGACTTCCCTCCCTGCCAGTCGGTGAGATAATCTCATCTTGAATGAATGATTGGGTCCTGAAGAAGTATGCTGCTAAGCATACATTAACTTAACTATGGGGCAGTCAAGCAGCAGTCATGTCCCAAGGCAATCGTCCTGTCGTGGCCGGCGTAATCGGATTTTGTTCCATAGGAGCGAAGTCCGAAAGTACAAGGACGGTACGTTCGTCCCACGAAGCCGCCGCCACCCCGGCGGCGCGGAAAACCACTCGCCTTGTCCGTGCACGCTGCAAATCGTCTCATTTCACAGAAGAAACAGGCACCGCTTCTCCAGAGGCCCGTGCCGTACCGCCATGCAAAGCGTCTTTTAGGTCTTTTACCACTTTTCAATTAACGAATGGAGATATCAACTAGATAAAGGTCGCCGCCCGGCGTCGCTAGCAGTGCGGTTACCATAGAAACCTCCCAGGCCCAAAATGGAGATCACTATAGGCGCTTCTGAGGTCGTGCGTCTATATAATTTTGCGTCGTGTCGCTACTCTGGCAGCTACGCTGCCATATAGAGTGGCTCTAGGCTCAACTAGCGTGGCCCAGCAAACGAATGTATGCCAGAATGTCAAGCTGGGTATAAATTGTTTTCTGATATAGGGAGATGCGGTTCGGCGGTTGTAACGGACTTCCGCAATAAATCTTACCAAGAAGGAATCAAATGTGGATTGACGTGTCAATATTCTATCAATGAAAATTTCTTCTGCAGGAATGCACGTTCAGTAGACTCAATCTTCCAAGACACCAGTGGAAGCGGACGTCAACTAAACTGCTTCGCGATTTACGGTACTTACCTCACCATTTTAATGACGACTAACATAGCGTCACGAAATATTGTGATTCACGGGGTCCGGAAGATGTTGTAAAGGTTGTTTGTTACATTATGGGTTCCCAGAAATTTTCTGGAAAGACTCGAAGTCTTCCTTGAGTCCAACGCCATCATGAGCAGAAACTGAAAACGATCCACTATTCAGTCGGTGGGTGGCGAAACGTATCCGCATCTGCGGAGTCATGGTCGATGCGTGCTCTAAGTGGCTGGAAGTTTACACGATGCCTGCCACGACGTTGAAACACCTCATTGACGTTCTACGGTCTCTTTTACCTACTTTTGCCCTACCGAAAAAAAAAACTGTTCTCTGATAACGCGCAAAATCTTGCTTCAAATAAAATAAACAAGTTTTTGAAGAAAAAAAAAACCGGCATCAGGCATCACATTAGTGCACCATACCATCCTGCAACTAACGGGCAAGCAGATGGTGTGCGAAACGGAAAAATGCCGTTTCGAAGCTTACGGAAGAAGCAGTTCAGTGAAGAATCACCAGGTTCTTGTTCCAGCAGCACGCGACGGTCTCATATTACGCGGTAAAAAAAACCGCCAAAGCAATATTCGTCGGACGAAGAGCCACACCCCTCGATCTCATGATACTATGGCCTACAAACGAAGATCGAGAGATTCCCAAATCGGGAGTAATGGCAGTTTTATCGGTCGGACAACTCGCCTACGTGAGGAATTTCAGCGGAAGTCGGGCCTTCTATGTAAACTTGAGTAGAAAAGGCTCTATGTTGGTTGACCAGAAGGTGTCATCCCTCTGAATACGTTGGATATCAATGCCCTTAAGTGTAAATATAACTAAATCACAAAACTCTCTTTGTGTATTGTGTAACTGCCCTTGTATTTGATAGTAAAAGCTATGGTGGTGATTTGGACCTTTCACACCAGGCTCCTTTTTCTAATTTTTCGCCCCATAGTCCTTTGCGGTTTAAGTATGCTTCAAGAATCTTTTGGAACGGGGAAACTTTATGTCAACGAGGCCATTTGTTCCAAGTAGTCAATCAGGAAACGCTGCTAGAAATCCGTCCCTCATATTAACGAATAAACCGCACTTCTGCACAGTGCAGTTTTCCTGTTCCACGTACAGTTGTAAAGCGGCATCCTCATTGATTCTACCATATTCTGTTACGGGCGAAGAAAGTCTTTGGGTACACGATACTTGAAACAAGTCTGGCACTGTACGTTATGGTTCGACACCCACTAAAATCGTCGTCCTTATAGAGCCTCATCATTTAATCATCACCTCGTCACCTCATATTGCTCTTCATCAACAGTAAGTACAATAGGCTGCCGCCATAGTACAATCCAAGAATTGAAAAATTGAGTCGTTCAGTCTTTCAACAAATTTATTATTTATATAATGTTATTACGTTACATTACCTCGAGACGATCGACGTCCATCGTCGATCTTGAAATACTTATACCTGTATATAAATTAGACGCACAAAGAGGGGGGGGCGGGGGGGGAGGGGGGGGGGGGGGGGGAGTCGGTGGCCGAGTGCATGGTCTAGCGCACACCAGCTCGGAGCACTTGGAGCGAAAGCTCGCGCTGCAGAACCCACCCCGCCCCTGCCCGTTTCGATCTGGATGAGCATCGTACCGGCGTGCGGTCGTGTATCCCTACTGCGTGGTGCACGTTAAAGATCCTAGGTTTGCGGTTGTACCGCACTGGCTAAATTGCTCATCTACAGCTGAGGCACCAGACGCCCACTAAGGCAGACTAACTTCCGGCTATATAAACATACACACAACAATTTGCAATTAGACGCATAATAACAAAGAGCACAGCGTGCCGCCTCTTTTCTTTGGATGCCTTTTTTAAACCAGCGAAAGCTCGTGCGTTCTCTCTTTTGACACGGTTAGAACGGTCGCACATAAAACCCGCGTTTATCCTACCCGGCCGCTTCCTCCTTTAATTATGTGTAGTTGGTTATAACTGAATGGGCTATAATAATGTTGTATTATTCGTATTTAGTCTCAGTTTCAGTCAGGGAAAGGGAGTTTCGCGGGAACTAGAGCCAATAAATGAGCGGCGCTTAGAGTATCGGCACTCTCTTCCCCGACAGTGTTGTGAACGCCGCCATTTTGGTGCTTGTGCAAAGCAGGCGCAACTGCCGATCGTCATGATTCAGAAGTGCGACATCCTCAGCATTAGATTCGGTGTTAGGAAGCTCATGTAACGTTGCTTTGCTTTGTCGCAAACTGTTTAAATTCGAGGACGGAAAAGTGTTTCTTGTGATTTCAGATAAAGCTTCAAGTAACTGGCAACCATGATTTTAAGCCACAATATGGCCAAGTGTCGCTACTCTAAAGCGTAGCTTATTTAATGACATTATTCATACTCTTGTTCATGAGGCTTGTAATACCTGGAGGGGCCATGACGTAAGCCCCGTGGATTCCACAAGCAACTACCTTTTGACACCTGCCTCTTCCTCATTGTTCGCGCTTGTGCCAGTAAATTAGCTACGGTTCAGAGTAACGACACTTGGCCATATTGTGGCTTAAAATCATGGTTGCCAGTTATCTGAAGCTTTATCTAAAACCACAGGAAACGCTTTTCCGTCCCCCACAAATGCCTAAACAACCCGCGACAGAGCATTGCAATATTGCATTAGCTTCCTAGCACCGCATCTAATGCTGAGGAAGTCGTTCTTTTGGATCATGACGATCGGCCGTTGCGTTTGCTCTTCACAAGACCAAAAATGTCGGCGCCCAAAACAATTTTTGGGGAACGGAGTGCCGATACTTTTAAACTCATTTAGTGACTCTAGGCATGAAGTGAACTCGGGTGTATTCTTTTCCTCATCGTCTTTGTTTTTTTATTGATTTCAATCATATCAAATAATGAACACATTATATCACGCTAGGCTTGTGTAATTATTTGTCTTAGATTTATTAACCTTACTCACTACTTAAACCTTTCATTTATCGATATTAAATCTTTCAATATATTTTTTAATGTGAAGGTAAAAAGACACGCAGATTGATGATGATACAGACGCCAACGCCGCCCTCGGAAATTTTTTGAACATTAGAAATCAGCAGTTTGTCTGCCATCCGCCAGGTAGCGCAGCAAAACACCCAAACAGTTTTCAATTTTTCTTAAAATTATCCAAGCTCTACACCTAATAAAAAACCAAAGCAATATCATTGTGCAAATTTAATACATTCCAATGTATATCTATTCCGAACAATAAATATTATTAGGTGCCAATAAATATGTTTGATGTCCAAAAAAGATATCGTCAAAACAGGTAAGTTTGAAGGGCTCCTGGAGAGTTATGACTTTGAAAATGAAAAAAAGCCATCGTCCACCTCTTGGGCAACCAATGTAGCTCTAAATGTTATAAAAGATTTTATCAGAGTTTAATTATTTCCTCAGCGGGATTTGAAGTACCATGACTCGAAGCACCCAAAAGTGCTACGTTTGATATAAAATATCTAAACAAAAAAATTTTACACATTACATTTTTTTCTGAATATTACCAGTAATAACCACTACATTTGTAGCTAATTTTATTGTCCTAGCGCTTGTCGTTAGAAACGTATTCGTGCTGAAAAATGTCAATTTTAGGGCAGTGTTTGGAGGGATGAAAAAAACAAAGTAGTGCAAATACCGAAAAAGTGTATCGTTACATTCTGCTCCGACATCATCTTAACAAAACTGCTATATTGGAACCGTGTTATCTTTAATGGGTCGTTCATGAAACATGAACTAGCGGAGCAAGTGAGGGTCCGCGACATCTTATTCGCAACGCTACAAATGCGCATGAACAGTAAAAACCAACACACACATAATATCAAATGAAAGAGGATTGCATGGCCTTTCGAATGACGTCAAACCCACAAAACAGTATTTAAAAGAAGATGAGTAATGACCTGCCAAAAAAGTACCTAAACTGCCACATTCAGTGGGACCGTGGCCTTAACGACCTCAGGTTGCCAAAGAGCAATCGAACACGTCAGAACTGCGACACATATCCTTCGCGACGAAAAGAAAAAAGTGGCCCTTGAAACACCTTTCACGACAGATCCCATCAACTTCTCAACCGACCTATGAGTACTCGTCCAGAAGGAACAGGCGAACGCTGCTGTATCATTCCCTGCCAAAGGAGACGGCAATTGTTGTCATTGTTTGAATATGCCTGAAAAAAATATTATGAGTAAGACGCGTCTCAAAGTAAGGATGGCTAAGTTTGAGGGCTTAATTACGTTTATTTTTGCTGACGTCATGCTCCAAAAGGCGGGGCATCGGACAAACCCTTCTGTACTTCAAAAGCTTGGCAAAAAAAAAAGCTATTCTTACCACATAATTTTAGGTTTGCATGCAATTCAGCAATAATATATTTCATCTTGCCTTGAAAGAAAAACATCTTAGGCTGCCATTTTGGGTCCAGACAGGCACTTCAAATCTAAGGAAATTTCTAAGATTGCATGATTTTTTTCCAGCTTGAAATTAGAAGTTGACTAAGAAACTTTTCTTACTTATTTTTTAAAACCTTATGCTCTATTAAGTTGCACTATAATTGTACACAATTATTAGGACAATTTTTATTAAATGCTCAATTTGTCACTTTCTGCAAAATTGACAATATAGATGGTAAAGAAAAAGCCATGTGGGCAACGCCGCTTGCATTTTCTGAATTGGACGAAAGTTCAACTGACCCCATCTGTTCAACATATAAAAAAAAGAAATTAAAAGTACTTTTTGTTATTTTGCTTTTTTTTTTTAAGCAGAAGGCAGAACGGCATCGCTTCCAGGCGTCCATCACGTCGGCAACTCACGCCGTCGTGTGTTACGGTCGAATGAAACACTGCACGTGGCACTTAATTTCGTTAATTATATTTGTCCAGCTAACGCTGAAAATCTTGACATTATGACATCTCTATTTATAGTGGCTAGAGAGTGCATATTTTTTTGCTCTAAACAATATGTCCGGGTACGCATGCAAGTTGAACAGCGACCCCTAGGAATATTGTTAGGAATACATTTTATCAAAGGCAAAACAAAGAACAGTTGTAGCTCACCCACATTTATTTTTCTTATGTACATAAATGTACTATATAGTCCAGAAATACTACATCACATTTAGCTTAGTTCACGTCATAGTCTATGTTACGACGTGGCAGAGCCCGTCGCGAGTAAGACAGGCGTCCGGTGGTGGCTGAACGACTCCGAGGTTTATCGGTGCTCTGAAGACAAAAACGAGGATCGAACGCCACGTGCCAAAGCGAAAAACCACACGATCAAAAGAAAAAGAAAATATACACACGTGCTTTGGCGCGTGATGGACATGATTACAAAATACACAAGGAAAACTTTCGTAGAAAACAATAACATGGGGCTGCGTTTTCTACAATTCTCTCTTCTTTAGAAGTGAAACCTGTCGACGGGATTTCGGGTCCTGCTGGAACGCCGTAACGTCGCTTCTTCCTGGAGTTCCACTGGGATTGCCGTCGGCGCGTCTGGATGGTGGCTTTCATCGTTTGTGATCGCCGAAGATAATGATATTGTCGGAGGCCGCGTACCGGCCTGCTCGTCTAGCAGGTGATCCTCTTCCGGTATCCTCCTCCGTACTTGGTCAGCGGGGCGATGTACCACCTTTGATGGCGTTGAGACAGTCAGCATTCGCGACCCGGAGGTGGACTTGACTTGACCAGGCGTCCAGTTGTCTACATCCCCGTAGTTAGGAAAATACACAGGATCCCCTGGAGCAAAATTCCATCCAGGGTCATCATTTGTAGCGTCCCGTGCAACCGATGGAAAGCAGGTGTCGATCTTCGATCGAATTTGATAGCCCAGCAGGACTTCCGACGGGGATCTTCCGGAGGCTTGTGGCGTTCTTCTGTAATTGAACAGCATCCGAACAAGGTTAGTTTCCAAGTTTTCGCCTCGCATCTTCTTAATCCCGTCTTTGACGGTGCGCACGGCCCTTTCTGCCAGACCGTTGGATTGCGGGTGGAAGGGAGCGGTTCGAAGATGCGAAATATTGTTCATCGTGACAAACGTCTTAAACTCGTGACTTATGAACTGAGTTCCGTTATCTGACACCAACGTGCGCGGAATTCCAAAGCGACTGAACAACATACGTAACGTTGCTATCTTTGATTGAGTGGTCGCGTGGGACAATGGTACGGCTTCGATCCATTTGCTGTGTGAATCGACAACAATTAGTACCATTTTTCCCTTTATTGGCCCAGCATAATCAATGTGTATTCTTGACCAATTTTCCTTGGTCTCGGGCCAATTCGCACTCTTTCGCACTTGGCATAGGCATAGCTTGAACACATTCCCTGCAAACTGCCGCCTGGCTTTCAATTGCCCTGTCAAGACCAGGCCACCAGAACTTTGACCGCGCGACCGCTTTTATTGAGGATGCTCCTTGGTGGGTTTCATGAAGCAGACTTAACAATCGTTCCCTCGCCTTTGCTGGAATCACGACCCGGTGACCCCAGTACACGAGGTCCTGTGCTACTGAGAGCTCGAGCTTCTTGTCATAGAATGGTTGTAATTCGACTTCTAGGTGCTTTCGGCTCCTTGGCCATCCATCTAGGATGTGTCTTTTAACTTTTAGGAGCACGTCGTCACCGGCAGTCAGGTCTTTCAGTTCTCTGGTGGTTACGGTCCCTTCGTCAAAATTATGTAGTGCTAAAACATACTCCGGAAGCTCCATTGAGCTGCATGATTCCTTAGACGTCGGTAGCGGTAACCGGCTTAAAGAGTCTGCGTTCAACATCAGTTTACCAGGCTGGTAGTCCAGCTTGTTCTGGTAGCCCCCAAGCAGCAGTGCCCAACGCTGGATCCTTGCAGCAGCCATGGCAGGGATCGGCCGGCCCGGCTTTAGCAATCCCAGGAGTGGCTGGTGGTCGGTGACCAAGGTAAACTCTCTGCCCAAAAGGTAATCGCGGAACTTGGTTACACCAAAAATGAGAGCGAGTGCCTCGCGTTCCAACTGGGAAAAATTTTTTTCCGCAGCAGTTAAGGTACGTGAGCGGAAACCGATCGGCCTGTCCTCCTTTCCTACACGGTGAAACAACACGGCCCCAACACCGTATGGTGACGCGTCACACTCCAAGCGCAGTTCTTTCGCAGGGTCGAAATGGGTCAACACGTTTCCTGTTGTTAAAGCTTTCCTTGCTTTCATAAATGCCTCGTCCTGTGCCGGGCCCCACACCCAACGACAACCCTTTTCTAAAAGTTGATACAGCGGTGATAGCAGTGTAGACATTTGTGGTAGAAATCTGCTGTAGAAGGTCAACATGCCGATAAATGAGCGCAGTTCACTCACGTTTTTCGGACACGGAGCCCCAGCGATGGCCTCAAGGTTCTTTTCTGTTGGGTGCAGTCCCTCTCCGTCAATCTGATGGCCAAGGTAAGTGACCGATTCCTGCCTGAATCTGCACTTTTCCTTGCGCAACTTCACCCCGTGCTCTCGGAATCGCTGCAAAAGACATTTCAGTTTTGTTCCATCGTTAGAGCTTTGTTCCGAAAGCATGACGTCATCTAAGTAGGCCTTGGAGAACACATTCTATCTTGCGTTGAAAGATAGCGGGCGCTGAGGCAATTCCAAATGGTAATCGGTTATAGCAAAAAAGGCCACGATGCGTGTTGATAACCGCAAGCTTCCGCGATTCCTCATCGAGAGGCACTTGGTTATACGCGTCCCGCAAGTCCAGTGTGCTGAAACGGTCACCGCCATTCAGACAAGCAAACATGTTCTCGATAACAGGGAGCGGGTACTGTTCTAACGCACAAACAGGATTCAGTGTCACCTTAAAATCCCCACAAATACGTACGGACCCATCTTTTTTTAGAACCGGCACAATGGGCGTAGCCCATTCAGAGTAGGCAACTGGTGAAATAATGCCGGCCTGTTCGAGCCTATCCAACTCCAGGGATACTTTCTCTCGTAAGGCAAACGGAATAGTCCTTGCCTTGCAAAACTTTGGAGTTGCTCCATCCTTGAGGTACAGATGCGCAGGTGGTCCCTGAATGACTCCAAGCTCTGGAGAGAAGAGGTCTTCGTACTCGTCCAGTAGACTCTGGAGACCTTGCTGCTGATCACAGGGAAATATACACACGTGCTTTGGCACGTGATGAACATGATTACAAAATACACAAGGAAAACTTTCGTAGAAAACAATAACATGGGGCTGCGTTTCCTACAGTCTAAAACACTGCACACGTCTGAAACATTTCCGGTATAGTCCGTCTGTTACGCGGTCTTTAGGGTCGCACGGAGAACCCTTCCTGCACAATTGATGGGAACCTTAATTTTGCTTCCATATGCATGTCTTTAGGCACCACCTAGTGGTATTGAGGTGGTTTTGGTATGGCTTTTGCTCGCTTATAGCGGTTGCTGATTCTTTGCCTTTCAGCTGTAACGGCACTATCTGGAACCCATGTAACGTTCACAGTTTTTATTTAAGCCTTCGCCCATTCATAAAGATCTTATGCTGTGATGATCTAAACGTAAAAGGGCCTTTGAATGCTAGCTTTGCCAGCCAGCCTTTTCATTGTGTAGCCTAAGCCATCACAAGAGCCTTTTCCATGCGACGGGGCGAAAACGTTCCATGTCGCTCAAACTCGCAGTCTTCTTTGGGAAAGCAGAGGTTAAGGAAGTTTTTCTTGTTCTTAAGCTGAGAAGCAGCACCATCCGTAAAAAAAGTAATAAAATTTGGCGAGGTTTGCTTTTTGTTTTCTGAGTTCCTGCAGAAAGTAGTGTTGAAATGCATGCACTGCCGCGTTGTCACGTTGAAGGGAGCCGGACACAACCAAGAAGGAATGAGTAATGTACGAGTCAATGTTTTCTTCATGCTTCAAGTGTAGGCAACGACAGGATGAAGGGTCTCTTGCGTGCTGTTCCAATAGAAGGACTGCGCAGCGTCCTGTGCGATGAAGTTCTAGTTCTCTGCAAAGTTCATTATGACAATGGCCTCGGTTGGTGGAAGTGTCGATTTCAGAAACCCAATATATTTTGACTGAACTTTGCTCACATAGTGATTACATTTCAAGTTCTCCAGCTTTTCGATGAGATTACACACTAGTTCTGTGGTACTCGATACATGTCATGAGCAGGCACACGTCCGAGTTACACAACCGCTTGCACTTTTTGTCGTCGTCTTCGGGAGTCTTGCTTTGGAGAAATTTTTAGCGGTTCCGGCCCCGAACATTTCGATCAGGTGTCCACCGTGCAGCTCGCTTTTTCGATTAAACAAACGGTTAAAGCCATAACATCACAAAATGTTTATTTTATTCCCAATGCATGTAGCGTGATCTTGATGTTTTGTCGGTGCTCGCACACACAGATAGGGTGTGTGCAAGCTGAGCCGGCTAACACACACCAGGTGGAACGCAGAAATGCGATGGTTGAAAAAGAGGCTGGGAGGCCTGTATGTCCCTTTTTTCATTGAATGAAACCTTCGTTTACGTTTAACAAAAGAAGCCGCTTTTGATTTCTTTTCAGAACGTCGTTCATCCCAGGAAGACAGTGCGATAACCTGTCATCTGGGTAAAAGGACTTAATTGAGGTTTTCAACTCAAAAGACAGTAGGGGAATTTTTTTTTTTGTAGACCGTTTTTTTAGAATTTTTTTCATGCCTCAGAGTAGTCTAGCCAGAACGCACTATCTTCTTACCACAAACAAAATATCTATTAGTTTCGGATATCGTTCAGGATGGCGGGCATTGTGCTAGAATTAACAGCTTTTTTGTCATGACTTCGAACTTTGAGCCTTTTCTCGAAGGCTACCCACAAAAGACCTATAATCGCGCAGCAACCATTTCCCCTCTCCAGGAATTTCAGTTTTTCACATATTCCGATAGACACTGGCGCTGGCATCGACGCAGGAGTTTGAATACACATTTCTGCACTTGGACTCCTTAGGGCTCTTGCGGTCGTTTTCGGAACGGTTTTTGCTTCATGAGGCCTCTATTGTGGGGCTGTAAGCTGTATCTGCAACATTCTCCCCGGATGACATTTGAGCTGCTCTGTCGCCGTCGAGCTCGGATGCCTCTTTCAGACTTGCACACTACACATAACATTTGGGACATAACCTGTCACCAGAAACTAAGCCGAGAGATATCAGGCTTTCCGCCAAAGTGTTAGAAATAACAGAGGTTCCTTGGCATGGTCTTCTGATTTACCGAATAGGTCCACGCACAGCTTGGAAGTGGTGTGGGTCTTATGCTTAGAAACGTTAATGTGTAAATGGTGTGCGCAAATGTCAGGAACAGCAGACATGAGTCTTTTTCTACGACGACAAATAACAACCTGTTAGTTGTGTGGCAAGTCTAAATACTGCTGGACCCTAGTTTTTCGTACAAAGTGCTTGTGATGGCAACTTCCATGGCCGGGCGAACAATCCGCTGGGGAATTAATGGGACTGAAATTAAAAAGAATGTTGGCATATGTGAACAAACTGTTCTAAAATGAGCGCTCTATATACCAGGAAGGGCAAGCGAATACCCATATTTAGATGTTTTATATTGGAGCAGGGCAGGGAACGTTTTTATATAGAGTAAAATATATTTTACAAGCGGGGAGCACGCGACATGCTTCTGTTGTGTCATAACTCTGGAATGTCCGTCGGCCTGAAACATTCAGTTTCACAGCGGAGCTGTTAAGGGCTGGTTTCTCCAGCATCGTGTCTGGTACCAAACAAATATCGACACTCGTGGTCGACACAACGCTCTGGTTGCCGATGTCGCTCATAGATGGCAGTAGCATTCCAGTCTGTTGTGTTTGCCGGCTGTCTGGTTGCTGCGTCGCTCATAGATCGCGGCAACCTTTCCAGCCTCGTCAACCAGACAACTGGATACTGCTATTCGATCATTTAGATTACTCCGGTTCTCAAAATAGACTTATACAACGTATTTGCAGTCTAGACATAGGGAGGGCTCTTGAAGGTTGATGTTGCATCGACCAACGGTCCCAACTAGCTCTGCTCGCGCCGGTAGCCTCTTTTCCTCTTCTTCTTAGCACATGCTCCTTGGTCTTCTTTTCCTGTGAGATGTGTAGTCCGGCGCGTATCCACATTTAGCGAGAAATGTCCTCAATATTTAATAGCTGCCGTCGCTCATAAATGGCGGTAACATTTCTTAGGAGGAAGAAGAGCGGGAAGGGAACAAGCGGTGATGTGCGCAGCTGCGTGAAGGTTTCGGCAACCGCCGAAGCGACCGATGCAGCTGGACGAACCGCCACCGGCACCGGACGAACCGGAAGCGTGAATTCACGTGACGCCACGTCTCAGATGACGAAACTTCCGGCTCAAAAGCCGGTCCCCCATTCTGACAAAACGTCTCCATTCACAAAATCAGCTAGCAGGTGATGGTTTTGTGTCCCGTCACCTGGACACATGTAAAATGAAATAAAAGCCTTCGAAGAAGCGTGCTAAAAGAATATTAATACGTGGCAGCTAAAATAAGACCCCCATCTATTGTGCAAGAAGGGTGTTGCGAGCGAATCAAATGACATAGCGTCAGACGGGTCATACCGGTGACGTTCCAGACGTGGGCAATGTTCTAGCCTATGATATGAACTGAAAGCTAGTGAAACAATGATATTTAATGTGATATAGTATTTCTTGATTATATTTTATATTTATATACATAGGAAGGAGAAGAAAAAAACGCCGGTGAGCTACGAATATGCTTTGTTTTGCCTTTGATAAGAAGTATCCCAAACAGTACTTCGAGTCGTCGATATTCAACTTGCAATCGGAACCGGTGATATTGTTTAGAGCAAAAAAAAAAAAAAAAGAATATGCACACTCTCGTCACTATAAATAGACATGTAATTATGTCAAGAGTCTTAGCGTTAGCTGTACCAGTATAATTAACGAAATTAAGTACCACGTGCAGTGTTTCACCCGACCGTTGCAGACGAAGGCGTGTGTTACCGACGAGATCGCCTCCAGGAGGCGATGCCGTTCTGCTTCCTATTTAAAAATTGATTTGTCTAAAATAACATGAAATACCTTTCAATTTTTTTATATGTTGAACAGACGGGGGCGGTTGAGCTTCCGGCTATTTCAGGAAATGCGGGCACCGTTGCCTACATGGCTATTTCACCCTCTATATGGCCGTTTTTGAAGAAAGTGACTTATTCACCATTTAATTAAAATTTGTCCGAATAATTTTCTACAATTGTAATGTAGCCCAGTCGAACATATTTTTCAGAAAAATAAGAAAAAAAAGTTTCGTAGTCATGTTCTAATTTCAAGTTGTGTAGAAAAAATAAAGAAAACTTTAAATGTTGCTTGGGTTTGGAATGCCGGTCAAGACCCAAAATGGCGGCGTAAGGTGCTTTCCTTCAGAGGTAAGATATAATATGTTAGTGCTCGATAGCATACAAACCTAAAATGATATGGTAAAGATGACTTTTGTTTTTAGCAATGTTTCAAATTACAGATGGTTTTCTTCGATTCCCCGCACTTTGGACCATGACATCAGCTAAACTAAACGTAAATCAGTCCTTAAACTCAGCCATCCTTACTTTCAGATGTGTCTTTATTCATATTTTTAGCGTATATAAAATATTACGAAGATTGCCGTCTCCTTCGGCATGGAATGACCCTGGTTCCAACACACGTCCACGTGTCGAAGCAAGGCCACAAACGTATGTTAGGATGGCAACATGAACACCGACCCCTCCTTAGGTGGTGCATCAGCCACAATATTTTCCTTCACGTACCATGTCTCTAGTCACTCATGCACCAACACACGCAGTGACATACCCAACCTGGGTACCGACCCACTCTACCCCTGTAAGCTACTACTGCGGCTTTAGAAGACATTTTGCTCGATATTGCCGAAAACGCCGAAGTGACGAAAGGTAGGAATATTATCATTACCATCACGACAGAGAGCCCGATTGGTCTGAAACATATAATCATCCACGTACGTCGAGTCCCTCCTCTAATAATCCCCGACAGAGCCGACAGATGACGGTTGTCAACTGTTCCTTTTCTGTCCGACGGCGCTCTTGATCACCAATCGTATCTTCCAAGCAAACTTGTCCGAGGTACAATATGGAAAACTAAAAATCGCAGTCCTTGGGTGAAGAGCTGCACAATTCCAACCTACCATACAACACCCCGTGTAGTCCCACTCGATTTAATCAAAGTTTGCGTTGAAGGTTTGCATAATTTGGCATTGGTGGATACCGGAGCGTCAGCCTCAACCATTGAATAATATATTTGTAGATCATTATATAAAGTGCGAACTCCTTTCTCGGGAACACCCTTACGCGGAGCCAGTAAGAAATTAATACAGGCATAAGCTTACTGTACAACTCGAGTTTTTCTTCGGGGACACTTTCTATCATATTCAGTTTATTGCACTGCCTAGTTGCTCGCATGAGATGATTCTCGGTTGGGGCTTTCCTTCCGGAAATTCGGCTGTGATTGAATGTCAAAACTTAGAAATATTTCTGAGAGAACTCGAACTTGCGGAACCAGATAAACACAAATCTATCAGTTTTGAAGTTCAGAAAGATTTTATTGTCTACCCGCACACCAGCCAACTAGTGGCAAGATTATGAACATAGCCGATTATTGCTGATGTTATTGTAAACCCTTCCAATTAATTTATTTCAAAAGGTTGAGTGCTTGATCTTTCTATCATTCGTTTTCTCAACGGTGCAGCACTGATTGAAGTAGATAATACATCCGACAAGTCACTCTTCATATCCCAGGGTACCAAACTAGTCACTGCTGATCCACATAGTGAATCAGCAGTGACAGTAAGAACTTTTGGTTCTTACTGTCACTCAAACAAAACAAAATTTCTCTAGTAAGCACAAATAACAGCACCCTATCAGACACCAAAAGGCTCGACCTTGATGCCACAAAGAAAAAAGAACTGATATCTCTACTTCAGACATACAAAGAAAGCTTCGATTTTGTACCACATCAGCTCAGTCTCACAGATGTCCCACAGCGTCGCATTCAACTTCAAAGTCCTACCGCTGTTAGACGTCATCCCTACAGCGTCGTTTTATCTGAACAACCTGTAATTCAAACACATCTGAATGACATGTTAGACAAATGAATTATTGTGCCTTCTTCTAGTTCTAATACATCACTCGTGATTCTCGCTAGAAGGAGGGACGGAGGAATTTGCTTCTGCGCTGACTACCGCGGTCTTAACAGTATTACCCGTAAGAATGTATATCCACTGCGTAGAATAGATTACGCTCTCGATTCTATTCAAGGTGCTGAACATATATCTTCGTTAGACTTGCGATCAGGGTACTGGCAAGTTCCGATGTACAAAAAAATCACAAGAAAAGGGCGGCATTTATTACTCCTGATGGTTAATGTGACTTTAATGGAATGCCTTTCGGCTTGTGCAAAGCGCCTGCCAACTTTGAGCGCATGATCGACATAATTCTTCAAGGCCTTAAAGGGAAAACGTGTCTATGCTACTTAGATGATATAATGATATTTTCTGGTGCTTTTGATCATCATCTACAATGCCTCGCACAAGTGTTTTCTTGCCTCGCCAATGTCGGTCTACAAATGAACACAAAAAAGTGAACTTCTGCCGAGTTAAAAGCTATAAAGTTACATTGTTTCCAAAGACGGTATACGTCCCGACCCGGATAAGATCACAGCCGTGTCAGATTTCCGGTGGCGAACAGAACAGAAAACTATCCGCAGCTTTATGGGGATCTCCTTGTGCTTTCGAAGATTTATCCGCGGTTTCGCTAGCATTGCTAGTCCACTTAGTAATCTCCTGAAAAGCAAGGAAACATTTTCTTGGACCCCGGTTCGTGAAGACGCTTTTTCGACCATCAAGAAAGCTCTAACTTCATACCCGGTTCTTCAAAACTTCAGCAACGACGCCGAAACCATACTGCATACTGACGTTAGTGACATTGCCATCGGAGCAGTTCTGCTACACGAGGGCCATGCGCCGTCGAACAAGTTGTCGCCTACGGAAGTGGCTCTCCAAGCAAAACTGAATCCAGCTACACCATCACGGAAAAAGAATGCCTCGCTGTCGTGCGGGCGATTGGAATTTTCTCTCTCTCTAGGGACGACATTTTAACGTGGTCACAGATCATAATGCGTTACGCTGGCTTGCCACGGTTAAGAACTTATCCGGTCGGCTTGGTCGGTGGACCCTACGTCTCCAAAAATATGCCTTTTTTGTAAGGTACAAATCTGGCCGTACACACAGCGATGCAGACGCTCTAAACCGCTGCTCCCTTATCAAGCCTTATTTTGGTCTTCTTAACATTGAGCCAAACGCACCCGCGTATTTCAAACTTGACATAAACAAAATACAACACGAACAGCGCTCAGTTACTGAAATTCGAAAACTTATTTATAAACTTTACGGAACATCAGGCCACGCCAACAGCCGTTCCAGACGCCAGCAACGCCACTTTCGGCTTTTCAACAACATATGGTACCTTCAGAGTTACTGTCCCGATGGTGATTGTTGGGTGCTCGTGATTCCACGCTCATTAAGTCTCGCGATACTACACTAGCTGCATGATGATCCCACCCCAGGACACCTTGGATCATTCAAAACATATTCCCGTATTCGTCAATGTTTATTTGGGGCCTAGCCTGTACTCTTCTGTTGCCATATACATAAAATCTTGTATCTTATGTCAATGCCACAAACATCGGACCACACCATCTTCTTAAAAATTACAGCTCGTACCTTGCCCTTCACGACCCTTTGACACAGTAGGCATAGACGTATTTGAAACTTTACCTCTCACCGTTCATAAAACCGGTGGGTGGTCACCGCTGTAGACCACCTCACTCGTTTTGCAGAAACGCCAGCAACACAACCGAAATAGCCAATTGTTTCCTTCAAAACCGACTACTTTGCCTCGGGTCAGCCCGTGTTCAGTTTAGCGACAAAGTTTTTTTGTGAGTCACAAGATGTGTTCTCTGTATACAATGTTGTCCACAAAACCACTTCATCTTTCGATCCACAAACAAATGGACTTACAGAACGTTTTCACCATACCCTCTCAGCAATGATTTCGATGCACGTTCCTCCTGAACACACAGTATACTACAATTTGTTACCTACGCGCACCATACCTCTACGCAGAGTACGACTCACTGCTCCGATTTTCGTCTTATATATGAAACAGAACCTACGTCTACCTTAGATACTATACTCTCTCCTCTACCCATAGCACATCACAGCAATGCCTTGAATGACCGGTTACGACCTACAGAAGACACACGTCAGCCTGCATAACTTTGAACCAATGAACATCAACGGCACCGCAAACAATGCTACGATTCCAGACAGAAAAGTATAGTCTTTCAGCCAAGTGACCTCGTCATAATCTCGTTGCTTGCACGCCAACCAGGCACTTGCGAAAAATATCTCCCACGCTAAACGGTCTCTGCAGAGTGCTCGCCCAGACATCCAAGATAATCTATCTCGTCAAGCCAAGAGAGCTGCACTCGGATCGCAGACGTCGCCCCCACGAAATACTTCGTTTTGGACGGCTCAAACCATTCACTCCCCGCTGACGCACATCACCTCCAAAACCGAAAGGCCAGGAGGCTATACTTCAACCGCCAAAGGGGAACGTGTGAGGATGCTCAAGGACAACACCTACTGCATTTTCATCCTGATCGTCATCACTGCCATTTCCAATTCTTCGGCAATGACTTTCTCTTTCTTGGACCGACTAGGCCACGAGCATCTGCGCTTAGATTTTCCCGAGAGCTATCACTAAATCTGTTCCCGGAAGTACCAGTCTTATCTTCACAATATATATATATTGCCGCGAGCGCAGCTGACCAAGTAGGCGGTGCCCCGTGGCCTAACGGTTATGGCGCGGAAGGCCAGGGGTCAATACCTGGTCGCGACATGTCTTTTATTTATTGTTGCAGTTTACTGTTCTCGCAAACTCAAGAACTCTGTTGAATGTTCAAAGTCAGAATGTTTGATGCGCTAACCTTCCACGGTCGATTGTTTGAGAAGTCCAAGCTTGTACAAAAAGGGCTCCGCGTGGCAAGCAGCAGTCAGTTTCGCCCCAGCGTTCGACTCAGCTGCTACGCCGACTTCGACGCCCGCGACGCTCCGTTATTATCTTTTGTACCCTTTTATTTTTGGCACAAGTTCACCACATGAAACGTTTATTTATTCCTGTTTATTTCTTGTTTATTGGTCACCACCCGTGACAATATATATCAGTATTGTGGTATATAATCTGCTTTGGTTTGTGTACTTCGCTTACCTTAGATGCTTCATCGTAATCACGTTGAGGAACCTCACCGCTAAAGAACTGCGCGCAAAAGTCCATTAAAATATTATACGTTAAAATATTCGTTAATAAAGTATGCCGTTGAAATTACTGACAATAATGATTTATTGTTCGTTGGTATATAATAAGCAAAGGCTCTGTAAGACGCTAAGGGTGTGTTTAAAGAATACTAAAATATGTCAAGGAAAAACTAATAATTTTAACTAGTGTCAGTACCCCTATTTTGTAACATCACCGGGTGAAATAAAAGGTTAACAAAATGCCGAATACGCAACCTTTGACTATTTAACTGCATCATAATCGCGATCAATGTAGTCAAGGAGTACGTAACACCTAAAGAACTCTCCAGCTTCCCGCAAAAGACAGAGTTACTACCTGCAGGGGTAAAAAAAAAAAAAAAGCTGCCTCCATACCACCTCAAATGACGCTCAGAGCTAAGGGAATGGCTTTCAAAGGGTATCGAGCATCAGGATTCTTGGACTCAGAATACATGAAAATGGACACAACAATTAAGTGATTTGGGCACTATACTCGTACGTGCACCAAGCGACAAGACTCATTTCGCGTATCACAAAAAGTCACTACGGCATGTAAGAAACGAATCTACTTAAACTGATACAGATTTTCGTTATAAGCAGAATAGTCTACGCTACCCCATTCCACCAACTAAAGAGTGATAAACGTACCAAAATTAACCTCATAATCAAGGGAGCCTACAAGCAGGATCTACACCTCCCAATTACCACCGAAGCCAAACGTTTGAGGCTCTACGAATACACAATACTCTTGGTGAGCTCATAGAAGCCCAAAGAATTACCCAAAAGGAGAGACTCTCGCAGTCCCTTATGGTTCAACACACTGTCCAATCACTCGGCATTACATACAACACCCGATTCGGACCAAAGCTGGATATTCCCAGAGAGCTCTAAAAACACATTCAAGTCCAACCATTACCTGAAAACACCCACACTCTGCGAAACCAAGAGAGAAAGGAAAGAGCTAGAGCCTTACAAATTTGCCACGCAAATTCTCAAGACGTGGCCTATGTAGAAGCGGCCGAGTATTGTGATCGAAACGCCTTGAATGTGGCTGTCAACATCAAAATAAAACCATCGCTGCAAGCACAGGCATAACAACCTCGCCGTAGGTCGGGGAGTAAGTCGCAATAGCCTTGGCGTACGCCTCATCCATAGCGAAATTCATAAAGATAGGCTCAAAGATAGCCATAGAAAAGTTAGCGAAAGGACGCTTTTTGCCTGAAGCCCCCGAAAGTCTAGACCAGGTACCCGAAGCGCGGCGCAGATGGACATAACTCGTTTGGGCACCCGCGCACTCCGGTCTCCCCGGAAACAATGCTGTTCACAGAGCGCCCCGAGAACAGGCCATCCGCGGCCGAATGACAACCTTTCACAATGCGCAGCTCCTATCCCTTCGTCGTCCAGGTAGGTACCGTATAGTGTCCTACAAAGAAATTCTACAATACTACAGACAGGGCAGGGGGCACTACGCAGCCGCTCTGAAAAAACCTTTTACAAACGCGCACATTCCCAAACCCAATGACGTAAAGTCACCTGTATCCGGGCTATATACAGCAGATTATAAAATTATGTGCAGGTATGGCCAATTTTTACCACATCTTGTTGTCGCGCCCTCTGATAAGTACCTAAAGCGCACCACCTCATTACCTCCCCTTCCCATTACCACACTAGAGCAGTAGGAGACTTCACCGCTTAGCTCAGACCCGGATCTCCAACTCCGGGTCGGCCAGGTGGCCAAAGACGCCGTCAAAGCGGAGGGCCGGGCCGCCGGCAGAGAACAAGAAGACGGGCCCTCCCAGTCCCCTCCTAACTAAACCCCATCTCGGACAAAAGAAAATTTACTACTACAACTACTAATTTTTTTTAATTGTGTGCAAATAACAACTTGTGAATAAAATAAAAGTATGTACTACTAATAATGCACACATATTTAAATGCTGTTTTAATTATACATTGATTATAGTTTATCGTAGTTTGAGATCGATCGCCAATCAAACATGTCTTCTACAACAACCTCCGAGACTTATCTGCGCCTTGCCGGCTTCTTCGGCAGTTAATTTTATTTTAGCTTGCGGGTGTCTACTTTAGCCAACGCCCGGTCGGGCCCCGCATCAACCGCCAAGAAGATCACAAAACGCCAGGTAGGAAAGGATTTACCGTTCCGTAGCCAACCGTCTTCGATCGCGCTACCCATGCTCTGCCCCGTGCAGTCCTCGTCTTTGTCTTAGCCCGCCAGGCCCAAGTCCTACCACCTCCCGGCTGCGATACCCCCCCCCCCCCCCCTCTCTCTCTTCATACGTTGAGCAGCAGGAGCTTGAAGGCGGCTTCCTTTAGAGAGGAAGTTACCGGGCTTAAGCATGAGTGCGTCCCCGACGGCCATTAGAGCAGCGACATGCATGGGTCAGATGGACGGCGATGAGGTCTGTACGGCGACGTCTGTGGGGCCTCGAGCGGCGTTGGTGGCGGCGGGGTGGGCCCCAAAGGTTGTACGAGCCTTTCTCCACGGAGCCGCTGAACTGCGGCTTCCACGTTGGCAAGGGAGCCAGCTTCTTCATTTGCTCTTTGTGCATATCTGCTGCCTTTTATGTCTTCCGGGTACGAGGGAAACAGCGCCCAGCACGCTTCTGTTCTTATGGTCCACGGCGGGGGCCAAAGGGGCAAGCGTATGTCCTCCAAAGGGCGGCTGGATGGTGTCGCCGGGTTGACCTGCCTGTGGTTTTGGTTGCTGTTTCCGCACTACCCGAAAGACGAAGTGGACTGGCCCCTGTTACTTGTACGCCGTGTAGGTGGCCGTTGTGTAACGGGGGTCCCCCCGGCATAAACGGTGTTGACCCGTGTCACGGAAGATTCCCAACGGCGGGGGATGTTGGACTCCCTACCCCCTTTGAGTTCAGTAGTGGACCCTGTCGGTTTCAACCGGCTCCACTGCTCTGCTCCTCCGGCACTGCCACCTCCAGGGCTCAACGCCCTGTGAGTAGGACCGCCGAAATCCAGGACGCCCGTCTTGGCTGGCCGGATTGGCCATGGCGTCCACACTCTGCCCCGGCGGGCTCCCCCAGTCGCGCTGTCCGTGGGTGGCGTGACGTCGAGCTTTTCTCCAACTGTCGTTCCATGCGGGTATTCTTTGTTATGCAACACTGTTCAGGGCGTGGAGAATAATTACTATCTACTTTCTTAAGCTGACAGCCATATATAACTATCCGGCTGTCAGCATTCTCACAAATCGGCTTGGTCTGCGCTCGGAACCGCGGGCAAGTGTTTTCTCGAGCGGAACGCTCCTCCAATTCCTTCCCTACACTCTTAAAAAAAAAAAAAAAATTGTAATTGACCCAGTTAGTATTTTTTCTGACATTTAGTACATTAATCACTATAGTTTTACAACATCTAATGCGCGACAGGTAATAGTAACTGCAGCTGTTACTAGCTTGAATGCTTTAGCTGGTAACCACCACTAGTTGCGGCAGCTGCAAATAACGGGGACGTTGCTGCTGGGAGCCTATGGAACGGCTGCCCAATTGTGATTTGAAAAATAATTATTGTGCACCGTTACTTCTTAGTAAGGTATTCTATCCCTGAAATGTTTAAAAAAATTCCTGGAGAACAAAACTGGTGCGAAAGCCGCATCAAATTTGTAGCATCAAAGATTGACGAGGTGGTCACTGGCCAATAGACCTCTTTAAAGGAAGAGATTTAAATATTGATTGGCAGCCACTGAGGACAGTGATTTGGTTAGGGTGTCCTCACACGTGAGTGTACGTGTGCGCGTAAGCGCGTGCAACACCCTTCGGGTCAGCGCGTAAGAGTGACACGGTGGAACCGAATATAGTTACTAGAAATTGGCAATGACATTTACCTTCAAAGTCCTCTATCATGAATGAAACGGAGTGTTTAAGTTATCATTTTAATTTATTAGAATAGTAAATATGTATAGTTGAGGTCACTCCGTGTTGTGTTACGTAACGTCGATTTGCTCTCTAAATTTAACGGGAAGCTACACTGGTGTATTTTTCACGTGACATCAGGTGTTGTGACATCAACTTCTTTGTCAAATTAGGCGGTGAAAACGGGACAGTTTGAACAACAGAAGAAAAAAAAAAAACTCACATGGAGACAGCACATACACATGGGACACTCTCAACCATTTTTTTTAATATCTTCACCTTCAACTACCCTCGGTCTAGTCTTTATCTTCAGTCTCTCGACCATTATATCTCCAGGAATGACGAAACACGAGGTGACGACAACTGAAACGAGCCAACGTTTAATGGGGCGAAGTTGTGCCCAAAATAAAAATAAAACAAAGGAGAACAATAGAACGTCGGGGACGTCGATGCAACAATACAGCGCCCCGGGTGTCGATGGCGGCGTAACAGCAGGATCGAACGCTGGTTCGACACTGACTCATGTCTGCCACGCGGAGCATCGTTTGTACCCGTGTGGGTTTCTGGAACATTTGGCGTACAACGTTCGGCGCGTAGAGCATTCGTAACTCGATAAGGCGACAAGCTTCTCCAACTTACGAGAATGTCAAGTTGAAAGAATGAACAAAAGAGGCGTCCGCTTCCTGCAATCAAAACCGGAGCCTCTGTCTCAGAATCAAAGAGGTCGTGTGGGCGTCGTATTTAAATCAGGCAATAAGCGTAAAAACAAAACACAAACTGTATTTACACTAATAAATCAATTGAATATACATCATTACACAGAAGTGTCTCGATCGGCTTCTGTCGTTCGCCTCGTTCCGCTCGTGCCTCGAGCCTTCTTCTTTCTTCTCGTTTCTCGTGAGCTTCAAGTTCTTTCCAATCTGCAACATCCTCCCCCCCCCCCCCCCCCCCGTCTTTCTTTTTCCGCGTGAGAGTTGCCTCGGTTCATTCACTTGCCAGTTCCAGTGGGTAAAGGAGCTGCACGGGGCGCCGAAGCGTTACCCCGCTCGGTAGGCGCACTAGACAGGAACGCACGTGGTTGTCTCTGCCCAGCTGAACTGTTTCGATCCTCCCCGTTTTCCACATGAGCCGTGGGGTCTTGTCTTCGTGAACAAGAACGAGATCCCCGTTCTGTAGGTCGTTTGTCCGCGTCTCGGGCGATCGGTGTGCGGAGCGGAGTTGAAGGAGGTATTCCTTCCGCCATCTCCGCCAGAATCGGTCCAGTAGTTGCTGCCTGTATAGCCAACGTCTGGTAATGTCCTTTCTCGCAGAACCTGGTATAGTTTCTAGGTTGACTGATGGGAAAGCCGTCAGACGCCTGCCCAACAAGAAGTGCGCAGGCGTTAAAGCCTCCTGCTCGTGTGGAGCGTCGTTAACAGGGGCCAAAGGTCGAGAATTCACGACGGCTTCCACCTCTTGGAGCATGGTCGTTAGTTCTTCGAAACTAAACTTGTTGCTTCCTAGTATGTTCCTTAGACTACGCTTCACTGTCTGGACCATCCTTTCCCAGAACCCGCCCCACCAGGCTGCTCTCTCAGCGATAAACTTCCACTTTATCCGATGCTGTGAGCAGTGGTCCTGGAAGCGGCGGTTCATGAGCACATCCCATACACCGGATAAGTCCTTTGCTGCCCTCTTAAAGGTGAGGGCATTGTCTGAGTAGACAACACTGGGTAAGCCCCGTCGAGCAGTAAAGCTCTGGAAGGCCATGATGAACGCCTCTGTCGATAGGTTGGAGACAAGCTCTAAGTGTATGACTCTTGTCACCGCACATGTGAAAAGCGCAATGTACGACTTTTCATCTGATGCTGCAGTCTTTACCATCAGTGGACCGGCAAAATCGATCCCGACCACCTCAAAAGGATTCGCTTGGGTAATGCGATCCTGCGGCAAAGGTGCGGTCGGAGCGTTAGCCGGCTTGAGTCGGGCCAACCGACAACCATTACATTTGTTGATGACCTTCTTGGCCAGCTGTCTTGCTCGCGGTATCCAGAACCGCTCTCGGACTTGGGTTAATGTGTCCTGAAGTCCGCCGTGCAGTGTTCGACGATGGCAGTCTCTTACCAATAACTCAGTGAAGCGGTGATCGGGAGGTAGCAAAAGCGGGTACTTGATCTCGACTGTTTCGTTTAATTGTTGCAGTCGTCCCCCCCCCTCACAACAATCCGTCGGTGTCAATGAAGGGGGCGAGCGAGACTATGCTGGATCGCCTTTCCAGTTTCTTATCTGTCTTTAGACCGTTCACTTCTTGTGTAAAAGCTTCCTGTTGCGTTCGTGCGATCCACCAAGTCTCGGCTCGTTCAAGTTCTTCGGACGCTAGCGGGCCCTCACGTCGGCTTCGCCGCGTTCGGCAGTTCTTTACAAACCGCATAATCCATACAGTAATCCTGAGGATCCGTTCCAGCGCCCCGTATCGTTCAAGTTCCAATAGAGGTGCAATCCCCTCTGTTGCAGTCTGCAATACGTGATGTTCCAGCTTTCCCTCCTCTGCAATAACTGCTACTGGAACGTCGTCGCCCATGACGAGGTTCGGCCATACGTCTTCGGTTTTACCAAGCCACTTTGGACCCTTCCACCACAATTGCATACCTTTTAGAGTTTCCGCAGATATTCCCCGCGTCATCGAATCTGCCGGATTTTCTTGTCCGGGGCAGTGCTTTCATGTAGAAGGTGACCCTCCAGATTGGAGCTCTGCCACTCGATTTGCCACAAAGGGCTTCCACTGAGTTGCTGACCCGCGGATCCAGTGAAGTGTGATAGCGCTATCTGTCCAGTAGAATGTCTCTTGAATGTTCATGATCTCTCCAAGACACTGGCCCATCCGTCTTCCAATCACTGCAGCCATTAGTTCTAGTCGAGGTAGTGTTATTCGCTTTATGGGCGCCACACGTGATTTCGAGAATATCAAGTTCACCTCTACCTTCCCATCTTCTCCTTCAGCCCTCAGGTAGGCACAAGTGCCATAGGCCACCGGACTTCCGTCGCAGAAGACGTGTAGCTGGAGAGAACATATGACTTCTCTTGGCGTCTTCACGATGCAGCGAGGAATCACTATCTCTTCTAATTGTGGAAGTTCTGCGCACCATCGCCGCCATTGCACCAGTAGGTCGTCCGTTAGATCGTCGTCCCAACCGATTCCTTGTTCCCAGATTCTTTGAAACAAAACCTTGATTCGTATAACGAACGGAGCAAGGAGTCCCAACGGGTCGAAAACCCTAGCTGATGCACGGAGTACATAGCGCTTCGTCGTCCCACTGCACGTGACGAAGTTCAGGATTATCTCCACTGGAATGGTCAGCGTGTCAGCGTCACGTCGCCAAAGAAGTCCAAGTACAGCTCTCGGCTCAGAGAGTGCAGACGTTGATGCAGCTTTATCGAACGATCTTTGCAGTTCTGTCGCGTTGGTAGACCACTTCCGGAGTCTCATTCCTGCATCTTCTAAAATCTGGCTGGCTTGTTCCCGTATTCGCGCCGCTTCTTCAATAGTGGGGGGCTCCGATCAGGGGGTCATCGACGTAGAATCCCCGTTGAAGCAGTTCCGCAGTCGATCGCAATTCTCCATTGACGTTGCTCAGATGATGAGTAAGAGTGGCGGTTGGTAGAAAGGGGCTGGCCGATGTCCCAAAGGGCACTCTCGTCATCCTCCACTCTTCAACGGTTGGTTCAGAGCTTGCTGACGACGAATCTCTCTGAAACCACAGGAAGCGTAGGACGTCTCGATCTTCAGGTCGAACGCTGACCTGCAGAAACGCCTTTTCTATGTCCGCTGTTAAGGCGATTGGGTGTAGACGGAAGCGCACCAAGATTCCGACCAGATCGGCGTTCAAATTCGGCCCTTTTTCCAGTTGTTCGTTGAGTGAAGCAACTCCTGGGAGATGAGACGAAGCGTCGAAGACGACTCTCAGCCTGGTGGTTTCGGATTCATTCCGAATTACGGGCTGATGGGGCATATAATAAATCCGTGGGTTTGTCGACTCGGCGCAAAATGGGCTCGTTGAAACTTTTTCTGCGTGTCCTGAGGTGATGTAGCTGCGTATGACGTTGTCGTAATCTTTTGCGAAGGACTCGTCGCGTGACAATCTCCTCTTCAAACTCTCAAGACGTTTCAATGCCAGCGTGCGGTTATCCTTCAGTTCTCCCGCGCCGACCCTGAACGGTAGACCGACTTCGTACCGTCCATTCACTTTCCGTATTGTTCGGTTGAACTCGTTCAGCAGTTCGTTCTGTTCTTCCATCTTGCTGGAGGGCTGGTCAGAAATTCCGATGCTCTCTAGCTCCCAAAAACGCCGCAGAATGTCTCCGACGTCCTCGTTCGTGAAGCATTCCGTTCTTAGCACGCATACCATGCTGCTGGCGCTGCCTTTGAGAGAGCTGTGGTTTGACACTGGGCCTTGAAAGGTCCAGCCAAAAATGATGCTTATAGCTACCAGCTTCTGATTTTCCTTGCAATGCAGCACTTGGTCACCGTTCACTCGCCACAACTGGTCTGAACCGACCAGAAGGGAAATGCCCTCTTCAGCAGTGGCCAGAGGGGAAAGAAGCATGTCCGCAATACGACGGCCGTTTTTCATCATACGGCGAACAAATTCGTGGTCGACGGGTACCTGCACAACGTCCTTACAGATGAAGGGTACCTCGACGGCTTCGATGACGCACTCTTCTTGGCCGTATTGGCTGTGCAACCGTACTTGTACTAGTCGCCGACGTTGCGGTCGTGACGTGGAGTGGCCGAACGTATTTAGCCGGAGGCTAACATATCCCAGAACCTTGAGGCCGAGTTTGCGAGAAAGACCCTCACGAATGAAAGTCCGTTGGCTACCTCCATCGATAATGGCTTGCACGTAAAGTCTTTGGTTTCCTTCCTCAGCCCAGGCTCGGAACGTTTGAAGAAGCACTTCAGAATCCAATGGGACGTCAGCACTGTCGGAGATTGCGTTCTGGACGCTTGTTGCAGGGGCACCTCTATCCGATTTCTTCACGTTAGGTTTCCAGTTCGGGTCGCACATGGATGTGGCATGTCGACCGGAGCACGACGCGCATGTCACCTTCCGCCGACACTCCCTCGCCCGGTGCTCTCCGATTGTGCATCTGAAGCAGCGGTTTTCTTCCGCCAGCCTTTTTTTCTTCACCTCTAACGTGAGGTCGCCAGTACATACTTCTGTTGCGTGCTTTGTGGACCGGCAAAAGAAGCAGGGGCTAGTGATATTTGCATGTAGCACAGAGGTTGCTGGCATTCTGGGTCTTTCAGTCTTTTTCTTCTGCGTCTCTTGCCGTTCTTCTACTACTCCGGCTCTCTCCCTACTCTCAACTTCGATCCGAAGGAAGCTTAGAATATCGGCGAGCTCATCTTCGGCATCGGCGAAAAAGGGCGGCCTTGAAGCGCTCCGGGTAGAAAGTGGTCCGTCGACAAAGTGTCCGGTGTCCTGCACCGCTGGTGAAGTCAGTGAAGTCGGACTGTTTTGCGTTTCTCCCGTCGACCTGTAGGCAGTGCTGCTTGCCTGCTGCCGGTGATAATTTACGACGACTTCGCTCGGCAAGGCCTTGAGGAGGATATCGGACATCATCGTGCAGTACGTTGCCGATCGCACGCCGAGCCCTTTCAGACCTCGAATGTTCGTCTGGACGTGATCGTACATCTTTCGGAGGCCTTTCGTGTCTTTCGCGGAGGCAACAGGGGGCAGTGCTCGGAGCTTCGCCAGATGATTTTGCTCGATCCTTCGTTTATCACCGAAGCGCAGTGTCAGGATTTCAATGGCATCGTCGTAGCAGGCCTCAGTTGCCTGGAGCCCAGCGATGGCCGCCGCCGCTGGTCCGGTGACATGGTTGCGCAGGTACTGAAACTTGTCCGATCGTGGAATGCTATCGTTTTCGTGGATAGCACGACCGAACTGCTCCCAGAAGCTCTGCCACGGCTGACCTCGCCGTTGAAAGTTTGAAGTAACTTGGGAAGCTTCACACCGCTAGTCATGTTGGTGCGATTTCTTCCCAGGTCTGTGGTGGCACTCGCAGATGTTGTCGCGGATGTGGTCATCTGGGTGGCTTGCGCCTGTTGTTCTTTACGTCTCAGTGAGTCTGCCTTGCAGTCCAACAGCGCCATCATTCGGATGGCCTCGTCGTCGTACTCCGTGACCGTAGTGTATTCTGCGACGAGGTCTTGTTCCGATATATGATCTTCTATCTCCACGTTCAACTCTTGAAGAGCCCTGTTATTGGCCTTCAACCTTTCTAGCCAGGCAGTCAGCGATGCCAAGTCCGCTGTCTCCATCCCCGCTATCGCCTCGTGGATAATTTTCGTGTTCTGCGACCGCTTCACTCCACGTTTTGCCTTGAGACGTTCCATATTTGACGATCTCCGACACAGCTCTCGGAAACAGCGTTCCAGGCAGGTGTTCCACAAAGGTTGAAAATCCGCTCACCTCAATCGTTCTCGTTCCCGGGTTTCGGCACCATATTGTCTCAGAATCAAAGAGGTCGTGTGGGCGTCGTATTTAAATGAGGCAATAAGCGTAAAAACAAAACACAAACTGTATTTACACTAATAAATCAATTGAATATACATCATTACACAGAGGTGTCTCGATCGGCTTCTGTCGTTCGCCTCGTTCCGCTCGTGCCTCGAGCCTTCTTCTTTCTTCTCGTTTCTCGTGAGCTTCAAGTTCTTTCCAATCTGCAACAGCCTCCGCTTGATAGCCAAGAGCTGTAACCATTCGGCCACGCGCTCGCTCGGCAACGTGCCCGGCGATATGTCTATGTGGAGGGCAAGTTCGTCTGCTTCTTGCGCAGGGGGTAGCGGTGACGTCAGAACGCCGAGCCCTGATTGGCTGATCGCGACTCCCTATCTGAGCGTCGTCTGCTCCTTTGCAACGCCGTCAGCTCGGAACGTCGTCTGCGTCTGTCTTATCTTTCCTGCGACTTTCGAAAGTGCAGAGGCCAGATTCACAAAACGATCTTACGCCAAAAATGTGCGTAAGATAAAACTTAAGAACAAATTCGTATTCACGAAACGAAATTTTCGTAAGTTTTGCGCAGGTTACTACGAATTCCTACGACAGCTCCGAAGCTGTCTTACGCACTTCTTACGATCAAATCAGCATGGCCTACAGCATCGCGGTCGCGACGACCCACGGACGTTTATTTTTTCTAACTGCGCTTCTCACGCGTCCCGACTTCAAGCAGGAAGAAAAAGGTAAATAGTACTTGAAACAAACCACGACGAACAAAAACGCTGGATGCACAAACACACGGGAAAAGCTCTAACGGCCACGATTCCACCGAACCCGACCAAGCGAGCTCGGCAGTTAGGCCTAGCAGGCACTCCGCGACGCGGCGACCATCTGCCCACGACCGGCTGGCGTGCTGAATGGAATATGCCCGCGCGACCCCTGTGAACCCTTCCCCTGTTATACTTTGATCGCTGACCTCAATTTTAGATTAAGAGGTCAATTTCTTACTCTTGTTATCTCCTTGTTTCCCGAGGCAACGGTGACTCTCGCCGGTGAAAAAGCGGTGAATCTCTGACAGACGCAAGAAAGGTAAAGCAGCCATCGCTTTGACTAGCAGACGTAAAGCAGACGACGTTTACTGCGCCAACCCGCCGACGCCGTTAAAGAATGAGGTGTCTCGTTGCACCCCGAAAGGAGGGAAAAAGTATTTGAGAGGGAACTTGCGGACACTAACACACTCACTCTCGGTTCCTAGCAGACAAACCTCGGCGCCTCGGGACACCTTGCCAGTTAGTCCTTCGACTTCCCTCCTTGATGCGCGTCTGCTAGTTGTTAGACAAAAACGACGTACGGCTCGGTTTATTTCTCCTGCCCTCTCTGAAAGGCGAAGTCGAGCTTGCTCGACTTCCGAAAGTCACAGGAAAGGTAAGACAGACGCAGATGTTGCGAGCAGACGACGTTGCAAAGGAGCAGATGACGCTCAGATAGGGGGTCGCGATCAGCCAATCAGGGCTCGGCGTTCTGACGCCACCGCTACTTCCTTTCTCATGCGCAGAAGACGAATATGAGCCCACTTGCGAGGCGTATAAGATTCAATAATTTAGTTAACATTTGAAAACATAATAAAAACAAAGAAAGATCTCAAAAGAAAGAAAGTGAAAGAATTAATAAAGAAGACAAATAAAGAAATGAAAAGTAAATACGAATAATGTAAAATAAGCACATATCAGTCATACATGCTGACCACTAGTCATGGGCTACAGCAAATCTTAAATACAAGGAAGCGTTATCGAAGTACTGTTAGTACAATCCTCTGGACGCAGCTCACCGCAGATATCAATTTAATGCGAAAGAATTAACTACCGCTAGGAGTGAAAGAGGCCTTGTCTGCGCCCACGAAAAACGGCACCTAAACTGTGTGCGCAAAACGGCGTTTAAATTCTCATTAGCTGCGACGCCTTATAGTTCCAAGAAACGCCACCCCACGGAGAAGCTCTCTTTTTGTCGCTGAAGCCCTCGCGCCAGTAAACGGGGGAGGTTTGGACTCGAGGCCGCCGCTCTTTCTTTTCTTTCGCGCCACGTGTCAGGCGTGGCCGGAGGTCCGTAGGGGGAAGGGGGGAGGGGGAGCTGGAAATTAAAATTCCCTCTCCTTATGCTTTGCTGTATCACGTGTTCTACACTCTGCTTTCAGCCATGTCACGCCGCAGAGGAAGAGGGCGCACTGCCCACTCTTCTCCGCGCTGCAGGGGAGCGGGGCGCGCTACTTGTAGGAATGCGCAGCCATGTAGGAATGTTTTCCCATTCCTACACGCAAGCAGTCTTAAGTGTCCTCCTCTAAATTCGTTCTTTGTCATGTAACGCGATTGGGGTACAGCTAATACAGTAATCTGCATTCTCCTCAATAGCTAATGCCTCGAACATTTCTTTTGCGTGTTGATATCTGTTCCTTGCAAGAATGCTGACGTTGATAAGGGCTGAGCCACACTCACAAGTCCTCCAGTGGGTTGAAAGGTGTCCTGCTGATGTGTTATTTACTACTGCCGCTTGCTATCGAGTCCTTTCATTAATGCATAGGCCTCTTGGCCGATATAACACTTGCCTCATGTTAGAGAAAAGCAGTAGACTACTCCAGTTTCACACCGGATGTAGGAGCGGTCCTATGAGCAGTCTTGCACTACTTACCCTGGCTGGCTCTCTTACTCACTCGGTGACACATAGAGTAGGTTTTGCTTTAGGCAGAACAGACCACCTGCACGTTTTTCTTTCAGCGATATTTCTTGATCTCTGAGTTATCCCATGAAGATATGGAATCATTGCGATATTCCGTCTAGATTTGTTTTCCTCTCTTTTGTTGGAATTTGGTGATGTGCGTTTGAGTTTCATGCATAGGTTCGTACACTCATGCCGGGTGATCATCAGGATATTCTGGCTCTTGTAATCAAAACACGTGTCTTACGAAACTGGGCTCAGTATGATGACACAATTTTTTCACGGCAGTTATAAGTGCCGTGGTACCAATACTTTGTTTAATAGTCTTCAAGTTCAAGTTTGCAGAGCCATAGGGAAGAAAGCAATTGCATAAGTGGGGCTCGTAATTCCAGCCTATGTGACCTTTTTTTTTTCAAGGAAAGGCCTAGGAACTTAATGGAATTATTCTCTGGTAGCTCATGTCTGAAGACCTGGTCTGAACAACCCTCCTGAAACGTTTTCAGTACTCTGTCCACAAAACCTCTCCGGTCTTCTCCAACCTCTGCTGTGCACAGTACTAAGAAATCACCAACATACCTGAAGATAACGTTGAAATTCTAGTCCTTCAGTTTTCTCAGGAGTTTTCTTTCACATGCTGTCAAAAATACATGTCATAATTCAAGGAAGTCTCCCATAGCCAATGGACATACCACCGCTTTGCACATATTGTTGCCCTTCGTGGTCTCCTACTGCTGCTTTAAGTACACGACAAGCAGATTTGTGAAGGTGTCCACACTTATTCCTGCCTGGATTTAAAATGCCGTGCTGCCTTGTTCTCCGATGTTGGTCCACAGACTTGACGCGAGTCAGTCGAGTGGAGTGGAGTGGAGCATATCCTGCATGTCGATGGAGAATCTAGAAGCTACACCCTCCCCCCTATGCTGAAGATATGTAATCATTTTCTCCGAGTTTTGGATTCCGTAAATAAGAATCAACTGTACAATGGACAATAATCTTAGACTAGAAGTTCAACGAATCGATTGTCACGTGCCTCTTTCAGACACAGTGGCTCGAAAATGCTGTAAACGTTCCGGCAGCGCACGCCGCGTGTTACTCTTTGTTGGTATGTACTAGTTTCTTGTAGCTGCCCTTTGTTGTTATAAAAAATATAACTTGATTTCTGTTTTGATGTCATAAGCTTGTGACTGGTGTTACATCTTTGGGCTCATGGAATAAACTGTCATTCTGTACCAGCCCCCAAAGCAGCATGTCTACCTGGCGCGTCGCGCATCTCACCTAAAGGCCCGAGCGCCGGACTCCGGACAAGTTTTAGCAGTGGTGAGAAGCCGAGCTCAAGCAACCGACCCGACAAGCCTTGGCATCTGCAAAAAAGGGCAACAGCGACAACATTTCCAGCCCCCTTCCTCGACGAGAAAAGAGATAAGTGAGAAAGTTATGTTGTTCGAGTTCAAGCGTACTATGAGGAAAATGCAACTACCCAAGATATGCAGAACCGGACGTTATTGGTCGCTGCTCTCTGCTCCAGAACGATTGGAGTTCTGAGCGGAATATGTGCGGCCACGGAAGGGAAATGAACTGGCGTATAGGGAAGTCTGCGTCGTTCTGGGACGGCACTACGCCCCCAAGACTAACAGATGGCGGAAAGCCTCAAGATTTCTATAACCGACAACAGCAGGAAGGAGAGTTCGTACAAGATTTTATTGTGAAGCTCCGACAAAACGCCGAAACTGCGATTTTGGGGGCAGCCTGGACCGTATGCTGCGGGACCTGTATCGTGTGTGGTGTGCGCAGTCAGACCGTTCAGCTTTAGCTTTTAGCAAAGTGAGAGTTGACACGGGAAGAGGCAGAAGATTTAGCGACCGCTGCGGAGGTAGCCGGCGCAGAGGTCAATAGCATAGAAAGCCATTAGTTGAAGAGCGAGGCGGAGCTATACCGAATGGCTGGAAATTCCGGAACGCCTCAGCACAAGAGAGGAGACAAGTCCTCAAGATGCTTCCAGTGTGTCAGGCAAGGGCGTTTCGCCAATAAATGCGGAGCACAGTATGTCCACTGGACGCCTGAGCAACCAAGCACGGCAGTTGCGGCCATGACAGCGGACAATGGCGAAGAGCTAGACTTGGCCTCCGTGTACATGGTTCATTCACAACCCAATGCAAGTTTCGAGCTGCCAATTCAACAAGTGATCCACTAGGAGGGCAGGGGTGCCACTGAACATCGAAATCGATACAGGACCTCCCGTGTGTGCCATTTTGCGTGACGTGTACAACGAGCATAAACACCATTTGCCTGCGTTGTCGGAAGCCAAGAGGAGCTTAATGTGCTACCTCGGAAGACTGACCGCCCTCAGGGAGCTGCATAGAGGAGTGGCCATCCAAGACGTCAACGTACTCGCTTCGCTGGTGGTACTGAACTGTTCCAGATCAAGCATTTGCGGCCGAGATGTGATCGCCAAGCTAGAGCCACAGGACGAAATTGTGTCAAGTGTCGTTGCTGCCTCATCGCGAGACACGGAAAGCCTTCTGCTTGAGTACCGAGAGATACCGTGAGATGTTCGAGCCAAGACTGGGAGCCATCAAAGGGCCACCAATGCACTCACTTGAAGGAAGCAGCGGTACCAAAGTTTATAAAGTCCAGACCTGTTCTCTATGCTCTTCGGGAACAAGTGTTTGGAGAGCTGAATCGGTTAGTTGAGGCCGGAGTGCTCTCACCTGTTAGACACTCTGAATGGGCAGCGCCGATTGTACCCATGCAGAAAAAGAATGAGTCCGTGTGCATGTGTTGATTTCAAGTTGATAGCGAATGTGGCATACAATAGAGAACAGTATTCACTACCCAGGGATGGGCAAAATACATGCACATATGTATCGAAATACAAATACAAAATACTTGGTCAAAAGTGTATTTAATTACAAATCTAATTACATTTCCATAAAAGCATTTAAATACAAGATACAAACACAACCAAATGTATTTGGTCACCTCCAAATACTTTCCCAAATGCATTCCTCAAAATTTGCGTCAGCGACTTCAGGGCACTTGCAACGGGTTTCTGGGTATCTCATTTTAATTTTGCATCGCACACTCGAAAGTTAGTGTGCGAGGCTGTAGTAGCGTAATAGAAATATAATTACAAAAAAATGTAATCAGCTTGGACGTAATAGGTGAAAAAAGTACAGAGCTTCAACATTTTGGTATAGACCAACAAAGAACCGAGACGACCAAGACGCGCAGCATCAGCTACAGAATATTTTATTGTTGCAACTCGCACCAGTTACGAAAATCTGGACGAGCCACGCATTTAGAATGTTCCAAGCAAAAATATGGATGAAAATCAGGCTGTAAAGCATCACAAGTTGTCACAGGCACTTAATTATTTAGGCAGTCTGCCTGTGAACGTCGATTTCGTCACTGTTCTTGTTTTGGACTAGCACCGTAATCACTAAGTTACTAAACGCTTGTGCATGATTTAGAGACACTGCATTCAGTGCAGAACGTAGTTTTCTTCCTGCTCTGGAGAGTGACAATAAATGTGAGGGATGCATTTTCGCCCTGAAAATTGTATTTAATTACGATTGTATTTGAAATACCAACGTTTTAGTATTTAAATACACACGTCAAATGCATTACCTAATTTGTATTTAAATACAAATGCAAAATACACAAAGTATTTAAAATACGTATTTCAAATACTTGTATTTGAAATACTGCCCATCCCTGTCACTACCCAACATAGACAATATTGCCGTGCGCGCAGCTGTGCATGTAGGCAGCGCGACCGTGGCCGAGGATTCCCCTTCCGGACACCGCAGCCTGAGGACGCGAAATGTCGAGCTCCGTCGGAGTAGCGATAACGGCCCAGTCGGGCCGTGGTGTTACGATATTCGGGGGCCGCGAATTTCTTCTAAGTTATTTAAAGTGATAACATAAAAAAAGTGAAAGCCGTTTACAAATCCCTGTAACGCCGAATTGGAGCGCAGCTCTTGAGGAGGAGGAGTGAAGGGTACTGAGGGGAAGGTAGACCCCTCCTCCTCCTTCTCCTCCTCCCCTCATTCTTTAATATGCTCCGGGGGGGGTCATGTGACCTCGGGGGGGGGGGGGGGGTATCACGTGACTTCGGGGAGGGGGGTCACGTGACCTCGCGGAGGCGTGACCTGGGGGTCACGTGACCTTGGGTGTCACATGGGGGTCACCTCAAGGTCACGTGACCCCCAAGGTGACCCCCCGTGACCTCAGGGGGTCACGTGACCTTGGGGGTCACGTGACCTGGAGGGGTCACGTGACCTTGGGGAGCACGTGACCTCGGGGGTCACGTGACCTCACAGGGGTCACGTGACTTGTGGGTCACGTGACCTTGGGGGTCACGTGACCTTCAAAGGGTCACGTGGGGTCATCTTGGGGTCACGTGACCTTGAGATGACCTTGAGAGGGGTCACGTGACCTTGGGGGTCACGTGACCTTGGGATGACCTTGGTTACGCCGACGCCGGATGGCGGTTTGAACTCGTAAAAAAGTAGTGAAACTAGGAATCATTTATTAATTGATGAAAATTGACATATTTTTATAGAACAGTGGACTATTTTTTCCTTAAAACCACGTGGTGTTTTGATTGTTGTGTAATAAGGATCATGGATATTCGCTTGAAGCAATCTAAAAAAAAGTTATATATGAGAATTTTAGCCTTTTTGATAGTTTGGTTGCAAACTATCTCGTTTCAGCAGGTGATTAAAAATTCTTATTGGCAACCCTGTGAATATACTGCACAAAAACATTTCGGGCCGTACAACTAAATATCTTGCAAAAAAAAAAAAAACTTAATTTGTGCAAAATTTCGTTCTGCCGTTCAAAGAGCCGTCAATTCTGCCTTGAAGTGGTCGAAAGAAAAATACGAAACATGGTGACTTTTACAGAAGAGTTTATTGCCTTTTTTCTTGAAAGTTTAATGAAAATAATTTCGTTCTAAATACGAAAAAAAAAACATTTTGAAGTTGAGCTTTTACGTCGCAAACTGGTGCCGTTTCTTGTGCCTCTTCTCTGCACAGCACGGCACCGTCGAGCCCGGCGAAGCGTGCGACGGTGTAACGGTGTACCCACGCAGGTAGGGAGCAGGACCTTGAGTTGTCGGGTACATCTTGGTGAAAAGGGGCTGTTTTTCACTCTTGTTGCTTTATGGATTTTCCCATTTCGACCGTTTTACACGGCGATGTCCTCCTGTGACCTTCCAGTGTCTTGATGTCAGGAGATGCTTAGCGCTGCCGGTTCAGAGCATCCATTAGTAAGCTAGCTGTTTCCTACATACACAACGCGATCACTCTCTCTTGTTAACGCCAGGGCAGATTTAAACAGCAGCACAAAAGACCCGTGAACGGGCAATCTCGAACGACGAGGCGATGTGGTGTTGACAAATGCGCGCCGTTGAAGGCTCACGCGTCGTTTGTGTTCAAACCGACTTTGAAATGACAAATTCTTAGGTTGCTGAATAGGACGTAAGTCCAGCACGTAGCGTAGATGGCGACGCAGGCTTAAAGTGATGGTGACTTCTTGTCCCTTTGACGGGGACCGCTGAGCTAAATCTTGGAGTGAGTCGAGCTCGTTTTTCTTCAACCATTTCTTTCGGCACCCAAAGTATTGTTATCGCCCGATGTTATTTTTGGCGCAGGTAAACAGCTGCTGGGTGGTCATGATTTGGTTCTCGAAGGGACTTCGAAGACTGGCCCTTGCTGCCAGACGCTTCAATGTACCCCCGACTCCGTCAAAAGCACTCTTCCCGTGGGACGTTTCGAAAAAATTCCATTCAGCGGAAAGGCCGAAATCATTTTCCTGTTGACAGAGGTCTGCAAAGTTTTTTTTTTATTCTTGTACCGAGAGCTTCATCCATCGTTACACCACCGTACAACGTACTTGACGTAAAATGAAGTTCTTTCTTCGACATATTTCCGATCTCAAATGGTCGTTCAAAAGCCAACTTCTCGCTTTTCAGCCCTTTCTTAGCCCTTTCAGCCCTCAAAAGGCAAGGAATGAGTCTCGATACCCAGTGTCAATAGTGCGGACACGTGCCTTTGTTTATTCATTACTTCCAATGGGTCATGTAGAGATTCCCGCACTGACAATATGGACCGAAAATAATGCTAGAAGCGCAATCTTGGCTTGTGACGATGCTTCAAGCGTCCGAGTTAACACACTGAATCAGCGCGTTTCAGAGCTTTGATCACGCGTCTGTAGCCTTTACTGCGCTCCAACTAAGTGCGAACCGGATCATAGTTCCGCTTTTCACCGCAGCATGCGTGACTGCTAGATTTCGCGGCGATATTATCGTGTTTCAGACGTCCACGTCAGCTGCTGCCACCCGTCGATTAGGCATCGCGTTTCGGAGTGTGAGGAGCCGCCCTCGGGTACAAAGGGCACAACGGGCGTGCTATGGCGACGCACTGGTGAGACCTCCGATTAGTACACGATACCCGCCGTTTCTTCTTTTACAGCCAGAAAAGAGGGACGAGGGGAAGTGGGCTGCAAACTCCGTTGTTTCTTTGGACCTAATCGCTTCGGCTATCGTCGCAGGTGGCGTGCTGTGCGGCGCAGAGGCGTTAAGAAGCGACGCCGGGTAGTGGTGCGAGAGTTCAACTTCAAAAATTGTTTTCTCGCTTTAAACAAAAATTACTCTGATTAAACTTTCAGAATCAAAAGACGATCAATCGTTATTCCAAACCCACCATATTTTGTATTTTTACTTGGACCACCTCAGGGTGGAATAAACGGCTGTTTATGCGTCAAAACGCACTTTTTGGCAAATTCATGATTTTCTTTTTTACTGCAAGATGTTTAATTGAGCGGTTTAAAATATTTTTATAAGTTATATACCTAGAGGACAACCAGTAAAAAGTTATATTAGGTCCCGGAAGCAATTACACATTTTTTAACAAAATGACAAAAATGTTTATTTTTGATTAAAGTTATGTACTTTTAAAAAATATTTAATATAAACAAAACTGCACAAACTCAACCACATTGTAAGTCGACAACCGTGCAAATTTAATAAAATCTATTGTTGGGCGTTTCATAAAAAATCTGATTTTTCGTAAATTATTGAGTGATGCCTAGTTTCACGCTGTTTTCAAAAATTAAAATCGCGCTCACGTCATCACAAATGTTTTTTCGTCAAAACTATTTTAGGGTATGGCTACGGACATTGTGGCCGAGGCCCATGAATTTTTTTTTTAGAAATCGGAGGTGGTCGAGCGCAACGTCTGGGACGTTTCACATGGAATGACCCATATGCAAAAGGATGGTAGTGCACCCATATTGAAAGATATGATCGATGAAATATTACATTCATGATGTTGCCACTTATCAGAAAAACTTAAAACGATGCATTATGCGCACTTCTGATGGTCTAGCAACGCTCGACTTGACAAAGTCTATGAGGCAGCAGAGCTTTTGAGTGGTAGGGACAATTATAAGGTTGTACCAATAATGTTTAGTGACCATGCACTGGAAATTTTTGCTCAGGGCAAAGCAAAGGCTGGAAAGAATCGCTTGAGTTCGGATTTATGGGAATTACACAATAATCTTTTAGATGACGAAACCTTTACCAAGAAATTAGAAACGCTGTTGAAAATTACGACAAGTAGCTATTTTACTAGCGCATTTGAGTCATGGGAGGTGAAGAAGTAAGAAATAAAGTTAGCCGCATTACAGCGATCAAATACCTTGAAATACTGAAGCAATACTGAGGGGAAACTGCTGCAGGCAGATCTAAGGAGGCTTTTCAAGTTAGAATGTGAATGTCCTGGTAAATTGATTAATGATATCAAGATGGCATATACAGTTTATCAGCAATCGCGTCTGAGAAGTATAGAGGGGTTGCAATTATATTGCGTGCCAAGAAATATTTTCTTGGTTAGCAACCTACCAAAAAAGCGCTTAGCAGAGAAAACCAATACGCAAGTAAAAACATAATCTGTGAAATACAGTATCAGTGCTCGATAACCACCGACGAAGATGTGATTGGGCATGCATTCGTCGAGTTTCACAGTTAGCTATTTCAGATAGACGAAGTCCTCAATCTAACGAAGTTTGATGTCTTTCATGAAACTGATGCCAAGATTAGAACGAGAAACGACCGCTTGGCTTGAACAGTCAATTGAGATAAATAAAATAGGTGCCGTAATCGATGAACCACAAGCAGTTAAAACGCCTGGCCCTGATGTTTTAAATGCGGCTGTTTACAAAAGATATAAAGCTTTTTTAGCACAACAGCTTCATAGAGTGATCTCAGAGGCCTACGAGACAAGAGTATTGCTGTCTTATTTTTTAAGTAGTCACACTGTTCTTATTGCGAAAGTAGCCGACAAAAAATTAAGAAATGAAAAAAAAATTATGGACCGATCGCGTTGAGCAATGCAGATTCTAATATTTTTATCAATGTTCTTGCCCGAAGGCTTCCCCGTCAGCTCAGAAACCTGGAGGAAACGTCATACGAAACCCCCACACGTGGCTTGAACAAAATCTGGTCGAGAGGCAAAATACCCCAAGACTGAAAACATGCGGAAATTACCTTGACCCCGAAACCAGGGAAGAATCTTGACTTGGGCAACCTTCGGTTTATCTCACTTATCTCTTGCCTAGACAAGCTGATGGAGCACGTGGTGCTAAACAGTCTTCAGCCCTACTTAGAGGAAACAAATTTCTACTGGAACACCATGTTTGGCTTCAGGAAACACCGATCTGCCCAAGTTGTATCCTTGCAGCATAAATAAGATGTGCTAACACCAGCCAAGAGGGGAAGAAGTGAAGCCACCCTAGCCCTTGACATCAACGGAGCCTTCGATCATGTTGGTCCTGACCTTATCCTCTGAAAACTAGCTCAAGCCAAATGCAGATACAGAACTTACAACTACTTGAGAGACTTCTTTGCGAGAAAGAGCAGGCACGATCAGCCTAGGCGGGGCTAAGTCAGAGGTCTTCGGTCTACCTAACCGGGGATTTCCACCGAGGGCACGTCCTATCCCCCACGCTATACAATATAGTGGTGTCTCGACTCCCTAAGGAGCTGGAAGGTATACCACATGTGACGCATGCCTTATATGCCGGTGATCTTACTATGTGGACGACCTCTGGTTTAAAAGGCAACAACCAGGACTGGCTACAAGAAGCGCTCGAAATCACCCAGAGATATCTAGTAGCAGGGGGACTCTACTGCTCACGGTAGAAAACGGAACTCATCTCAGTTCGTAGCGGGAAAGAGCGGCGCTGCTCACCCACAGGTGTAGAATTTGCGGACGGCGCTTCAGTGCCTACAGCTGAAAGAGTGAGATTTTTAGGAATGCGAATTCAGATGTACGGAAACTCCGACTACACCATTTGAGAATTAGGAAAATCGATGAAACATATGACACGTATGATAATTAGAGTTTCAACAGAAGAGCCGACTCAAAGAAGACGACCTCTTTCGAATTGCACAAGCGTTGCTGGCTAGTAGGGTCATGTATGCGACTCCCTGCCTAAACTCAACACTGGCGAACTGAAAAAAAAGATTAACATCATGATAAAAAAGGCTTACAAAGCAGCCCTGGGTCTACCGATATGCACGCCCACCGACACACTGCTTGAACTAGGAATCCATAACACATATACCGAAACTAGAAAGCGCACTCATTGCTTGTCAAAAAGAAAGGCTTGCGGATAAAGAGGGAGGAAGGGTAGTACTAACGTCTCTAAACTTTCCTATGCGAAACAGCATGGAAAGCACGACCAATCTATGTAAGGAAATGTATAGCAAGTTAGATTTGACTTACCTAGAGCGAAGAGCTGCTGTTGTTGCGGTGGTCAACCCTAGCTTGGAGTTTGTCGCGGCAGCCTCGGTTACCGCTCATTCACACTGGAAGCGGATCCGCGTTCGCAAAGCGGTTGCGAACGCGGTTGTATAAAGATTCAGTACATTTGCACGCGCAATTGATGTCCTCGAGTGCGCGTGCAATTGCACTGGATCTTTATACAACCGCGTTCGGAACCGCTTTGCGAACGCGGATCCGCTTCCAGTGTGAATGAGCGGTTAGGGCGGACAGCTCCGCAGCAGCAGAGATGGCAATAGCAACAGCGGCAGCAACAACGAAAGGGAAGGTGACAATATTCATCGACTCTTAGGACGCCTTGAGAAGACTTAGAACAGGCTATATATCAAAAACAACTAAGAGCACACTAGAAAACCACCTAACAAGTAACGATATCCACATCAGGCTGGAGTGGGCGCCTGGTCACTCTTGTAAAGAGTGGAATGAGACGCACACCGTGTCGCCCGAGCAGGAGTCAACCGGGCTCCTCCCACAGACGAACAGGCGTCTGGACCGACACCCATTCTTAATAGGTATGGATTAATACTACAACACCTCAAGGAGATCAGAAGGAAATTTCCGCCTCCTCGTGCATCTCTAACGAGAGGGGAGGCAGTAAGTTGGAGGCAACTCCAAACCAGCAAGTATCGCAATCAAGCCATCTTAGCTAGGTTCGACCCAACAAAATGTAGCTGTGACTGCTCATTTCGCAGAGGATTTGCCACCCTCTAACATATTGTGCAGGAATGCGAAAACAACCCTTCTTTACCCCCTCCTCCCCCCTCACCCTTACGGAAGACCTGGGAGACTGAGCGGCGCAGCGGTTCGCAGTGGAG
Organism: Ixodes scapularis; assembly: GCF_016920785.2. Lineage (NCBI taxonomy): Eukaryota > Metazoa > Arthropoda > Arachnida > Ixodida > Ixodidae > Ixodes > Ixodes scapularis. The sequence continues at coordinate 13,837,742 of NW_024609879.1, forward strand.
TCCTGGACTTAGGACCCCGACTAGATACTTCATAACTTAACCATTTGACTCCCCAATATAATTTATATTCTTTCTCTTGACCACAACGCCAGCGATGGCTGCCCGAGCAAACTCATATATTATGTTTTAACGTTATATGTAAATAGCTCAAAGCTAAAGAATATTTTGCGCTAGTATTGTCTTCGAGATTTTTTTTTTTTTTTTGGTGCGTGCGAATTTGTTTGTCCGCAGTTGTAGAGAAGTTTGGATATAAGTAGGATCTGTTTTATTTTTGTATCGAGATGAGAAAGAGTTTTTCTTCTATTTTTGGAAAGTACCGTATCCTTCCCTTCAAAAATTACGTGGAGGATAATGTACCCTGTTGGAAAATCTCGATGATGGAAAGATGGTGGAAAAACCTCATACAAGCCTAACCGTAATATGGGACATCCCATACCAGCGAAAAGGCGGCTCCAGTATATTGGATAAAGCAGAATGATTCGGGCGGGCGGAATCATACAAGCGTGTCGTATTATGGGACATCCTATACAAACGTAGTGGATTATTGCGGAACTCATTAAGGCGGACATAACCATACAAGCACAACGTAATATGGGACATCCTATAGACCAAAACGCGGAGCCGACGTCACGCAGCTGCGGTGGCGCTGTCGACGGCACTGCGCATGCGCAGACGCTTCGCTTCACACGAATTCCGTTTCTCAAACACGGGCTTGTTTGTAAACAGCGTGTCGGTCTATATAAGCGAAAAGGCGATACCAGCAAGTTCGAGCCATATGGCTCCACCATGTTGGTATCGCCTTTTCACAGTTGTACAGGGCGATTTTTTTACATCTTTACATATTTGCTTAGAAAGGTCCTGAAAGCTAAATTAATGCGGTTTGTGCAGGCGAGTTATTCGGCCAGGCGCACGTAGTGTAGGGACCTAATCGTAACGATCAGTCGGATAATTAAATATAATTTGTTAATCAACTTTTTAATTAGTGAAAATGAACATATAATTTCAATTAGAAACTTGCCGAGTCATTGAAAATCACAAAATCAACTCTTTTTAGATTGACATAATGCAAGGGTAGCGTTTTACGTGTTCTGTAAAAACGCTTTATTAGGATGCGTTCCCACGTTTCAGTTTCTTATCGGAGCGCATCTCTGCGCCCACGGTCCTGTTCCCCACGGGCTTAGACGCGCAACACACATGCGCCTTGCTTCCCTCGATCCTACAAGGGAGGCGAGGGGGCGGCTTTGCACTGTGGCCACCGGGCAGCAGGATCGCAGGCGGAAAGATGCACTCTGGTAAGAAACCGAAGTCTGGAAACACGTACAAATTGACAATTGTTTTTAGAACGCCGTAAATTGCTGCTCTTGTCTTATATCTTCACAAAAAGAGTTCACTTAGTGTTTTTGGATGATGCTTAGCAAGTTTCTAATTGGAACCATGGGTCTATTTTCACTGATTAAAAATGTCAGGAACATACCATACTGAAAGAGAGGCTGAAGCGGTTTTGTATTTGAGGAAACACTTTTAAACCTTCATTTGACCTCCAGAATATCAAATATCAAAATTATTTGGTAATTTGGTGAATCAATCGAGGCTGCATAGAATAATTTTTAAAGTACTGTGCAGGCACTTCCCCGGAGGGTGACGTCATAAAAGCAGCTTTCGAAACTTTTGCTCATGCACCTTTAGCGCCTATCAAAGCTATGCACGCACATGCTATTTTTTTAAAAGAGCAGAAAATATGTCACGACTGGTGCCAGTGCGGGAGAATATACCTAGAAAACTTGCGATTGGACGCACGACCCTTAAGCGACACACGCTTGGCGGCCGAAAGGTCTTACGATGTCACAACTGGTCGGATGTTTTTTTTGTGTGTTTTCTGGCGTTTAGTTATATCACCGAGAACTCTTCCTGCACAATTGATGGGAACCTTAATTTTGCTTCCATATGCATGTCTTTAGGCACCACGTAGTGGTATTGAGGTGGTTTTGGTATGGCTTTTGCTCGCTTATAGCGGTTGCTGATTCTTTGCCTTTCAGCTGTAACGGCACTATCTGGAACCCATGTAACGTTCACAGTTTTTATTTAAGCCTTCGCCCATTCATAAAGATCTTATGCTGTGATGATCTAAACGTAAAAGGGCCTTTGAATGCTAGCTTTTCCAGCCAGCCTTTTCATAGTGTAGCCTAAGCCATCACAAGAGCCTTTTCCATGCGATGGGGCGAAAACGTTCCATGTCGCTCAAACTCGCAGTCTTCTTTGTGACAGCAGAGGTTAAGGAAGTTTTTCTTGTTCTTAAGCTGAGAAGCAGCACTATCCGTAAAAAAGTAATAAAATTTGGCGAGGCTCGCGGATCCCTCTTACGAGGAATCCGCGAGCCGATCTTGGACCAGCAAAGAGCCGCATGCGGCTCGCGAGCCGCGGTTTGGCCACCCCTGGCATATGTGAACAAACTGTTCTAAAATGAGCGCTCTATATGTCAGGAAGGGCAAGCGAATACCCATATTTAGATGTTTTATATTGGAGCAGAGCAGGGAACGTTTTTATATAGAGTAAAAATACATTTTACAAGCGGGGAGCACGCAACATGCTTCTGTTGTGTCATAACTCTGGAATGTCCGTCGGCCTGAAACATTCAGTTTCACAGCGGAGCTGTTAAGGGCTTTTTTCTCCAGCATCGTGTCTGGTACCAAACAAATGTCGACACTCGTGGTCGACACAACGCTCTGGTTGCCGATGTCGCTCATAGATGGCGGTAGCGTTCCAGTCTGTTGTGTTTGCCGGCTGTCTGGTTGCTGCCGTCGCTCATAGATCGCGGCAACCTTTCCAGCCTCGTCAACCAGACAACTGGATACTGCTATTCGATCATTTAGATTACTCCGGTTCTCAAAATAGACTTATACAACGTATTTGCAGTCTAGACATAGGGAGGGCTCTTGAAGGTTGATGTTGCATCGACCAACGGTCCCAACTAGCTCTGCTCGCGCCGGTAGCCTCTTTTCCTCTTCTTCTTAGCACATGCTCCTTGGTCTTCTTTTCCTGTGAGATGTGTAGTCCGGCGCGTATCCACATTTAGCGAGAAATGTCCTCAATATTTAATAGCTGCCGTCGCTCATAAATGGCGGTAACATTTCTTAGGAGGAAGAAGAGCGGGAAGGGAACAAGCGGTGATGTGCGCAGCTGCGTGAAGGTTTCGGCAACCGCCGAAGCGACCGATGCAGCTGGACGAACCGCGACCGGCACCGGACGAACCGGAAGCGTGAATTCACGTGACGGCACGTCTCAGATGACGAAACTTCCGGCTCAAAAGCCGGTCCCCCATTCTGACAAAACGTCTCCATTCACAAAATCAGTTAGCAGGTGATGGCTTTGTGTCTCGTCACCTGGACACATGTAAAATGAAATGAAAGCCTTCGAAGAAGCGTGCTAAAAGAATATTAATACGTGGCAGCTAAAATAAGACCCCCATCTATTGTGCAAGAAGTGTGTTGCGAGCGAATCAAATGACATTGCGTCAGACGGGTCATACCGGTGACGTTCCAGACGTGGGCAATGTTCTAGCCTATGATATGAACTGAAAGCTAGTGAAACACTGATATTTAATGTGATATAGTATTTCTTGATTACATTTTATATTTATATACATAGGAAGGAGAAGAAAAAAACGCCGGTGAGCTACGAATATGCTTTGTTTTGCCTTTGATAAGAAGTATCCCAAACAGTACTTCAGGTCGTCGATATTCAACTTGCTAGCGCAACCGGTGATATTGTTTAGTGCAAAAAAAAAAAGTATGCACACTCTAGTCACTATAAATAGGCATGTAATTATGTCAAGAGTCTCAGCGTTAGCTGTACTAGTATAATTAACGAAATTAAGTACCACGTGCAGTGTTTCACCCGACCGTAGCAGACGAAGGCGTGTGTTACCGACGAGGTCTCCTCCAGGAGGCGATGCCGTTCTGCTTCCTATTTTAAAATTGATTTGTCTAAAATAACATGAAGTACCTTTCAATTTTTTTATATGTTGAAGAGACGGGGGCGGTTGAACTTCCGGCTATTTCAGGAAATGCGAGCATCGTTGCCTACATGGCTATTTTACCCTCTATATGGCCGTTTTTGAAGAAAGTGACTTATTCACCATTTAATTGAAATTTGTCCGAATAATTTTCTACAATTGTAATGTAGCCCAGTCGAACATAACTTTCAGAAAAATAAGAAAAAAAGTTTCGTAGTCGTGTTCTAATTTCAAGTTGTGTAGAAAAAATAAAGAAAACTTTAAATGTTGCTTGGGTTTGGAATGCCGGTCAAGACCCAAAATGGCGGCGTAAGGTGCTTTCCTTCAGAGGTAAGATATAATATGTTAGTGCTCGATAGCATACAAACCTAAAATGATATGGCAAAAGATGACTTTTGTTTTTAGCAATGTTTCAAATTACAGATGGTTTTCTTCGATTCCCCGCACTTTGGACCATGACATCAGCTAAACTAAACGTAAATCAGTCCTTAAACTCAGCCATCCTTACTTTCAGATGTGTTTTTATTTATATTTTTAGAGTATATAAAATATTACGAAGATTGCCGTCTCCTTCGGCATGGAATGACCCTGGTTCCAACACACGTCCACGTGTCGAAGCAAGGCCACAAACGTATGTCAGGATGGCAACATGAACACCGACCCCTCCTTAGGTGGTGCATCAGCCACAATATTTTCCTTCACGTACCATGTCTCTAGTCACTCATGCACCAACACACGCAGTGACATACCCAACCTGGGTACCGACCCACTCTACCCCTGTAAGCTACTACTGCGGCTTTAGAAGACATTTTGCTCGATATTGCCGAAAACGCCGAAGTGACGAAAGGTAGGAATATTATCATTACCATCACGACAGAGAGCCCGATTGGTCTGAAACATATAATCATCCACGTACGTCGAGTCCCTCCTCTAATAATCCCCGACAGAGCCGACAGATGACGGTTGTCAACTGTTCCTTTTCTGTCCGACGGCGCTCTTGATCACCAATCGTATCTTCCAAGCAAACTTGTCCGAGGTACAATATGGAAAACTAAAAATCGCAGTCCTTGGGTGAAGAGCTGCACAATTCCAACCTACCATACAACACCCCGTGTAGTCCCACTCGATTTAATCAAAGTTTGCGTTGAAGGTTTGCATAATTTGGCATTGGTGGATATCGGAGCGTCAGCCTCAACCATTGAATAATATATTTGTAGATCATTATATAAAGTGCGAACTCCTTTCTCGGGAACACCCTTACGCGGAGCCAGTAAGAAATTAATACAGGCATAAGCTTACTGTACAACTCGTGGTTTTCTTCGGGGACACTTTCTATCATATTCAGTTTATTGCACTGCCTAGTTGCTCGCATGAGATGATTCTCGGTTGGGGCTTTCCTTTCGGAAATTCGACTGTGATTGACTGTGAAAACTTAGAAATATTTCTGAGAGAACTCGAACTTGCGGAACCAGATAACCACAAATCTATCAGTTTTGAAGTTCAGAAGGATTCTATTGTCTACCCGCACACCAGCCAACTAGTGGCATGATTATGAACATAGCCGAAAAAACTGTTAACTGGAAATGAAAAAAAAAAAAACTATAAAATATGTTATCGCTTAACGTAAAAGTAAACTTCGAAATTCGGCCGCTCTGCGTCATGTTGTCGTGTAAATGGTCACACGACTCCAAGGCTGAATTCTCCAACTTCTGCATGATTACAAAAACAACTTAAGAGGAAAGTAAACCAAAGATCAATTTTATCGAGGGCTGCTCAACGTCCAGCTTATTGAGAGCAGAAATATCTTTCCGAAATACCTTGGTGTGAGGATGAAACCCAAACCGAAGTTGTGCCTTCTTCTAAAATAAATATATATATATATATATATATATATATATATATATATATATATATATATATGTATATATATTATAAGCGTTATATACTCTTGCTGAGACAGCAAATGCATGCATTCGATTTATTCTAACGCTATGTAAAAAGAAATAAAACTAAAAAACTTAAGGTTACAAAACATTGTAGCGGACATAATCAAAGTGGTTCTAGACAAAGACTGCTGCTGTGCACGCCGTCCGCTTAAAGGGACAATGAAGACGATTTAATTAATTTTTTTAAATGGTGTTTTAATGCTTCTTGGGAACATAGCATGCTGCCCAATTTTTTGTAGACAATTGTGACGAGTATTTATGTGCCTACGAAAGCAGTAAAGAAACCGAAACTGAACAATCTCCATTCTCGTTTCTGGGCCTCCGAAAACGGAGGTGACGTAGGGAGTGACGTCAAGTGTGAATAGTCGGTATCGGTACTATTTAGGAGATCGAGACTCTGGTTACAGCGGTGGGTTATAGCAGCGCGGTGGCGCGGTCGTTTCGCCGAATCTGTCAACATGAACGGCAGTGCCGCTCTCGCGAGCGAGTTCGAGCTTCCGTTGAGTGACCGAACACAAACGGAACGGGAGTACGTGTGTGGCGGCCTCTGCCATCACCCGACGGAGACCGCCCAGCCGGCAACGAGCGGCCCGCATGCCGAAGGACGGACGCGGGGGAGATACCGAGGCGAAAGCGGCAGCGATCCCGCCGTTCCGGGATCCGGTTCCTCCGCGAACGTCCTCTTTTCGTAGTCAAAGAACACGAACAGAAATCCACCCGTAAAAACTAGCGTCGCCCGAATGAATACTGGTCTTCAGTCGACCGTTAGAACAGCCATGTACAGCTACCATTTTGCAGAATCCTTCGAGTACCGTCTTCTTTTTTTATTTTATTTTGTTTGCCCATAGTTGCTCGCTGCCGGTTTCGCGTCCAGCGTAGCAAAGAAAAAAACAATGATGCTGCTTTATTTACGGTTTAGTAATTATTTCCGGTCCGATTTATACTTTTGATGGTTATTCAAGCGCAAATTAGAACAGTATTTCTAAAAATCGCGAACCAAAACGTGACCGAGGGCGCGTCTCTCGTTTCGACCAATCGCTGACGCGTCTCTTGTGACGTCGCGCTTCTTGGCCAGGGTGTAAGATAGACAGGTGGGGAAACGAGAGCCAAATGAGCGGCCGAATTGTGTCCCCCTCGGTTTTCTCTTTTTCTGGGGCGCCATCTATGTGGAGCACCGCAAACTTTCACTCCGGGTGGGCGACCGGTGGCGACCGGTTACACTGACAGAGATGGTTTCTCGTGGATTTTCAATGGAGGACTGTCGTACTCTCGGTTTATTTTTCGCACTCTAGCATTAAGTTCCATGCAAATCCGATTCCAATTTTTTTCCTCTCGCCGTAGCGCCATCTGTCGCAAATAGGGGGTACCCGCAAGCAGACGAGTACACAATCCGGTCACGGCGCTGCGGTAGGCTTCTATGGGCCGTTTCCCCACCTGTCTATCTTACACCCTGTTCTTGGCCCCGCATCGGTCACGTGAGCTCCGCTTCTCCTGGCTTCTCCCGCAACTCTCGGGGCGTCGCCCCAGTCGATCCCGGTACGATTATTACCGCGACTGTTTAATTGATTTGCGCGGCACACAAGCGCCGGTTTCGGCTGAAATTTGGGCAACCTGGCCTGAGACGTGCCTGGAACCCAGTTCAATCGCCGAAAAGATCTCCGAAATTGCCTTCACTGTCCTTTAAACAGAATTATTTTAATTAAAGATGGAACATTTTCAAGCACCAGTGGAAGGATAAAGTGGTACTTGTGGTATATCTGACAGCGAAGTATGTTAGATGGTGATGAACAAATATATAAAAATTACTTATGCGTTCTTTATTGAGGAAACTTCTGTTATTATATGATGTTTGTATATAATATTAAGAAATATAAGTTTTATTGCTCATGCTTCTATTTCATAGAGGAGGGACAATAACACACATCAGATAGTACCAACTTGACTTGCCGAGTAACGCACTCTTTACATCTAAAGTCTCCACACAACTGTCGAGTGTTGGCATTAACTGTGTAAGAATGCTGGGCCAGCCTTTAGCTGTAACATGGTGGGAGCAATTCCTTCTTTTTCGGTACCTTTGGAATTACGTTTGGACGCAGATGTTACGTTAGCACCATTGTAGTCGATTAACATTTTGTGAAAATTGAAAAAGAATCAATATGAATAGTCCCTCTTTTTTCAAGGGTTTTAGTTTAGAGCGCTGTAAGGCCGAATGTTTGCTTAAGTTCTAGGCACAGCAGAGCCGTTCATTAGAACGAAATGTTCAGGACTTCATGGTGCATGTGATGAGGAATGTACCATATAAGACAACTGATGTTTTAGTTTATTGCAGACTGCTACTAACTAGTGTCCTTTACTTAAGGCTTGAGCGTCACGCACTTGTGTTTTATCGTATGCATTATTAAAAGACAACTCCAAAGAGGCACACATCGCAAATGAACACTCAATTTATTCATTATACTTCAATGGTCCCTTAATTTTTCTCCTTTATATATGTTCTTCAGACTTTGAGTTGCTGGAGAATAGCTGACTTTTGATTTTGTGTTGGAGAGAAATCGCTAAACTTGAAACTTGAGTTTTTCAGTGTCATGGTTTTTCTATGCGATCTGAAAACAAATTTCTGTTGGTGGTTGTAGATTAATGTTAAAACACCTCGCCGTGGCGTCGTTAGAACGCCATATTCGTCGTAGTAGCCGCACGTGCCTCTCGCGCATCTCTAGAAAATAAAGCACATTTTTTACACTTTATTGTTTAGGTATAAGATTTGTTCAAACTTCACACAGACGAGATGTGTTTACAAACAGGCCCTTGGGACTTGGTTTTTATGCCGTGTTTTATGGTTACGAACGACAATAATATAAATTTACTTCTAATGAACTGTATACTGAAATATGTCAAACCATTAGGATAAATATTGTAAGTTTAGAAAGAGTTATATACGTAAAGACAGTGGACGGGACAACACATATTTCAACTTTCAACAACAGGTTTGTTTAAAGTTCAAAGATGTGTTGTCCCGTCCTCTTTCTTTACGCATTTAACTTTCTAAACCTACATCATTACCAACACGCTCGCTAACAAGTAGATACAAATTAGGTTATCATAAAAAGTGCACTAGCACCTTGTTTAGAATGACACGTTTCTTTTGCATGGGTAACACCCTATTTGTCAGGTACAGATCACACCTAATTTGTCATTTCCGCGGAGCGCATCTCGGCCCCGACGGCACCGCGCCAAACAGAGAAATAGTGGAACCCGCCTCTGCTTCGTCGCGCGTACACGGCGCAGCAGAGGTTGGTTGCACTATTTCTTTATTGGGCGCGGTGCGGTTGGGGCAGAAATGCGCTCCGATAGCAAACCGAAACTTAAAAATCCGTCGAATTTGTGCGGTTCTTCAGGGAGCCGTAAAAGGCTTCGCGTGCCTTCTATCGTTGTGCAATTTGTTGGTTTTGTGTTTTTCAATAATGCTGAGTGATTTTCTAATTGAAATTATGCCCTTAAGCACAGTATTTAAAAGGTTAATTACGCAAAAATAATTAAGAATCTAGTTACCCGGACTTTAATCATTTTCCTAAATAGGCCCCTGGCTCAGGACGAAAACGACACAAGTCTTGGTTTGTGGCGAAGCGTAGTTTTCGCCATTTTTGCGAATTTGTGCACCTTTCGTGAAACACCTTGTATATTCAAGAATTGAAAGCTGCTGATACGCGGTTGATAATCATTGAAATTTCGACATTCACAAATGGTTTGTTACGTTCTCGTGAATATTTGATTATGTCAAAGCTCAAGAAATAAATATGGACGTCAAGAGCATGGCAATCTATTCGATAAAGTGTTAACAATTTTTGGTAAGCTATTTAAAGTGGGTTTAAGGTCGCTTGGCCGAACGCACTGCGGCTGCACAGAGAACTGAGAGACACTCGTACACAGTACGCCTCGGCAATTGCGAAAGGTATAAGTACATTCTTTCTGTGTTGGTCAAAATTTCTAATGAAATTCATTACGAAGGCTGTCTTTTTTAACATCCGATGAACTGGCACGAAAAGCGCGCCGGATAAAAAATGTTTTACTATGCATACATCTTAGATAGCTCATACAGACAATAGGCCACAACATCACCGCACACGCTTAAGCGATTTTCATGGCCTGGCACAAGGTTTTGCAACGCCTCCTCAAAGAAGGTCACAACCTGGATTCCCAATCAATCTATCACGTGCTCCGCGCGATCATCGGTCGCCACAGGTGTTATTCTCTGATCTCCATCAATATAGAGGTCTGATGGTCCTGCCTGCGACTTCATCCGATTTCGGGCCCTTTAGCGACCGATAGCCTTCATGACCACCTGATGGAACTATTGAGAACCCGGGTCCCAACATTCTTCGAGGGAGGCGTCCTTACGTTTGAGGTATTAATGACATCTGTTTGAGTACGCGTAATGATTACGTGGAGGGGTAGCTACAGCATGTATTTAGATTTCGCTTATGTAAAGTTTTTTACATCAATATTGCTTTCATCCCAAATTTCATCGGATGTTAAAGAGAAACAGTCCTTGTTACTGAAGTTCAAGTAGAGTGTAAACGTCCTAATGTCTATTACAATGATATTTCGGTAATATATCCCATAAAAAAGAGTTCATAATAAAAGTTGTCCATAATAAGAACACAAAAATGCACATATTTAGGAAATGAATGTAAGGGCGCAAACGTGATGGTGAATGTTAAGCATGGCAAAACTTTTGAGACCGCGGGTAAAAGTGTCACATACTGTACACGGTATTCAGCACATATGATTGTGACATTTTCTGTACGAAGAGCGTGCTCGAGTGTCTGTCATAGAAGACGAACAAACAGTGGTATTTTATTTCGAAATAATCTGCAGCAAAGCACGTAGAAACACAACCCTGTTTTTAAAGAGTAAAATCTGTTATTAAACACCCATTTTAATGTTTTTGGAAAACATTCTCACGAAACATTGGAGACATTTATGACACACGTTCATTGAGCCCCCAAAAATGTTTTGTTTTTGTCAGGGACTTTTAAGATTGCACATGGCCACTCAAAACAAAATTAAGTTTGTTCAACCAGTAGAAGAGTTGTCTGTTATAGACTATTAAGGACACTTGAGTAATGAAAACGGGCGCTGAGATGCAGTTTCTAAAGCAACTTGCGTTAACGCTGTGACGAAAAGCCATACTGCCACATCACAGCGTTCGCGCAAGTTTCTGTGGAAACTGCCGCATTTCTCTCGCCCCTGAGTGCTCTGCTTCGGAGACGTATATAGAGAGAGTTTAACCATTCATTGGGATTCATAGGAGGCAAATGAGGAGGCACCCCGTGCCGAAGGTGGGCTGGCCGTGTTCCAGAGCGTTTTCACATATTCGAATATGGCCAACCAGAAGCCGCGCATAATACCCTAGCGGTGCTAGCGAGAAATATTGTTAATAAGTGCGTCGGAGTTGCTCTCAGTGACTGGGGTGCATGTGATATTTTGATCACGGTCACGCGAAATCACAGTGGAAGATATAGAGTACATAAAAAAGCATGCGCGAAAAGCTAAACGATTGACGTAATCCGTACAGCAGGCACTGAGGGCAGGGAATTGCCATCGAAGCGGTCAGACTCCGTTTGACCAAAGCAGAAATCAAGCGTCACATTTGTTTACTGCATGACCATAATCGAAAGAGTGCGTGCGCCATATTTTCAACCATGAAGAGTTACTACATTCAACTCTTACGCACTTATTAAAACCGTTTCTCGCTACCCTGGCTAGAGGATTATTTTCAGCTACTATTTGGCCAAGAGAGCTTGTCAAGCCTTGTATCTGCGTCTGGTGCACACCCTGGCTCTGTCCACTCCTTTCATTGACCAAGCCCTACATATACGGCTCAGCTCTGCTTTAGCACCGCTGAGCGCGCCTTTTACCGAGCACCGGTGTACCGCGGGAAAGCAACACAGCCAAAGCAAGCTCCACAGGTGCTGCTTCTTCGCAGTGCACCGGTGTTCGGAAAAAAAGTGCGCTCATAACGGGGCAGCAAGAACAAAAAGTATGAATTACACGAAAAGGTCGTTCCAATTAAGCGGCTTATGCACACATTCAAAACGCAACGGGAAAACACAAATTTTAAAATTTGTTTGACTCAACCGGAAGTATTAAATGTCCGAGTTCGAACTGTCGCGAGCCTACTGTATGCTCTAAAGGATATGTGGCTCACTGGAATGTGCTTAATATCACTGAATGGTCATGCAATTTTACTTTTCTATTTTTATTTCTCAAGCACTTGTTGTGTTGGGCATTCAAATCATTGCAATTTGTTTTTAATTTGGTTCAATTATTGAGAGGTTTGCTTTATATGTCATGTACAGTAGAAACGTGGGGAGCTGGGCTAGATGGTAAGCACGTTGCTCGATAGCTACTTTAACCTTGTATGTTATATACAAATCGTTGTGACTGTGTATTTATTTGAAATCCTCTTCTGCTCTTTATTTCAAGCTTCCCTTACATTCACAATGAAGATACCGAAGAGGTCTTCAATTGAAGGACAACTAGAAGCACAAGCATGGAGGGGCATTGACGGTTAGCGGAAGTTAAAGCAAGGCATGCCAGCGCAAGTTAAAGCAAGGCATGCCCTCTTGCAGGAAAGCTATTGTGGCGAAACTTCTTAAGTGGTTCGTTTGTTGAGCTCTCATCTATAGGAACAGCTGATCTCAAACAAACAAAATCCTGGCAATGAGTAGTACAGGTTCTGTGCCTTTTTTTTGTTTGTCCGAGGATAAAAATAGTATACAAATTTATATATTAAATGACAGAGCTATGAACTCTCCATACCAATCTGTACCCCAAAATCTTCATGTGACTTCGGCTTGCATGAACATGGAAGCTGTTCGCACTAAATAAGAAAGCACTAAACCTTTTTGTCGTTTTGAAGGCCATAGCTGCGAGACATCCGCACCAAATCTGCACCTCCGATACATCCGGTGGTAGCCCTGGCAGATATAAAGCTTTGCCAGTTGAGTCGCCTGATGTACCGGAGGTGCAGGTGGTACCGAGGGCTCGTAGCTTTGGCCTTGCATAAGGCAGAAAGGTATAGAGCTTTGTTATTTAGTACGGACAGCTTTCGCATTTCCTATGGATAGCTAGCTGTCTGTAATGTGGGCTACAGACGTTCCGTCATTCCACGAAATGATGTGCCTTGTTTTACGGACGGGCCAGTTTCTTGATAGCGAGAAACCATGTCGGCAATATTGAACCCCCAACGTTTATCCGTAAAATGTGAAAACGTACAACTGTCCGTAAAGTGAACTACGGACGTTCCGACATTTTACGAAATTATATGCCCTGTTTTTACAGACGTACCGTCTGTAAAAACAGGGCATATAATTTCGTAAAATGTCGGAAAACCATGTTGGGAATATTGAGCCGGAACCTTTTGCCCGTAAGAGGTGCTGAAATATTTTCACAATGTAGTTTTAGGCCTCGAGAGACTTCTACGCTTGCATCGTGTCGGCAGTAAATTAGCTCGGCGAAAATACCAGGTAGACAGCAAGGTGTCCCATCGAGATTGGCGGCAGAAACTTCGCTGACTTGGCGTCGGAGCGCCAGTGTTCCTTGCTCATGGCGTAGGGATCCTAAAAGGCAACTCTGTTAACTGACAGGATCCCGCTGTATCGCTGCTGCTCAGGTTCTGGCATCAAGCGCCAATAGTCGGACATGAGAAAATAAGAAAATACGACGCAGAAAGAAAAAAAAAATGCTAGAAACGCCGCAGCAGTTTTGGTCAGCGAACACGCAGTCCGAGTTGCAAAGGGGGAAAACGCGGCGAGAGCAGCCGCTCTTGCTATACCCCTCCTGCGCGTGCGCAAGTCTCGTGCCATGTTTGCAAAGAGCGCGCCGAGCGTCGGTGTATACATCTTCGTTTAAATCTAAGCACACATTTGTGTAACTTAGTACTAAAAAAGTTTATCATGGCGGCTGAAAATTAATAAAAAATATACAAATCCGCCTGTGGGACAATAATTATACTCGAAACATTGAACTTGTTTTATTACATTTTTATGATTATGTACACTTTTAAATTTGCTTCATATAAGTGGAAATTAATTAGGATTATAAGACTAATGCTTTAGTGCTAGTTGACATCAAGTTTTCAATAACGCACAGGAGGTATCTTTCGCATTGTTTTTTTATGTTCATCAGGAAGAATGCGTAGTATTTTTTTTGTGTGGCATTGTCTTTTTGAATTAATGCACACCACAATGCTGTTATTACTAAAACATGATTTTACTGTACAGGGCCTGACACGCCACAAACCGGACCTTTGGTGGCAAGTTTACTGCCTTTGTCGTATGAGTCATATAAGAATGGAGTCCACACAATGACTTTATTTTGGCTGACACTGATAATCTGCGGAATATACGTGATTCAATATTCCTATCTGTTTTTTTTTTTAATATTATACATTGCATGTTAAAAGTCTTCTGGAGTAAAACTGATAGAAGGATGATTTGTAGAGCCCGGCCACGAATCAGACCTTTTCAGACACATTAAGATAAAGGGTATTATTTTCTGCATATATTTTTTCCCCGGTACTGATGGTACTTGCACCATGGACAAGGCCAACTGCATTGGGCGTTTGTGGAGCACTGAAAAATAAAAGTATAATGGTAATTAGTCTTAGTATTAAATAACAAGTTTAAGGCAAATCAACTATATTTAAATTTATCTTTCTAGCTGCTATTTTTGTGACACGTCTATAAATCCAGAAATATAAAAACGAGCTTTAGAACAGGTGCGTTCAAAATTAAAAAAAAAAAAATACTTGGAGAATACTTTTTGGCACCGAAGTGATCTTGTAAGCACCTTAATATTTGAACATAAACAAAAAGTTGTGTTCTTATACTGATTTATACAGATTTGTTCATTTACTACTACTGCTAACTCAACCTTGTACATGATGATTGAAAACCTGAGACTGTGGCTTGAAAAACAGAAACTCGTGAAGTTGGAAGAGAAAGCGAGAGACAACGTCTCAAACTCAGCTAAAAACTTTATTGCCTCTACGGGTGGTGCACGAAAGCACTCGATGTCAAAAACCCCGTATCAAATGCCCCGCGGCGAACGCCCCGGCCTTTTTTCCCCGCTTTCAAAATTTCCCAGTTCCAAAAGCCCATGACGCGAACACCCCGTGTCAGGTGGCCGGGTCCTCAGCGCGAGGGCGGACCATTCTGCTTTAAACGAAGCGACCGTAAGTGCGCACGCAACCTGTGTAACAATCATGCCGTACTCGGGACTCAAGTAAGGAATAAATGAATAAAGCTTCCCCTTCTTCGGGCGCACGCTCTACATATTTCATCTTGTGGCGACGGTTCTATCAGAACTGTTAACCCGCAGGTCATGGCGCTGTACTTATTACATATACAGCACCAAACAGCACTTCCATTCTTACGTCGTTCTAAAAATATTTGCTCTGTCTAGGTAGATGAAGCCTATAATTCTACGTCCGAGTATACCTCTATGACAGCAGGGTGCGTGGTTGGTTATGCAGATTTATACGATTAGCACTTGTAGTACGTCATTCTAGGTTTTTCTACAGTTCAAATTTCTTTCACTTAAAAGAGCCTTTGCAGACTTTCAGCGAATCAGGCAAAGACAAAGAACAATGCTGGTTGAAGCGCGAAGAGGACCAGACGGGGGCAGTGAGGATGGGGCTTTTGGCACGGGGGAATACGGGACGGGGTAATGGGCCTTTTCCGGAGTTTCCACGGCGCATGCGCAGCAGCAGCAGACAGGAGTGCGCCATTTTTGGTGGCGTGGCGCGTCCGGCTCGGGACTGCGGGAGGCAGCGATAATCGCGCGTTTCGACGTTATCCGACGTGCCCCAACGCTGTTCCGTTGACGGCTGCAGCAACGAGAGCAAGCGTTGTCGCGGTTAAGGTTTCTTTCTACTAGCCTGCACTCGACGAAGCGGCAGCTGTGATTTCGGGCAATTGGACGGCTCCTCATGGCTGCCTTTAAAGCACTTCCGTGTTTCCAGTTGCCACTCCGAGGAGGGTTCACGATTTTGTTCCTTCATTTGTTATTGATGTGGAAATACGAGTCGGCAGATTGATTAGATATGATGTCATCTCGCTTATCTGCCCCTCAGAGCGAGCGCATCGGAGTTCACGTTTCTGAGACGGTGCGTTTTACTGGAGGAAGTGTTTGCTTGCTATAGTGACGGTCTCGCGTTGCTACGCGAACTGCCTGTCTACTTTTTGGTTGCTGTAAATACTTGAATTGCCCACAATTTCCAAATATTTATAAAGCACTCAGGTAAAGTGTCTACGCTGCACAGTTTGTTCCTATGTGCATACCCGGAAAGACAAATGTAAGCAGTTGTTTCACTACCGCAAACGCATCTGCTGGTATTGTGGTTAAATACGAAAGAGGAAGCAATCGACTTGACCTGTTCTTTCATGTACGTATCAAGTAAAAAACTCTACGGGCGCAAGACTCAAAATAGACAGGTGTGGCCGATTTCGTGTTTTTTTCTTCAGAACCTACAGTCACTCACAGCTACAGCCTAAAATAGGGTAACATCACTTCCAAGGCTCGCTCAGAAATCGGCGGCTGCACTTATACATCTTAGATATTTATTAAAAATGTATTTTAGTATTGAATTTAACGTTGTGAAATTTCAGATTGTTACTTCCTTCCAGTAAAAAATGAGACCATCAAACTGCCAGATTCAACTGCGCTCGCAATCGAATTAGTGGTTTTCGAACGCGTCCGCCGTTGACACGGGCAAACGTGTTTGCCCCTTCTTTCACAGGAATGAAGCTGCCCCTTGAAATGTCACAAGGTGAAATCTACCAGTTAAATACACCCTTGATGAACATTTGGGTTTGGTACGTGGAGGCGCCGAGTTTTTGGGCGATTTTAGGATGAGCCTTCACATTTGTGAGAATACATCTTTATCAATTAAACTTTTCGAGCAGGTTAGACAAATAGCTCGCAATTTAAAAGAAAAAAAAAGAGTTTGCCTTAACCGTAGTTTGTTCTCGAATACTTTCTGAATTTACTGCCGGTACCGCAAATAACATGAATCCTAGTTTAATTTAACCGTTTGTACCTTCTCATTTGTTGAAGAAAGCTTCAACTGTGCCGTCAGACATTCGGAAAAAATCTACAAACGTACAAGGTCGTCCGTAGTCAACACATCAATTGAAAAAATAAAGCGTACTCGTTGATCGCGTTGGGTAAAGGAAAAACAAGCGCTGAGCGCGTTTACCGCCCGCGTTCAGACAGCCAACATAGCTTAGAGCGGGCAGAAGCGGAAGCAAGGCAGGCCACCAACAACGTTTCTCCTGCTTGCCGATAGATGGCGCCCAACATTTGCGGAAAAGGCTCATTGAACACAGGGTTTTTGAAACGTGGGACTTATGGCGGGGCTTTTGCGATGGTGATTCTGCACGCGGGGCAAGCATGCTACACCCCTCATATACACCTCCCCCGAACGTCGAACGTCGTCACCACTACAACGGTTGATCACTGAACTACAAACAATACACCAGAATCACAATATAGAGAACCGCAAACCATACATTAAAAAAACGCGTGATACAAACAGAAACACAAGTCGTTACCACCGCATCCGGAAGGACTCCGACGCGGACAATGTAGCAGCAGCACATGGAAACACACAAGGACCGTCTCTAAGTTACCCCCCTTTCCCCTGAACTGAACCACGATTCACACACAGTCGCCAACAATGCACCCTATTACGATCCCGAACCTAACAAGGCAAACTACTCTGCGAAGCAGCCCCCTCCCCTTTTACGTTCAACCCACACTGGGTCTTTACAGTCGAAGAAGCTTTTTGGACTCACTTCCAATTTGCAGTGATGATTGGCTAATGCAATATCCCATAACTTGAAGGCATGTGCGGAGAGATTCGGGGTTAACACTCTGTTCACAACACTGTTTTCACATGATTTCAATTGTCTAGACTGACTCCTTTTGAGGCAGGACAAAAAGAATGTAAAAAAAAAAATGCATCGAGACAGATCTTTCTCATGTGTCAGTGGAGTAGTGTATGAAATTCCTTTGGAATGCGGCTTTAAATATGTGGTCAGACTGGAAGGGGCATTAATGATAGGTTGACAGAACATAAATGGAATGTGCGGATTAACCCTTCGAGCTCTGAACTAGCGGGGCATTTCCAGGAGTACAATGCATGTACAGCGAACTGGTCAGAGACAGAAATCGCACACAAAGAGCGTCAGGAGATGAGACGTGGTGCGAGAAACTGTTCGCATAAAAAGATCGGGAAATTGCATTAGTCAAACGTCACTGCAAATCGGAGTTGAGTCAAAAACGTTTCTTCGACTGTAAAGACCTAGTGTGGGGTGAACTTCAGAGGAGAGGGGGCTGGCTTCGCAGAGTAGTTTGCCTTGTTAGGTTCGGGATCGTAATAGGGTGCATTGTTGGCGACTGTGTGTGAATCGTGCTTCAGGTCAGGGGAAAGGGGGGTTGCTTCGCAGACGTGTTGTGCGAGGAATCGTTCGTATAAAAACGTCGGGAAATTGCATTAGCTAAGCGTCACACAACAATGGAAGTGAGTCGAAGACGTTTCTTCGACTATAAAAACCTAGTGTGGGGGGAACTTAAGAGGGGAGGGAGCTGCTTCGCAGAGTTGATTGCCTTGTAAGGTTCGGGGTAGTAAGGGGGGGCATTGTCGGCGACTGTGTGTGTCATGGTTCAGTTCAGGGGAAAGGGCGGTAAGTTAGAAGCGGTCTTTGTGTATTGCCAAGTGCTGGTGTTGCACTGTCCGCGTCGAAGTCCTTCTGGACGTGGTGTAGACGACCTTGTGTTTCTGTTTGTATCACGCTTCTCTATTTTTTATGTATTGTTTGCGGCTTGCTGTATTGTGATTTTGGTGCATTCTTTGTAGTTCAGTGATCAACCGTTGTGGTGGTGGTGACGTTCGAAGTTCGGGGGAGGTGCATATAAGGCATAGAGGCAATAAATTGTTTAGCTGAGTTCGAGACGTTGTCTGTCACTTTTTGTTTCTACTTCACGAGTTTCCGTTTTTCAAACCAGTCTCAGGTTTTCAATCCTCATGTACAACTTACACCAGCTCGCCTGCACTTTAACCGTTTTTTTCAACTCAACCTTGGCACCCACTCTGCATAAGATAACATGTACCCAGGAATGGGCCTGGTGCAATGGGAGGCCTCCGAATTATTTGATGCAATTTGAAACATTTTTCCCTTGAGAACGCAAGTACAGAATACATTACGGGTAAACTTCAATAAAACAGTTGTTAGCTAAAAGGTGAGTTAGGATATCTGATGAGGTGGCATCGTGATGTGAAAGAAAGTGCGTCTGAGCCAAGGATTGATTAGGCTGACGTACTGTGCGTTTGAAATAATGTGTATTATTGGTGTGTATGCCAATTACAGCATTCCTAATTAACAAGCTATAAAATTAACACAGTCCATACATTCTAGCTAGTCTGATAGATTCACGTAAAATTGCATTTATTGTGGGTAAAGCATATATTGATATTGTCACGAATGGCAAATGATAAGGTAGGCGAATACAGAAAAACTAAAAATAGTGGGATTTCCCTTGCTGCTCCCCGTCTTGGGGGATGACACAACACAGCGGTTCAACAGCACGCAAACGATTAATGACCGTTGTTGCCCACGCCGTGATTTCAAAAGCCTCGCGCATACGCTGCGAGGGCCCTTTTTCAGCTGCGGAGCGCCGCTCGCGTGGCCAGTGGCCCTTGGCCCCCTCGCGGTGCAGATGACCACTGACAATTGTCGGGGGGCCAACCTGGGCCAAACGTCAAAAAGCTGTAGCGAGCGTCGATAGCGGCAGTGGCAGGCGAAGGTCCGTCGGCATAACAGCTGGCGATTACGAGAGAGCCAGTGATTGAATCGGAAATACGGAGCACGCCTATTTATCTACTATCCTGGCCGTCTCGAATATTCCGCCTAGAATATTCGGGAAAGAGCTGGGGCAAAACTGTCTAGGCAAGGTTATTCTGGCCCCCCTATTGTTTACGATTGGGGCAAGAGCCTACGCGAATCTTTTAGATGAACGGAGAAGCGTATCTTCTCAATCATACGCGCGCCATTACTCTCAGCTTTAAAAGACCGTCGCCCCATATTTAAAACAAAACAAAATAATGGTAAACTAAAAACATCCGCTCAAAAAAAAAAAAATCCTCAGCGCTACCGAGCGTAGCGCTGAGGATCCGAGGTCGTTAAAGTCTAACGACTTTAACGACCTCGGATCGTAGTGGGTATCGTGATGATGTCTGCATTCAGTTGGGCACCATTTCGTAGTTGAGTTTCCAGAGGCGACGAAGTACCTTGTATGGTCCAAAGTACTGTTTCAACAGTTTTTTCTTTGAGGCCGCGGCAGCAAATGGGTGTCCACACCTACACTCTGTCCACGGGCTGGGAGTGAATGTCCCGACGATGAAGGTTGCAGCGGCCAGCTTCAACGCGCTGCTAATTTTGAATCCGGAGTCGGGCGACCTGGCGGAAATCTTCGGCCCGTTGAGCAACCACCTTGGCGCCGAAGGCTCCAATCGTCAGCGGGCTCGTGGGGTAGCATATCGCGTCCACCATGGTCTTTACTTTCCGACCATTTACCAACTGGAAAAATGGAACTTCAGTGTTTT
Source organism: Ixodes scapularis (assembly GCF_016920785.2). Taxonomy (NCBI): domain Eukaryota; kingdom Metazoa; phylum Arthropoda; class Arachnida; order Ixodida; family Ixodidae; genus Ixodes; species Ixodes scapularis. The sequence continues at coordinate 13,858,371 of NW_024609879.1, forward strand.
ATTGAACTTTCGTGTTGTAGGCAAACGTGACGCAGTGTAAGACCTCGTCCCACGCCTTGTGCTCCACTTCGATGTACATGGCGATCATGTCGGCGATGGTCTTGTTTAGCCGTTGTGTTAGCCCGCTCGTCTGCGGATGTTACGCCGTCGTTCGACGACGGCTGGTGTGGCTGAGCCGGAGGATCTCCTGAGTTAACTGCGCCAAAAACGACGACCCTCGGTGTGTAATAAGTTGTTCGAGCACCGTGGCTGAGGTCGATGGCCTCGACGAAGAGCTTGGCTATTTCCTCCGCGGTTCCCGACGGGAGTGCTTTGTTTAGGCGTACCTTGCGAAGTAATTGGTCGCGTCGATGATCAACCGGTCTCCTTGTGTCGATGGTGGGAACGGTCCAAGCATGTCCATTGCGATCTGCTGGAACAGCGCAGTTGGGGGAGTGATCGCCTACAGAAGACCTGCCGGCTTCGTCGGTGGTTTCTTGCGTCGTTCGCATTCACGGTCCGATCGGGCGCAGATGTGGACAGTCTTCAGGAGCTTGGGCAAGTAGTGTTTTTCTGGAATCTGTGCAAGTGGTCTGCTGCAGCCCAGGTGGCCGGATGTCGGGTTGTCGAGGCAGGCTTGAAATATCTCTTCTCGAAGACTTGTAGGGATCACCTGAAGCCACGTCGAGTCGCTGTCCTCAAAGTAGTCTTTGTAAGAAATACCCTGCCGAGCGGTGAACGTTACAAGGGCACATGAGAAGTCTAGAGATATCGTACCCTCTCGTCCCTCCATTAACCCTCACTACACCCAGAAAGTGATGGTCGTCGTCCTCGCCATCTTTGGCTCAGCCGGTCCGCAAGAACAACCTCCCCTACTTCACTCGCGTCACCTCTCTCTCTCTCTTTGCTCAGCCGGTAGCTGACTCGACGAGGGCTCTGGACAAGCGGTCGGCTTCGCTGTGTTTTCGGCCTGACTTCTAGATCACGGTCACGTCGTACTCTCACAGCCGTAGTCTTCATCAAGCGAGGCGTCGCGATGGGTCCTTCAGACTTGCTAACCAGCAAAGCGAGTAGTGGTCAGTGACCACTGCAAAAATGCTCCGGTATAAGTACAGGCGGAATTTCGTGATGGCCCAGGCGATAGCAAGACATTTCTTTTCGGTCATCGAGTAATTTTGTTCTGTGTTCGACAGCGTCCGACTTGCGCAGGCGATCACGCGCTCTGTACCTTCTTTTCGTTGTACCAGTACCGCGTTGATTCCTGTATTGCTGGAGTCCGTGTGAATTACTGTTTCGACTGATTGGTCGAAGGGGCTAAGAGCCAAAAATCAGTGTCGATTGGACTCGTCGCTTTAGTTCGTCCAATATTGTTGGTGTTCTTCTGCCCACTCGACGTTCACGGCGTCTTTCACGAGATACTTGAGCGGCGCAAAAAGCTTGGCGCAATCCCGAACGAACCGCCGGTAGTACGCGCAAAGTCTCATGAATCTTGCACGGCCTTCTTGTCGGTGGGCGGAGGAAATGTCGCTAAGACGCGAAGTAGTTTATTATGATACACGATAAAACGGGAAGTAAACAAATTCTGGTCACGTACACGGATGTAAACAAATTCAGACCACGTACGCGGCACGCGCCTTGGTTCCATCGTGTATCATCCTCCCACGTGACCATGACGTCACGTTCCCACGCCCATGGCCCCTCCCACGGACCGGTCCTCGGACCCCAATTTTCATAACCCGTCAATCATTCGGTAGAGTGACATGATGTTGACGTCAGTGGTCGGGTGGTACCTACCAAGGCCCGGTCCTGGAACCCAAATTTCGGGACCTGTCAATCCTTCGGCAGAGGGTTCGTCACATGATGATGACGCCAGAGGTCGCACACGTACTCGCCATGCGTTTCGGTTCCATCCTGTATCATCTTCCCACATGACCGTGACGTAACATTTCCCATAGCCCCTTTCCCATGGCCCATTACCTCGGCCTCCAATTTCGGGACCTGCAATTCTTATGAGTGTTCCCAGAGGGCGCGAATTCAGTTGAGTCATTCGCCAGAGGGTGACGTCACATGATGATGACGTCATATCGCGGGTAGGTCACATGACGACGAAGGACATGTGACATTTGAATCGCTACGCGGTAAATGCATTTTATTCGCTAAAAAGAGTTCTGCGGCGGCTGGGAATCGACCTCAGCACCTTATGCACAGGAGCCCGACACTCTACCGACTTAGCTACGAGCACATTTTTTTGTATTTATTACATGGAAAAAGGACAATAAAAACAATCAAGACACATTCTAACAGAGCTATCCCTTATTTACATTCAAACTGACTGATAATGGTCACATGAAATTACGAAGAAAGAGGGCTGTGGTAACATATTTCGAATGGGGTCACATCGCTAAAAGTCGGGAAGATGAACACATTTGTCAAGAAGGTTATACCATTCTGGACGTTTCTTGAGGTGGTCGTACACATTACGTACATGTGACACATTTTCTATGAAATTGGACTTTGTAGACCGTAAGGACCAGCATTTCTATCATCATCCTTGTTTTCCAAAGGCTATGCAGACCCATCAATGTGAACAGGTCATAAGGAAAAGTATAACTTTGGTTTAAAGGCAAAAAACGTATAGCATATGCACAGATATTCAAATCTTTCTTCAATGTCCTTTGTAGGACATCCCAAAACAAATAGGCGTCGGTGCAAAAAATAAAGCAATGTTCTATTGTTTCAGGCTGGTTGCACAAACGGCAGTTCACTGACCAAGGAACAAATATACCTTTTTCGCGAAGCCAAGGCTTTACCGGCAACGTTGAAGTGTGGAGCTTATCAAAGAATGACTTCGCTGTCGGTGAGACATGTAGCTTACACACACGTTTCAGGACGTCTTGTCCCGGGCCATTACTGAACATACTTAGGTAAAGGGGTATAGGAAATAATGCATCGATGAGATCAACATATAAAGCTTTCCGCGACACTTTAAATAAGTATTCCAAGGAAAAACGTGCTTTAAGGAGCTCTATTGAGCTCACAACCACTCCGAGGTATCCCAATGGACGAGATGTGCTCGCAGGCACTGTTGTAACTACCAAATACGGCAACGCACTTGAAAGCTCTGCCTGCATGTAAGTTCGAAGGAAGTCATGAGACACAGTTCTGAAGAACAAGAAGCGTGATATAATTTGTTTTAAAAAGACGCGTAAAAGCCCGAGACCGCCTTGCTCAACGGAACGAAACAGGTTATCTCGTCTCATGGGTTCCCAAGTGGAACCCCATACAAAAGTTGCAAACACTCTGTGAAACTTCTGAATGTGGCCTCTAGTACAGCAAATCACCTGAAGTGCGTACCAAAGTTTTGCTGCTAAGAAGATATTACAGGCTTTCGCCCGTCCATAAATAGACCACTGATTTACTTTCATTATTGCCGCTGAGTTTTCATCTTTTCAACCCTTTCTGTCCAATAATGTCCATTATTCCTAACGCAATTAAGGGTAGCTCCTAAGTACTGAGGGGCAATGCAGCTCCATGAAATGCCAGCGTACTTTGAAGGTGTTGTGGCCCATTGCCCGCACCAGAAGCCTGTACACTTTGCCTTGTTGATGAGCGCCCCAGTCGTGGAACAGAAGTTTTGAGCTAAAGCGAACACATTGTCTACGCTTCGTTTGTCCTTACAGAAGAACGCAATGTCATCCACATATGCCAACACTTTTACCTCTGTGGCTTAGAAACGGTATCCTTCTACAGTAGGGCTATTTAGTACGCTTAGACATAGGGGCTCTAAGTATAGTGCAAACAAAAGGGGGGACAAGGGGCATCCCTGTTTGACAGATGACTCTAGGCGAATTGGACCTGACAAAGAGCCATTAACTATAAGCCTAGTGGTACAATTGCGGTAGCATATCTTTATTCCTTTAAAAAGTGTTGGTCCTAAGTTTACGTGGCGGAGTATGTCGAATAGAAAAATATGGGAGACGCGATCAAAAGCTTTTGCTAAATCCACTTGAACCATAGCCACTTGATCTGCATGAGCACAACAGCTCTCTATTATTGTACGAGCTACGTGTATGTTTGTCTGTATCGTTCTGCCCTTAATTCCACAAGTCTGGTGATTGCCAACAAAGCTGAATGTGATGTATTGAAGTCGTTTTGTCAGAATTTTTGCAAAGATTTTGTAGTCCACATTGCAGAGTGTAATAGGGCGGTACCCTTCAACATTTAGGAGTTTATCTGCCTCTTTACTTTTTGGGATTAAAACTGTATGGCTCTTATAAAAAGAAGGTGGCAGTGTTTCCTGCTCACACGCTTCCAGAAATACTTTAAGTAAAAACGGGCTTAGGAGGTCCTTGTATTCTTTATGAAACTCTGCTGGGAGTCCATCGGGCCCTGGTGTTTTTGAATTTGGTAATTCATCTATCGCGCATTGTACTTCTTCCATTGTGATTGGTCTACCAAGGAGATCGCTCTTAAGCTGGCTAACCTGGGGCATCAAAGAGACTAGATATTTAGCTTTTTCTCTATTTATCGATTGCGTTTGCCGGAAGAGGCTCTGGTAGTGTGTTTCAAAAGCATTCATGATGTCAAGTTCGTCAGATAATGCCCCGTTACAATTCAGAAGTTGTATTCTTTTTGACTGTCTATTTCGAGTCTCATCGTCAAGTGCTCGTCGAGTGGGTGTCTTTGAGGATGGAAATCGTCTACAACGAGACCGTACTTGTGCTTCATTGGAACCGTTTTTGTTCGTGACTTTGTATCTGACATTTCACTCGTAGTATTTCTTCATGAAACAGACCAGGCGTCTCACACTCTAGCTCGTGGAGGGTCTGTAGGTTGCGTAAAAGAAGATTTTTGTCTTTCTTTGCATGGAATGATGTTTTGCACGAGCATTCAATTGCTTCATTCTTAATTTCTTGTTTAAATGAGTCCCACTGGGCAAAAATGCCGAATAGGTGGTTCGTACTCGCCTTATTAAAATGTTCTCGAACTCGCTTGCTAAACTCTTTGTCTTCTAATAGTCTCGTATTAAATTTCCATAAAGCCCAATTTGGTGATGATTTACGTTGTACGTCTCTACCGATGCACGCCCTTACAAGGCAGTGATCCGAAAAGGAAACTGGCTTTACGTCGTAGGCACTCAATTGTGCCAAAAGGGGTGGGGACTTGATACATAAATGCGATCCAGTCTCGCATTGCATGTTGCATGAAGATGGGTAAATCGATTAGAAACGTTTTGCGAAGCCCCAACGTCAAAAATGTAGTAATCAGATGTGAGACTGTTCAAAATTTCGGCACTGCTATCACGCCTTGTAGAAGGCACTGATCTGTCGCTAACGTTACACACACAGTTAAAGTCTCCGAACAAGACAATCTGCTTGTCTGTATCAAGAAATGGGGCAAGATTTTCAAAGAAAAAACGTCTCTCTCGCTCGCCGTTATAAGCGTAAATACACAGTAAACGAAAAAAAAATGCCCCGTAACAGAAAATCACAGCATATAAACCTTCCTTTGTCGCCAACGACATGTGACAGTGAAGAATAACCCAGGTTTTTTTTCAGAAACAAAAAGCACCCTCCCGACAAGCCATCAGCATGACTGACACATACCTCGTATGTCAAGAGGAAAGGGTCCAGTGCTCGAGCGGTGTCCTCATCAGACGATATCTTTGTTTCCTGAATGGCAACAAAGTCTATCTGTTCTTTTAAGAGGAGCCTATATACTTGGGACTGTCGCGCACGTGAACACAGTCCTCTGACGTTGAGGGTAGCGAAGCTGAGTGGGGGGCGTGCCATGGGCTACTAGTCGTTATGTAGGTAAAACATCATTGTCTTTCATCTCGTTGTCCGGCTGTGGAGCCACGCTGTAAGGCTCCTCTCAGAGCGCTGCTGGCTTGCGCTTTTCCTCTCCTCCCTCGTCGTTCTTGCTCTCCTTCTTGGCACCCATTCCAGAGGGCTGGGACGACTCAGACCTAGGAGCGGGTCTCTTGACGGATGCTCCATTGGATGTGGTGGAACGCTCCCGGCGAGGCAGTGGCTGTTGGCTGCAGGACGGCTCCTCTGTTACCTCGAAGATGGGGTACTCGTCTTCCGACCAGTTTCGCACGGTTGCTGTAGTGGTTATCGTAGAGTCTTCTTTTGATTGGCTCAGATGAGACATTATGCGAGACGGGATTGGTCGTTTGTGCTTCTTGGGAAGCAGTTTCCCGTTCTGTCCTTGGTGCTATGGAATCGATGACTTCTCCTGTACCGTCAACCATCTCACTGATGTCCATTAGGTGATCTTGAACAACGTCATCAAGAGGGGTTCTCACCTGTAGGAGCTTGTCGGCGTATGTCGATACACATTCGTCTGTAGAGTGTCCATAGCGGCGGCATTCGCCGCACCGAGGAGTTCTGCACTCTGGACGCATGTGCCCGATTCGGTTGCATCGGAGGCACATTGGAGGGCGACCAGGAACGATCACGAGGCTTCGGCAGCCGAAAACCGTGAGTTGGTGCGGGATTTGGGTGCTGTTCATCCCTTCACGGAGTGTTAACGTTACTTCCTTGTTTAAAGTCTCCATTTGCTCCATCCCTGGGCAACTCCACTTCTCGCGAACGATTGAACGAACCGTACCGTAGGGCGCTAGCGCCTCTTCGATTTGCTTGTTCTCCATGTGGACCGGCAGCCACGACAACTTGAGTTTAACGTCTCTGGTGTCTGGGTCGATGACTATGCATCTGTGTCCCTTCACACAGAGCTCGGCCTTGTTGACGAGCTTAGCTTTCGCCAAAGCGTTAGTACAAGTTACCATCCATACGTGGCTCATTTGGAATTGGCCGATTCCGATGATATCTTGAGCCTCAACCACTCCTCGTAAGGCATCACGGAAGTCAGGTGCGCGGTAGGGTCTCCCGGCAAGATCTCCATGCAGGAAAACAGAGTTTAGGCTCAAATTACCTGTGGGTAGACGAAGTAAGACGGTCCGGTGTTCAGTTGTCATGGTTTCCAAAGAACTGGCCGAAGCCTCAGCATTTCCCCGGCCAGTGGCCGGTGTATTTTCCTTGGAGAACATAAAGCGCGTCCGTTCGGAACGGCGTCACATTGCTTCTTCGACATCGTAACTCGTCCTAGTATTTCGTACGTTGAGCGCGCAATTCAGATCCCGTGTTGGAGATGTCGCGACGCTTGGATTATGTAACGGGATAGCTGAGTCATACGCCGGAGGATGTTATCGGGGAAGTGTGATGACGGAAGAGTCCAGGATTGTTGAGTCATCTGCCAGGGAAAAATACACTGTCACAATGACGCCACAGATATGTCGTCCGCCGCCGTGGGATTAGTGACGAGAAATGCATTGTCGCGTGTTTTCCCGGTGGGTCATGTGACCAACGTCACCTGATATTTGAATCGCTGCGCAGTTGACACCTCGGTTCATAGATGTCGCGTGTCTTTTGTTGCTAAGCGTCTTTGTTGTTAGGGCATGAGCGACATCTTGCGGTGTGGGTCTGACCTTGTGCCATCCGTTGCTGAAAAGTTGAATTGCGCGTCTTCCTAAGGTGTGCCCATCCGTATTTTCGCGTGCGCGCATTGCGTGTGAGTTGCCGAATCTGTTTGTAGATGACGCACACCTGAATCCTTTTGCTGGTGTGAACTTTTACCATTATCACGCGATATTTTTTCGCTAATTTTAGCGCCAGCTTGGTAGATGGAGTCAAATCTATCGCGCTCACGTCATCTCTCGCTAATTTTATCGTCATCTGCAGCTGCTGAACGGACCATTGTGGGAAATGGACCGAAGCGTGATCGCATCCATACGCGCTAAAAAAAAAAAAAAAAAAACGAGACAGATATGATGTTCCATTTTTTTATTATGATTATTCGCTCTAAAAACACACACACTTATAAATACAAAGACGGTATTGAAATTCACTCTACGCGAGAAAAAAAGCACTGGAAACACTTTACACAAAAATGTACAACACAAGCAGTATCAAAACATATCCGAAACAAAAAAAAAAAAATTGTGGAATAGCAGAGCAACGCGCGCGTTGCAATCCAAAAAATATTTACAAGGTCAGGGTGTGAGATGAGAAGGGAGATAGGATCCGGCTTCCGTACACTAGCAGATTATACAAAAATGGACACAAGAAGTTTTAAGGCACACCGGTGGGAAACGCGAACAATTGCGCTACAGTCCAAAATATTTACAAGGCGTGTGATGGGGGGAGGAGGCAGATCGCTCGCTTTCGAAAATGCTCTTGTGACCAAAAGGGAACGTCGTAATCCCGTCGCTGCAAATGTATCGCTTGTTGTCGAACGGATTCAGAGCAATCTTTTCGACCGCGATGCTTTTGTTCTCATTACGTTTTCGAGCAATCAAATGCTGCGTCACTCTGTGCAAAGTTTTCGTCTCTAGAGCGTGCTTGTACCGCTCGTAGGTGAACTTGCGAGACTCAGATTTCTTTACTCCCTTGGCTCTTACGCAACATGTGTTGCTGCTTGTTTGGAAGCTGTATAGCTTTGGTTTTAAGCAACAAAAAGCCACTAAGTGAGTAGTGGGATATTCATTTTTTTAACACACCGAGCCTCATTTTGTTTTCGGTTGAAAAGATCTTGTGACTCTCTGGATATCTAGATGTATCCAAGCATGCGTCTCGGAGTTGGAGCAGTTTGTCGTCTACGTCTGTTCCGTGAAGGTGTAGGAAGAAGGAATCCGTGTCGCAGTAAAAAGCCCTCACTGAGGGGATCGCACGACGAAGTTGATTATAAAAGAAGTCGTACATTACTATTTTTGATATCTCAAGAATCGAGAACCCTGCGTAGAGTGGTTGCTTGAGTTTGATCACTTTCGGAGCGAACTGGAAAATTACGACCTGCAAGCTAAGTGCTCAAAACTGCGTCAGGTTCGGCTACTGAAGCATTTTCAGTATGTCGTCCTCTTTAACGCAGAGTTTAATGTGTCCATGTTTACGTGCATTCTCGATCGTTTGGCCATATATGATGTTCATGAACAGTTTGAAAAGATTCTTCTGGAAGGAGTTAGTTGCTTGCTGTCTCAGCTGGTGGTTAAAATCAATAAACTCCTTCAAGAGCGCTCGCTGCGAGAATTTGAGGACTCGGTGAATTTTGGTGACCTCTAGTTCTAACTGGATGTATACTTTCAAAATCCGGTAGTGGAAAACGTATTTCGTTTTAAAGTAGAAAGTTGGGCTAGTTGGTTTTGGTTACACATAATGACAAATACACAGCGCAAAAGGACAAAAAGCGAAGAGACACACCGGACAGAACAGCGCTCTGTTCTATCCGGTGTGTCTCTTCACTTTTTGTCCTTTTGCGCTGTGTATTTGTCATTATGTATTTCGTTTTGTCGTGAAGTGTGAGTAACAACTTCTTATTGGATTCCTCTTTGGGCATTTCAAACTTGTCAATCAGACTTTTTTGATAGTCGAATAACCAATCGTAGGGAACACCTTGCTTCACCGGGGCCAAGGAAAAGTCAGAATGAGTCTCGTGCAAGTGATGAGGATATCTGAGGTCTACCTCCAGAATATAGCCCGTCGGAGCGTCATCTGCAACGTCACGAATATTCAGGCAGGCAATCTCGTCTTTCGTCATCCACTCAAAGTCCGACACTGGCAGGGCTTCTCTCATTCAGTCTGACCAGGGAAATGTTCCAGCTCGTGTAAGGAAGCACGGGCATTGCGAACTTTCCAATTCACCTTTACGCGCATGACGCGCGTGCTTGGACTCAAGGGACGCTAGTCGAGACGGCGTGCTTGAAAACATGTTTACTCAGAGTCTTTGTAGTTCCCGATCCCCACTGCAAGCGCTCTCTGGAAGAACAGCTAGCCTACCACAAGATGCCGTGGCAGCACTGTCAACAGTAAGGGCTCGAGCCGGGAGACGCTTTCTCACGCGTTCCGGAACAAAATACGAACAAAATCGCTCAAAACAATACGAAACAATACCAAAACATTTAAAACAAAAGATAGTTTTTTTTTCTGAACATTTTTGTTCACGCATTCCAGCGTGCGTGAACGCCACTCCTACAAGATGAGAACTAGAACTACTACAACGTGAGAACTACTACTATATCGTGAGAACTATCTGCCCAACGACTTCGCCGTGTCGTGTGTCAGCAATCCTTCTGACTGCACTAAGGATTAACTCAGGAAGGCTCATTGTTACTCTGCGATTAGGCATGGGGATTTCAGTAGTTTGGCGGAAGGTGGCGCGTTTTCTTTCACTAGTTCCATTACAAATAATATAAAAATGACAAGTTGTCAACAATTTCAGCGCAAAAATCGTTGTCCCTTTAAGTATTCGTGAGCTAAATGTTCTCGAGAATAAATTATTATCTAATTCATGCGATCTACAAGCGTCCCAACGTTTTAATAGGATAGTTTTGGCGGCCAGCGCCAACGTCGGCGTATTTGTGATCAGTGTCCAAAGTTCTTCAAACAGGACGTCGAGTGCGCAGCTCCCTAGTAATACTTATTCCAAGCACCTATCAAGAGACCGCTCAAATGTCACAGGCACTCCGAGACAAGATCCAGACAGCACCAGTCCCGCGCAACAGAAATCCGTCCTTGCACGTTGGCGCCGGAAGGGACGAGGCGAGGCTCTTCAATAGACCTACGATGACCAGAAGAACGTCAGGTACTCCGGCGCGGCAACGTATACGGACCGGACTGCAGCGGTTGGAAGTGTCATCGACCACAAAATGAACACGATCGTCAGAACATCAGTTCAAACCACCCTTCCAGTAGTGGATGAGGAGATGGCAATGACATTTACTATCACGAGCCCAACGAAGCACACCCGTCTTGTAATCCTTACTGACTCTCAAGCAGCTATCAGACGCTACAAAGCAGGCAGGATATCGCCGCAAGCAAACCAACTCCTACTTAAAAGTGGATATGGTATTTCCAACGTCAAGTTGGTGTGGACACCGGGACACGAGTCCGTCGAAAGGAATTGACGAACAATTGCCCGAGCAAGTATCCCCCCCCCCCCCCCCCCCCCCCCAATCCGCGCACCTTCACTACAAATGGACCATCCAGAACTGCTAACAATTCAGTTCTCAAAGATCTTTGCCCATCAGAGGGAAATGATATATCTTTCCCCCTCCGGAGCAAAACTTTTCTCGTGAGGAGGCTGCGGCTTGGCGTCAAATACAAACAAATACATAGACAGTTAGCTAACCTACACAAATTCTATCACGATAGATACTCTGATAAGTGCCCGCATTGTGGGGAGTATTCGACATTTCACCATGTAACGTGGTCATGCCTGTCTAATCTCTCTATCCCTCCCAAACCCAACACTACCAGCGAGACCTGGGAAGCTGCGCTGCTCAGCTCGTCTGTGCAAAGCCAGCGAGCGCTGATTGAGCGGGCGAAAATGGCGGTGGAAAGCACTGGAGCTCTAGACTAGGGGCCCCACCTATACTTCTTTTCAGCTTCGGTCCGAGCGTGGCCGATGTTATGAGCCGAAGGGCCAATCAAACAGCGAAAGAGGCACAACATCTTGGCGTGCTCTCTGCAGTTGATAGGACCAGCCGGTATTCGCCGTCTCTCGGTGCGCGCTTCTCCGCCGGCTAGTCCTATCAAGAGCAGAAAGCACGCCATGAGGCTGCGCTTTTCGCGCTCTTTGATTGGCCCTTCGGCACATAAGATCGGCCGCGCTCGGACCGAAGCTGAAACGAAGTATAGAACAAGTCTCTTTTTTTTTTCTTTAATAAAGTTGTTTTCTTCTCCTCCCACGATAAGAAAGGCTAGCCTAGCACAAGATGGCGTCGCAGCACTGTCAAGGACAAGAGCTCGTGCCGGGAGACGCAACGTCACGCGCTCCGAAACGAAAAAAAACAAAAGCGTTCGGAACGAAGTTAATTAAAACTAAAACGTTCGGAACAAAAGAGATGCCCATTTTGTTCCGAACGCTTTTGTTCACGCATCCCAGGGTGCGTGAACGCGACGCCGATGCCCAACGGCTTCCCCGTCACGTGTTGCAGCTTTGGCTCTGACTACTCTGGATTATCGCAGGACTGCTCATTTTTACTTTGCGATTAGGCATGAGGATTGCAGTATTTCTGGCGAAGGTGCCGTTTTTTTTTTACTTGTGGCAATAATAACAATGTACAAATTAAAAGTTCCGAAAGCTTCCGACGCGCAACTCATTGCCTATTTAAGTATTCATTTGATTTTAGCCTTTCCGAATAAACTCTTACCGAATGCAAGGGATTCATAAACGTCCCAATATTTTTATAGGGTACCTTTGACAGCTTGTGCCACCCTCGGAGCATCTATGGTTCGTATAAAAAGCACTTCAAAGTCAAAAGTTACACTTTCAATTTCAACTGGAGCACAGTCGACTTTGCAACTTCCCTGTGCCGCCTGCTTCTATCACGAAATGACCTCGGCCCAGAAATCTGCTGTGACCATATGTCCTGCGAGATGTTTGTTGTTAACGTGCGGGATTGTGATGATCGGGCCGATTTCTGCGATCCGCAGGATACATAGGAGGTGATGTGCAAGTGACTTATTTGAATGGAAAATCTTGAAAAACAGAGTGACTGTTCAATGCCAAGGTCCTATCTGTCTCTGGAAAGGCATTCAACAAGGACCAGGAGTGAACCTCTGGATGCATTCTTTCCCTCAAACATTTCACTAAAGTTTTTTTTTTTTTTTTTGCCTTTATGGAGAGTTTTCAGAAAGCATATCAAGCCGGAAACGAGAAAGAAAGCATTGTTTTACCTAGTTTTCTTCAGATTACCTGCGCATAGTCTGGATTGAGTGGTTGAATGTTAACCAGGTAAAAGTGGGTGGGGACGGATTCAATCTATTCGTGTAAATAGCGGTATATATACCGATATTAACCGGGTTTATATTCAGGAGACACGACTAATCGTTTCAAATGCCGTGAGGATTTGCCGAAAACAATCGAAAATATCGAGACTCTTACTCCTCTGTCACAGTATTGGTCAGCCGCTTTTTTGTAGCCATCATTTCCACGTATGCATGTCCCGACTAAGTTGGCACTGCGGAAAAGAAAATTATGAATCAGTCTCAGTTTAGCCTAAAAATACAAAAAAAAACGAACAATACCGTACAAAGTTCGCTAAGTATAAACGTCAATTTGCATGTTGCTATGCCAAGCCTGCCCTTCTTCTCCGGAAACCTCGGTTTAGAGGGACATCCCGAAATGCAATGTGTTTTTTGTGGCCTACGTTAAAAAACGACAACAAAATAAGAACGTTCTTTTCTAGCTTGCTTCTTTAATAGTCTAAAATTGCGGATGCGGGATTTTTTCAGATTTTATTTCGTTTGGTGATGGAGACAAATATATGGGTATTCGCAACTTTCAGCGATGGTGGTACCACGGCGTGAGAATGGCGCTCTCTACTGCTGGATGATAGGCGTGCTAATAAAGGTGCTTGCCTATACCTGCCTGACGCGAGAAGATAAAGTAAAGCTCTAATACCGATCGTACATAAGAACACCAGGATTACGCGTAGCAGACCCAGCCTCATACTGGTGTTGTACGACGATCGTCAAGATGACAACCAATTTGAAAGGCGCCAGTGCGCCCCCATAGGCCGTGAAGTTTGCGAATCGATACTAGGTATAATTATTAGCTCCTCCTTGACATATTTCAGCATTTCTTAAACCGTTTTTTTTTTTTAGCGTACTTAATTTTTTTATTATTATTTAATGTACCTCAAAGCGCCCCTTCGGGCATTGTATGAGGGGTAATGCACGTTTTTGGACAAAAATACTGAAACAATAACTTTCGTACATATTTTCTTTTCTTAAGCCATAGAACAATGAAGCATCAATGGCTATACTTTCAACGGCACATTGCAATAAAATTTTTTTAACGTAGCATACTTTAATGGAGCCTCGGCATATACTTGTTTTACGGCATGCTTCCTTAAGGTGCATTAAAAGGAAGACAGCTGAAGTGCACAAATCAAAGTGGATTGTGTGCGATCACACTCATTATAATAGTTTTTTTTTAATTTTTACGCTAACGATTGACTGAATTTATTGAAATAAAGCGTTATGATATTAATAATTATGTGGAAGCACTCACGTGACAAGCAGAGAAACGGCCATTAAATAAAACGTCGTTGATCTCATTCTACCGTCCGGTGCTTCACCTTTCTAGACTTTGAGATGGACAGAAATACAACACGAAGGCGAAGGCCTCCTCCTTAAGTGTTTTCTATACATTAAATTTCTCACTTCAGCCAGGCGCTATTTATTTAGCGACCGGCGACACAAAGGAAGAAAAACCTCGTAAACATGCACGCTATCAAGCAACTAAGCCATTCAAAAAGGTTATACGTCCGATGTTAATTTTGTGAAGACTTGCGTCTCACAGGAACGGTGGGATGCTCTATTGTTGCCCCTTGTGCAACCATCTCGCGGCTGACCCAGCGAAAGGGCAGGTGGTAGGAAGTCGAAAACGCCGCTCAGCTGCTTTGACGTTGCCACGCATTTTAGACAAGCCTATAAACAAAGCACGCACTTAACATTATTGTGAATTGACCGATGTTGTGGCTTTCGATATTTCCCTAAAAATGAATAATTAAAATAGACGTTTGTTTTATTAATTGAAGTTGATTTGGTAGAACTTATTCAAGACGTAAGTGAACGAAATGCTATCTATCTACAGAAAGGATAGAAAAAAAGTATTGCCGATTTTTTTTCTCTTTTTTTTTTTTTTTTTTTGTTTTGCACCTTTTTGTGCAAGGCCATTATTTTAGCGGGAAATTATAATTCGGTTTGTAGATGTCGGTGAAATGGAAGAAAGCACCGATGACGTGGTCGGGCTAACTGTGTAGTGCAGAGTATATACAGTTCAGACGAATATCAAAGAGACTTGAAGGAAACGTGTGAATAAAAATTAGGGCCATTAGCCTCGTGCGGTGGCGGCGGACGCTGTGGCCATAGAGTCTCACACTCGTCGATTCTATTTGCTGCTTTCCTTGACGTACAGCTCAAATGAGCACGGTATGGATTACCGTCGCATCGCGATGTACGTAGGCTCAAGTTTTCGAGTTCGTCTCTTTTATTCCGAGGTGACGGTTCACACGTCAACAGGGATTCAGCTGGAACATGCATCGGTAGCTACGCTAGTGACGAGACGCCGGACGAACACTTCCTTTGACGAACTCACGTGAGTATGGAGACCGAAAAAGTACCGCAGAAGGGAATGCAATGATAATGATGCGCGTCCTTTACATTCCAACACTCGATTAGCTTCGACAGACAACAACAGTCTCAAAAACGCGCCAGCAAACTGCGAGAAAACCGGCGTTCGGAATGCCAATTTCGACGCCTACGCAACGGTACTAGCGATTGCTTTCTGTTTGCTATGTTTTGTGCCGACAACGTGAAAAAAAAAAAAAAGCCGCGACCAGGGGTTTCCCCAGGAATTGAAATTAGGGGGGTTGGTTTACATATTAGGGGGTGGGGGGTAACGGGGGAGGGGGCATTGAAAATAGAGGACTCATTGGGAATTAAGGGAATGCCGTAAGAAAAAACATTGAAGGGTGTACACCCCCCTAGGGGGCGTGTAGGAAAATCACTGGCCGACACCGCAACCGATTTCGCAAGTCCGGTCTCAGGGCGCCGCCATCTAGCCCAGTGGGATTAGGACGCGTCCAAATCGGATTAGGACGCGTCCAAGCGCACCCTAGCGAACAAGATGGCAGCGCCCTGAAGCCGGACTTGTAAACGTGTATATCTGCGGGTCCTGTTCCGCAGGTTGTGAAGTCACTGTTGTCGCGCGCCTTGAGTTCAATTTTGATCAGATGTACGCGTACAACAAAGGGGCTAAGTACTGCAACCCTAAACTCTTGTTCAAAATAGCGGACTGAGCATGAATTGTGAAGGATATAAAAGTCCATCCTCATAAGCGGTCACGTGATGCTTGTTCTGGAAAAACAAGAGCCCTCGAATGCAGACGACGCCCCGCGCTTCTGCCCCGAAAGCCGTTCACAGCGCCAGTCCTTTCTCGGCGGCACCACTGGCTCTGCGCTGCCGCTGTACGACTCCTGCATTTCTCTGAACTCGGACAGAACTAGTTCAGAACTTTCTGGCCGATTGGAAAAGAGTTATTAACTATCTATTGTAGAAGAGTGAGGTTGGTAGGTCGTGCAGCTCGACCGAAAGTTGCTAGTCGCAGGGCGCGAGGATCGCGCATCTGGCGGAGACTTCATCATCTAATTGATTGGTGAAAGTTGGTTTACTATCGTCCTGCGACGTACCGTGGGCAACGTGTTTGATTTTTACGGCGATAGTCGTACAAGTATGTTGTCATATCGCGAAACGCCTGTGGGTTCGCCGTGTGTGAAACAGCAACGTTACCACAAAGTTACGCTATATCTTGGGCGTTTCGTTTTAGGATACCTTGCTTGATATACGGTATAGTTACTGCTAAAAGCTAGCGCGTGATTCACTCAGGGGTGTTTACCGAAGCCCCTCTGCCCCCCCCCCCCCCCCCCCCTCAATTCCCTCTCCGTCCCTGTAACACATGCGAGAAGCTCAAAGTTTCTCGTCGGGCGAATAGCAACTTCCGGTTGAGGCGCAGGATGTGGTGAGAATAGCATTAAAAAATTGAGGTAAGCAGGAAGTCCGCCCCAATGGAACGCAGTGGTAGCGGCGCAGCGTAATGTTGAGAAAACGTGATGTTACCTGTACTAAAAGATAAGAAAATGATGCATTTCACCTGAGCGCACGCCACGAATAACTTTTCTTTGCATACAAACCGAGTTTTCTTCGTCGTAGTTGTAGCAAGAACACAAAATAAATTACTCACCTCCCTGCATTACAACTTCCGCGTCGTAGCTTCCGCGGCCGCCGCCGTGAAGGGCCTGCAGAAAGCGAGCATTGTTCTCTATAGATGGAAATCCTCTGTGTTTTCTGGCGTGAAGCGTTAGATCAACGACACTGGAAGCAGAAGCGTGTGCTGGTCCGCGTAATGAATGTAAGCATACATCTCCGGAGAAGTCGCTGCACAGTGACAGCACGTGAGTACGGAAAGAAGGATGCGTTAACATAAACCGGAACAAGCGGACGGTCACGTCACTCACGTCACCACGTCATATACCGATTGGATCGGACAGATGAGCACCAGTTTGGACTTGTATTCGTCTGTTATTATGGCTATGCATTGGTTTCGAGTTCGCGAATTTAAAACGTTTAGATGTGGAATAAAGTTGGATTTGCTTTTAGAACGTTTTTGAAGAACGCAGTGGCGCAAAGACCATTATATTGAAACTCACGTTCATGACGCAAGCCGTCCATCGCAACCTCGCTGTTTTAACAACGCATTAACCGCTCGAGCGCTGGCGTGAATATCTATGTGATGATCGTTGTCTTCTTTGTTTTTTGGTTTTGTAGTTTTCCAATGAATTAACACAAGATTCTCAGTCCGCCTTACTTACTTTTCTGGCGCCTAACTCACTGGAGCATTCAATTGTGAACGCCTGACATGCGCCAATGAAGGATTAGCGCTCTACCACAAATATTATTCGTTAATGTTAGCGTCTATCATGAAGTGGTGTAACAACTGATTCCTTGCATAACACCCAGAAGACAGGAAAACTAAAAGCTTGGTATTACAACATTATTTCTAACTAATTAGCGCTCCATTAAAGATTACTCTTGCACGTTGGCACCAAACTTCATATAGTGTAACGCCTCAAAAACGGGAGAACACGGAGTCAAGAATTAATTTCTATTTGCACGACATTTAAAGGGGTACTCCGTTATTTTTCTGGCTACCCCAAAAAGCTATACTGTCTGAATTCCCGGCATTTCCCTTGTTCCCCTTTAAGTTTCATGAGTTCTGCGAATGCATGCTTCTGACTCGGTATGTTTGCTGTAGTTTTTATCAGGTTAAAGACTGTGGTGTATTCCAGGGCCTGCATTCGTTGCCTCGCAGTGATGTGTTTAACGAAACATTTACAACTCTGTCTCTACTGTTGCGTGATCGTCTATAGATCACCCCGGAGAAGTTGAAAATGCACGTTTTAGAAGATCACTTTGCTCGAGCATGTTTTAGTGGCGTCCTAAAATAATATTAACGTTGTGATAGTTAATGCTTTATGTGAGACATAGATTTGTCTAATGTGTGTCACTCTGCGGCGGACGGTCCTCAAGGAGGTCGGTCCGGTTCAACATTCTGGCTTTATGAATGGAATTATCACTTACACATGTAGAATATTTTTTATGTGTGTAGTGACTGAATGAATTACCTAGAAGGGCGTTGCGTGTTTTGTCCTTTTCTTCTTTGTCTCACAAATAAACGCCCCGTGGCAGTTGGAACGCGGGGGCGATTGAAGACGGCTGTCTGTTATCTGGATCCCGGCCGACCGCCCACCGAGGCGAAGTTACAACTGGCACCGAGGATGGGATGAGCAGACCGCATGCCGAAGTTCCACGAGTTCTGCTTGGACGAGGAAACGTTCTACGACTACCTGGAACGCTTCCACATTTTTGCGCATGTGAATGCTGTGAAACCAGAGGATACGGCGGCAACGTTTTTGAACTTCCTCGGGACTGGTGCATATCACACTCTTAAAAATTGCTGGTGCTCGCACTTCCGATTTTCAAGAGATTGTCAGAATTGACATGTCTACTCAAGGACCACTTCTGGCCGGCCAAGTCTACCATAGCGGAGTGGACGAAATTCCACCGGAGGTACCAGAAGGACGGCGAAAGCCTAGCAAACTTTGAGATTGTCGTCAAAAAGCTGGCCATGACTTGTGACTTTGGTGAATTCATCGACACTGCTCTACGAGACCGGTTCGTCGTGGGTTGCCTCGATGCCGAGATTCAGCGACCGCTTCTCGAGATGGATGGCAGTTTCGAATTCGGGGACGCCTACAAGGTGGCACTGGCAAGGGAACTGGCTACAGAGCAGAGTAAAGAGCTTCAGAGACAGAGCGGTCCAGACACCACCGATGAGCATCGGTTGTGGGACAGACAAGACACAATACCAGGAACAGCAACTACAGCCAGGAGCCGTCTGCTCTCAATGTGGTTCTTCTGCGCATGAACCTTGTAAATGTCCATTCCTTAAAGCAAAGTGCTTCAAGAGCGAAAAAAGATGGACCTGTCAAAAGATTTTGCAGAGGAAAACAGACCAGGGGTAAGCCAAAAAGCCGGCGTAATGTGCGTCCTGGAGACGTGTGCGATGTACAGTCCCCCGCAATGTGAAAGACCCACTGGGAGCTTGTGGCCGAGGCTGTTGCTGGCTGGGGCGCTGCGAGCGATCCGGGCAATTCAATTCTGCTTCGAGGGGAGGGCGCTCACTCGGGATGCAGCACAAACTGATAAGCGCGTTGCGCTTTAACTGAGCCTCGAGTGAGCGTCCTCCCCTCGAAGCAGAATGGAACTGCCCGGAGCGCTCGCAACGCCCCCGCCAGCCACCGCCTCGGCCACGCGCTCCCAGTGGGCCTTTCATATTGCGGGGGACTGTACGTTGTAACGTAGTCGCGGGGGTGCCACCGGTTACGACTAGGTTGGAAATAGCAGCTCACGAGGTAGAGTTGGAGGTTGATACGGGCTCTGCAGTTACCCTTATGCCAGAGGAGGCATATCTTAAGATCCTACCTCGAGGTGTGCTAAAACGGTGTGACCTCAGCTTGCGTACGTACATCCGGGGAAAAAGCGTTGTCGGTCTATCCGACGTCGAGGTAGCTAGCGGTCATGGGAAACATGTGATGCCTTTAGTGATGGTGAGAAACGGCAATGTGGTTCTTCTAACGCTGCTTGGTAGAAACTGGACTGTGTGCTTTCAGTCAAGCAAGTAAAGCTGGACTGGAAGTCAGTCTTTGCAGTTACAGCAGAAGAGAAATCTCTTGAAACATTGAGAGTGATGTTTCCGTCGGTGTTTAAGAAAGAATCCGGAGCCATAACAGGATTCACAGCAAGCCTTGTTTTCGAGGATAATGCTCAGCCAGTGTTCTGGAAGCATCTTGCCGTTCCTTTTGCGTTTAGGAACGCTGTTGATTGCGAGTTGAGGAGAATGATTTACAATGATATATTGTCTCCTGTGAAGACTAGTGACTGGGCAACTCCGCTAGTCATTGTTCCGAAGCCCGGCGGAAAGATTCGTATCAGTGGCGATCACGGTGTTTCAGTAAATCCGAACTTGGCACGGAACACTACCCCTTGCCAATGGTGGACGAGTTGATCGCAACGTTCACGGAATGCCGCGTGTTTATTTATTTATTTATTTATTCATACTGCTCGCCTTTTTCAAGGCTTTGGCAGGAGTGGTACAACATAAATTCAAATATACAATGCTCGGTTGCATAAAATCAAGAGCGTTGGCAGTGCCCCACAGCACTGCAGCACTAAATACAAGCACCAATTCACACCAAAAGAAGTACAAGCGTGCAAAAGATAAACGTGAAAAAACAGTTATTTCAAAATTAGAACACGATCGGGATCACACATATCAAGGAGCAGCAAGGCAAACGTACAACAAGGTTTGGACAGAATCATATCTACTAGGTTCGCGAAAAAACCGTGACAACGAACCCCATCGACCACGTTGGCCAGCAATGACTCGCAAGAGAGAGAAAAAAAAAGAAGAAACCGGCAAAGAAAGCACACAGCAAGGTTCAAAACAAGATTGCCTATTCAATTTGTGATAGAAATCGTGATAGCGAAACGCTCTCGTTTACGTCAGCTGGCAAGGAATTCCACTCGCGGATAGTGCGTGGAAAAAACGAATGAAGAAATGCATTGTTTTTAGCAGGACATTCTTTGATTGACAGCCGGTGTGATGTCCTTGTGGCCCGTGGTTTGAAGAAAAAAATATAATTGCTTTTGTTCATTTTTAGGCTGTCGTTCACAATAACGAACAAACGTTTTAGTCTGTCCCTCCGGCGTCTTGGTTCCACGCATTCAAGGTTAGTATCGGCTAAGAGCTGGCTTGGTGATACTGACCAGTTGTAGGTGTTGTAAATAAATCTAATTGTCTTTCTTTATATTTTTTCCAGCTTCGTTATGTTTGCCTCTGTGTCTGGATCCCATACCACGGCAGCGCATTCAAGAATAAGCCGTACGTAAGTTTCGTAGGCAATCAATTTTTCTGATATGCCAGAATGGCCCAGGGAGCGTCTTAGATAGCCTAGCTTTTGGTACGAGCGGTTCACAATGTAACTGATGTGGCTGTTCCACCGCAGATCGGATGATATAATGACTCTCAAGTATTTAAAATATTCAATTTTTTGCAAAGGCAGGCCATCTATCTTGGAGGGATATTGTGAAATGTTTTTCTTTATTCGCGTGATGGCCATACATACGGACTTTGTTGTGTTGAGAGTCATCTGCCACGTTTTGCACCACTGATTAATGTTTCCCAGGGAATTTTCAATCAGGAGATAATCTTCAGGATTACTAACTTCTTTATATGCGACAAAGTCGTCTGCAAAGAGATTAATCTGGACTGGAATGTTGTTTAATACATCAGAAATAAAACCGAGAAACATTAGGGGCCCGAGAACAGATCCCCGCGGTACACCAGAGTCAACAGAAACGCAATCAGAGAATGTACCATTAATTACAACGGCTTGGCAACGGGACAATACATAGTCACTAATCCAGTTCGTGATCGTGTTGTTTCTTAAAATTAATTTTAGTTTTATTAATAGCTTCTGGTGCGAGACTTTGTCGAAGGCTTTCGAAAAATCCAGGAGGACTACGTCCACTTGACCACGCCGGTTTAAAACTTCTGAAAGATAGTGCGTAGTTTCAACCAACTGTGTAGAAGTAGAGAGGACTCTGCGGAAGCCATGTTGCCTGGGATGAAGCAAGTTATTTGGTTCTAAAAACGAAAACAATGTTAGCTGATATTATGTGTTTCAGTATTTTTCTGCGGTACATAGCAATGAAATTGGGCGATAACTCGTCACCGCGACCTGTGCGCTACGTATTTGCAACTGAAACTTGATAACAACGCGAGGAAAGCATCGTCAGTAAACACTCACCTCGGTATTTTCGAATTTTCGCGGTCGCCGTGCGGCGTGTCGAGCACTCGCGCTATTTTTCAGGCTACCATGGATACGATTTTGCTTGGGTTGCCGAAGGTTGCATCTTACATAGACGATCTGTTGATTGGAGGCAGGAACCATGATGAATGATTTTACAATGTGAAACGCGTGTTATAACGACTGGTCAAGCATTGTGTTAGCTTGAACCTGGAAAAGAGCAAGTTTTTGTGGGCAAAGTGAAGTACCTTGGGTATATGATTGACAAACACGGGCTCCGGCCTTGCCCCGACAGGGTGAAAGCGGTCAAAAGCGCTCCGCGTCCTACAAATGCACATGAACTCCGCAGTTTTCTAGGAACGCTAGACTTCTACGACAGGTTTCTGCCAGACTTGGTAAAAATTGGGAAATGCAAGTCAGCGGTAACACGCGAAATCATAGAAGCCGAGCACATTGATTATTTAGTAGACACGTGTGTTGTTATGCCGTCGATTGCAGTATCGGAGAGGGAATTGTTTTTCCTGAGAACGAGATAGTGTTGTTTCCCAGTTACGCTCTGTGATGGTGTTTTTCCTTTACTTGTGTCGTTTTGTTGTCATTGTGACGATGGTTGAGACTATATATACCGGAACACGTTTTCAATAAAATTGAGTTGAAAGTTGCGCCTTGTTGTGTCCTCTTCTCTGCTTTTGTCCTCGTCTTTGTTCCGCAGAAGATTGTATAACTTGTCATTAAGTTAATTTATTTAATTATGCATTTAAATACCTTATGCACCCTTAGTCCGGTTATGATATAATGGAGTGAGTTACTAGAATAGCGAGGTTAAAACTTGTCGGAACGAATATGATGTCTGGAACAGAGACGATGGCTTCGGGCAGGTCGCTTCAGTTCACAGATGCCGCCGGGAAAAAATATTTAAGGACATTTCTATTTCGTGTAAAAGGGAGGCCAACTTTTGCAGGGTGATCAATCCGGGGTGACATGCGACGAGGTGCCAATATGAATGAATTGTGTAGACTAAGTAAAACCTGTGGAACATACATAATTTAGCGAAATTTCTGCGTGAACACAAAGGGGTTGGTGATAAATTTGGTTTAGGTTCAGAAACACAAACAAACCTAAAATATGGAGACCTTATAAAACGAGCGCACGATTTTGAACTGTTTCTGGGTCGGATAGAAGGTATTCAAGATGGGGGGGGGGGGGGGGGGGGTGTCTTAGACTGTCAATGTTCTGGCTTCCGACGTACTAATGTGACATATGCAATTCGCTTTACTGATGAGGACGCAAGACGAAGACTGCAGCGCAAGAGACCAAGAGTACAGTTTGAGTCAGAGATGAGAGTATCAATAGGGGTTTCCCGAGAAAGGTCGTGGATGAATTGAACGCTCAGATATTTATAAGTCGATACAGATTCAATATTAAGGTTACAAACAAAGTAGGAAGAGCGAAAAGTATGACGAGATTGATTGCAAGAGAGACATTTGGATTTTTACGTGTTTAGTAACATCTGCCAGTTTGAACATTAATCGTAAATTTGGTCTAGATCAGCCTGTATCTTATGCAAGTCATTTGTGTTGGCTATGGCTCTGTAGACTACGCAGTCATCAGCAAATAGGCGAACATTAGAAGACAGTGAAGGAAGGAGGTCATTAATACACACGAGAAAATGTAAGGGTCCAAGAACAGATCCTCTCGGTGTGCAAGACGTTACAGGAGCGCTTCGGAAACGGCAGATGTTTGTTTACACATGCTGAAATCGAGAGGTCAGAAAAGCTTTAATGAATGGGAAAGTCAAGAGACAGTTTGGACAGCTTTGCTTGCAGAAATTTATGGGAAACGGAATCAAAGGCACTAGAAAAATTGAGAAAAATGCGTCAACTTGAACAGTTTCTAGATAAAAATGAATATTGTGACCGAAAGCAGGGAGCTGCGTTTTTCAAGAAGAGCGTTTTTTTTAAAGTCATATTGATTGGGAAAAAAGAACTTATGCGGTTTTAGGCATCGCATAACTTGAGAATGAATGGCATGTTTTATGAGCTTGCGGCGTGCAGACGTTAATGATATGGGCCGGTAATTTAGAGTGGAGTGCGCATCGCCACATTTGTGAACTTTACCTTCTTAACACTCATCGGGAACATCACCGGTATATAAGGATTGCTGAAATAATATTGTTAAAAAACAGTTGACAAAAGTTTAGTCACTTTCAATATTTTGCTGTTTATGCGGTGAGCTCCTGGTGACGATGACGTCTTAGCACGTCTAGTAATGTCCGATAAAGTATTTTTATGCATAGGTGGCACGGACTGGGTTCAAATATCAGCCGGCGATGTGATGATAGTAATATTAAACAAGACAGAAAATGTTACACAATGTTTCAAAAGCTTCATCGTTAGTTGGAGAAATTTTATTGTCATTTACCAAAGAGTCTGGTCCCACACGACTTTTCGGTGTGTAGATTGTTCGCGTACAACAAAGACACGCCCAAGTTTACAAGACATGATCCGTTAAGTATAGGTATATATTATGTATTCCTAAGGAAGCGGTTAGTATCCCTGACATGTGAATCTATAAACCGGGAATGTTATTGATTTGTTGGCTTGCGATAAAGCATTGTTGTTAATTTCATTTCATTCCATTTATTTCGGCTCAGGAGAGACGGGGGTGCGGCAGATAGGCCGGAGGCACATGCCAGATGGCCTGCTACACCAGAACTAAAAACGAAGGGGAGAGGGGGAAAGCGGGGTAGATAAACAATAAACACTAATAACAATAAAACTATGCACAGTAGGAAACGGAAACAAACGCGAACAGCAGGCCGACGGCCCCAGCGCCACGCCGAAGCCCGGGACCCGCCAAGCTAGGGCCGAACACATCCTACTCGAATGTGTTCAACCCCAGCCCGGCGCG
This sequence comes from Ixodes scapularis, assembly GCF_016920785.2. NCBI lineage: Eukaryota > Metazoa > Arthropoda > Arachnida > Ixodida > Ixodidae > Ixodes > Ixodes scapularis. Next base: position 13,883,257 of record NW_024609879.1, read on the forward strand.
CTCCAAGCCCCAGCGCAGCGCCGGCGGCGCCTCGAGAACAGTCAACCGGCCGCCCGCGCCCTTATGGTAAGGGTCACGTCCAAAAAGTTAATGCCGGTTTGAGTGTAAGTGTGAGTGACATGGATCTTTGGGAGGACAGCGTTGTAATTAACTATGAAATCTTGCAGGTCCGCCTCGCAGTGTGTCCAGATGAAGAATATATCATTTATGAACCTTTTGTACATTAGTGGTAATGGGCCATTAATGGGTAATGGCACAAAAAGTTTGGCTCCAACTCCCTGATAAACTTTGGGCATAGCTGGGTGCCATCTTGGTGCCCCATGCTTTACCGCTAACCTGTTTAAAATAGTCACTGTTAAATTCAAAGTCCTTTAGTTCTAAAACAACCCGCGTTGTGTCTCAATGACATGACTTTCTGGGCTATCCGGTTTCCTTTGGGATTCGTACATGTTTATTAACAAAGCTATTCTGTCATCGTGTGGGACGTTTGTGTACAATAAAGACGCGTCCACGGTTACAAGATATGATTCTTTCGGTATATGTATATTTAATATCTCCCTGAGAAGCTGGGTGGCGTCCTTGACATGCGAATCGCGAGTTGTAGGTATTTGGGGAGAGGCGTCACCACAGACCCGTGCCATGTGGGTTCGCTCACACACGTCTGGCTCTGCGTGGCTTTCCCGCGTTCGGGTAAAAGGGCATCCTGGTGGTTGAGTCGAGCCCGGGGTCGGTTTGGACACTTCGGCCCCCCCACCCCCCTCCAGGCTAGGAAACACACCAATTCACCCTGCTTCAGTAGACAAGGCCCGACCATAATCATTCAGTCAGTCGCCGCTATTCCCCTTTCCTCTCTGTATTTTCTTTCCTTCTCCCCCTTTTTCCTATTTCACCCTTTTTGGCGGCAAGGGCTAACCCTGGGTGGCGATGGACCTTTTTCTCGTCCCACAGTTGGGTAGAGTTTCACGTAAACACTTTTAGAGTAACGTCTCCAGCAAAGCCGTTTGTGTTATGGTGCGTTACCTAACCGATTGTTGGGCTCGGTGATGGGCGGGGCGCCGCAGATTCCAAACACTCTTTGCTCTCTTATGGCGCCCCACCCCTCCAATGCCCGCTCAGGGCACGCCCTTAAAAGGCGCTGCCTTGAACAAAAAAAACATCGAGAAAGAATACCAAGTAGAAACATTATCGAAGTATTTCGTCAGTCATTGGCTTCATGAAGCGAAGGTGCTAGGAAACCTTGTAGGGTTCTCCTACACGGCAAAAAATAGCACTCTGGAAACCTTTTAGTGGCAGTAAACAAAAAAAGAAAAAGCGTCGCGCTCCTTAAGCTGACTACCATCCTTGACGTGAAGGTGTAGGTCAGCCCTTATCTCACAGCGAATACTATTCGTGGAGTCCATCCGAGGACGACTTTTTGCACACAAGTGAGAAAGAAATCCTCGAGGGGCTCAGAAAATCTGGTGTAGTCGCTGTCAAGTGGATCATGCTTCGGAGGAATGGCGAACAAATCCCTCCGAAGCATGTTATCTTGACTTTTGAGAGGCACTCTCTCCCAGAGACAATCAGGTCTGGATACGTAAACTGCCACGTTGGTCTTTACGTTCCCCGCAGCAAGCAGTGTTTCAGTTGCCAGCGCTTTGCTCCCAGAACAAGCAGCTGCCGAAGGGAGGAGACGTGTGCAAAGTTTGGTAGTCAGGGTCACGATTCTGGTATTGTTGAGGCGGCTGTGGCCCACTGCGCTTATTGCTGTGGAGCATACCGGGCTTATTATCCTGCATGTGCGTCTTCAAAGCAAGAAAAGGACATCATTACCATCAAACTAACGAAAAATTATACCCGGAAGCGAAAAAGCGACCCTTCTTATGCCAAAGGGAAGTTTTGCCGATGTTTTCCGCAGCAGCTTCTTCCAGGCCTTGTTGTTGGTACGCGTGCTGCTCCTCCCTCCAAAGACAGGCCAGCAGCAGCCGGGCCCTCCCCCTCTCCTAAGTCCCCTCTTAGGTGAGAAGAAGCGAGTTTCTCGCTCTTGCTCGCTGAAGAGGGCCCCCCTACCAAAAAAGCAGCATGGCACCCATGCAGCTCCTGTGAAAGGAGGGGACCAGAGAAGCTCGGGCAACCCTTTGTCCAGTTCGTCTGCTTCCCTTCCCGCCGGTCATATTTGGGGTTTTTACCTCTCTGCCCGGCCCACCTGACCGGACCAGAGCAGTTTTAAAAGTCATGGATACATCTCAGGAGGTGGAGATGTCGACAGATGCTGACAATGTGTCCACCCCTGGGTCCGACCAGGACAGAATAGAGTATGAGACACCTTCCGGTAAACCTAAAAAAAATAAGCCGGTAGTTCCTCCCAAATTATTATCCTGATGTTTTCTACGTACTTTGTGATGGCTCTATAGTTTTACTTATTTTGCAAGTTTTTAGAGCGCAGCTCTTAGGGGCTCGTTCCCGGCTTGAGCGGCGTCGCCGTCGCCGTCGGCGTCGCCATCGGCGTAACCAAGGTCACCCCAAGGTCACGCGACCCTCAAGGTCATCCCAAGGTCACGCGACCCCCAAGGTCACCGCAAGGTCACGTGACTCCCAAGGTGTGACCCCCAGAGGTCACGTGACCGTCCCAGGGTCACGTGACCCCCAAGGTCACGTGACCCCCCCTGAAGTCACGTGACACGCCCCCTGAAGTCACGTGACACGCCCCCCCCCCCCCCCCGAGGTCACGTGACCACCCCCAGGGTCACGTGACCCCCCGTCGAGGTCACGTGACCTCCCCGATGACGTCATCGTCACTGATGACGTCACCGGCATCCGCATCGTCATCGTCATCATCACTGATAACGTCATCAGTGACGTCACTGATTACCTCACCGGCATCCGCATCGTCATCGTCATCAGTGACGTCACTGATTACCTCACCGGCATCCGCATCGTCATCATCGCTGATGACGTCGTCAGTGACGTCACTGATGACGTCACCGGCATCCGCATCGTCATCATCATCGTCGTTGATGACGTCATCGGAGTCCGCATCGTCATCGTCACTGATGATGTCATCAGTGACGTCACTGATGATATCATCGGCATCGTCACGTGACCCCCAAGGTCACGTGACCCCCCCCCAGGTCACTTCACCTCCCCAGTACCCTTCCCTCCTCCTCAAGAACTGCGCTCTAATTCGGTGTTACAGGGAGTTGTAAACGGCTTTCACTTTTTTATTTAAATATTTACATATGCACAGACCTTTTATTGATGACTTAGTTACGGTTTATGCAGCCGAACTGTCGCGCTATATTAAGAACTCTAGATTATGTCAATTATTTTAAGAATGATCTTCAGCCCATCGCTCTCGCCTTGCAATACTTCATTAGAACACAAAATACAAGAACATGTTTTTCTCGAACAGAGATGCGCCTGAACCATTCCGAATTCTTTCTGGCAAACGCTTCCAGTCGTCAATAAATTTCACAAAGAACAAAAATTAAAACAAAAAAAAAGAACATTTTAAGAGCAGAGATAAGGATCAATATGCTGGTTATGTTTATGTCTAATAATGCTCGGAATTGACAATTGTATACATTTTTGTTTGTCCATTTTCTGGGAATCGTTAACAATTGAAAATAACTTTCTAAGGCGATCAATTTTCAGGTGCGCTTCGGTAGTATAAAATCCAGAACTTTTTCGCAATTTGGTAACCGATGTGGTTGTTCCGTAATTATTAAATATAAAGCAAAGGGCCTTGTTATGTACCCTTTGCAGTTTTTTGTGTTTTTATGTGTGTAGGGTTTTTAAACTGGGGGGGCTGGCATATGACTGGTTGAACTAGGCTTCTACGGCAGTTAGTTTTACTTGCAGAGAAGCGTCTCTTAAAGTCCGAAGCCGTTGCCTGGTTTTTCAGTGTATTTCATTGACTTGAAGGTTTCATGTAGGATTCAGATACAGTAATACCCCTAGATGCTTATATTTTGTCGCTTTTGCGAACGATTCCTCGTCTGCAGCTGGAAGTGATTGGCATGTCTCAGGGTTCATAACCCCACTAACTTGCTGAGGGAAACACAAGATAAAAAAGGGTTAAATAAAATCTGTATTTCGGGTATGTTTATATACGATATGCCTAGAACAGAGAACACTTGAATGTACAGTGCTAATCACACTTGTCTATAACGCGCGAGCGTGCGGCTTCCTCCGGGGAGCGCTAGACTGGTGGCATTCGCGGAAACTAATGTAGTCACGTGGCACAACATGGAACAGCCCGCTCGAGGGGTGTCCTGCCCACTCTATCAGCTGGCGGCGAACGCGGAAGGCTGCTCGCACGCTTTTTACAAACATCATTGCTCGAAAAATATACAAACTAAGGCATGACGGCGTATAAACGATGTCGTCATAAAAAAACAATAATATATTATAAAGCACTTTACTTTTATCGCTTATCAAGCTGATAGATCGGGCAGGACACCCCTCGAGTGGGCCGTTCCATGTTGCGCCACGTGGCTAGCTTAGCTTTCGCGAATGCCACCAATCTAGCGCTCCCCGGAGAAAGCTGCACGCTCGCGCGTTATAGACAAGTGTGATTAGCACTGTACCAGCACTCTGTACACCTTGTTTTATGTATTTCTTAATATCTTAGGGTTAAAAGTTTGCAGAAGTAGCCTCGTCGCCACATTGCAATTGACGTGCCTGCAGAATTCAAATTAAGGCACGTTCGGTGCGGAGGGCTTTTTTATGATGATGCTCACTACTTCGAGCACATCAGTTCTCGTAAAGTGCGGAATTTGACTCTCATGCGGCTTAGATGCTACGCACTCGTGCTCGCCGTTTTATGGATCACCCACCTTAACAACACGACTCCGACATTCGCCGTACTGTTTTCATTTCGAATAATGCTGGCTGTTAACACGCGTGTCAACAACGTATGCATACCAGTCAAGAAAGAGGTTTGGCTTGTCGCGCGTGGTCTCCCGCATCTCCATGTCGAGACTGCGAATTCTTACCGGGTGCGCCATTATAGGGAACAAGGAGCACGGAATTTGCGGCTTACGGATACGGCGTCCTAAGTTGTGAATTACGAAGAGGATATAGGTTTGCCTTATCTTGTGTAGTTTCTTCTAAAAAACGCACATGAAGGCGGCGCCTTTTTGTCTGAAGATATTTGCAAACTATTTTAGTTACCTGGAGCTCAACATGCAGTTTTCGCTTCCTTTCATTTTCAGTGTCCTCGGTCAAGTGACTATGCTTTCTGGTACAATAATCTGCGGTTCTCCACCGTGTACTTTCTTTTCTCTTCAGGGATCTTTTTGTTCAGGCATGAAACATACTTCCAGGAAAGTAACCATTTCCCGGTTCAACTTTTCTATTTTTGTTTTATTTTTGTATTTGATTATCGTTTGAGCAATGAGGAATGGCTAACTACCTGAAAAATAAGGATCGAAGGGTTGCAGTTCACGGCTTTGTGGATTGCTAAATATCAGCAGAGATGGGCGAGAGCTTTTCTTTTTTTCTCTTTTTTCGTGGGATATGAAGGCAAGTCATTGCTTCATGGACGCCATTGTTCTCGAAGCAAGATACCCCCTTGAAGGGACGTATCCTTATCACTTCACGCAATATTATATATAAAATAACGCATGAAGCAGCCGAGAAATTTAAATTTTACACGACTAATTATTTTTTTGTTGAGAAAAAAAAAGTTTGTAAATATAATTATAGTACTGTGCCCTTGATGTTAAATGAACCAAAGTGTAATTCAATTCTAAGTGAGAGCTTTGAGGAAATATACAAAGTCATTTTTAAGAGTAATACACTGAAGTGAAGAAAAAAAAACTATTTGCAAGAACCACATTCCTTATATTGTTCACTTATACGGTGTCCAATGAAATGGTGAATGGCGTCCGTTCCATGAAACGGCGTTCGATGAAATGTGCCGACACAGTTAAAATTGAAATTGCCCCTGAAGAAGCGTCGTAGTGGTCCTTGTAGCACTTTTTGAACCAGGTACCATCAGCGATCACTGTGACTAACAAGCCACCTTCCCCATCGAGTTCTCCACATTCCCTCGCAGTTTTACTCGTCTTCATGCCTGTTCCTTCCTCGACTTTCATGCAGCTTGTTTAATTACATCAATTTGTGGACTGTCCTTGCTTGTGAAAGTGCCATTGGCCATGCCCGTGTAACGTGATGGCCAAGAAGCGACAGCGTTCGATCTTAGGCTACCATTTTTTTATCTGTTCGCATTTTTGTCGCGCGCACTCCCAGAGCGCGCTTCTTCTCCTTCGCCGTGGCGGTACTAGCGATCATCACACCATCCCCCTTCACGAGGAAGTTGCCGACCCGGCACTAGGCTTCTCATGCTAGAAGCACTCAATCGCGATACCGCGCGGGTCGACTCAATGTTTCTCGTGGCCAAAGGAGGTATCGCTCTGCTGGCTTTGCCTGCTGTGGCACGTCTACAGGCAAGTCCGTTGAAGTGACGTCATCAGGGGGCAAAAGAACAACTGGATGTTGATCGTCGTCCAGGAGTTCGGCACCGTTCGCTGGTGGCGTATTGTGCTGGCCTCCGTCAGTGCCTTGGTCCCCGTTTTCTTCTACTTGGTCTTCAACGTGAAGCTCGTTGTCGAGGATGTCTAACAGCGGTGGGTTCTCATGAGCGTCGACCAGGTTCGGATCCTCAGCTGCTTGTACCGGCGGTAGACTTTCGACCGCATCGACGTACAGATCATCGCCTTCAGTGTCTATTATGTCTGGGTAGTCTGGGACTGCTGGGCGTGTAGGAGTCGGGTCGTTATCTTTGTTTTCTGTGACGTGTGATAACGTCCTGGCAGGCAACAAGACTGGCTCCTTCCCATCGGCTACCCGCTTTAAACGGTTGTGGTGCATAACCCGCCGCTTTCTTTTTCCAGTTTCTTCCTGGATTCTGTACACGTTGTTAGGAAGCTTCTTGAGGACTACATAAAGACCCAACCATGGCAAATATAACTTCGAGGACTGTCCTCGCGGCACAGCGGGAGAATGTAGAAGAACTCTGTCACCAGGTTCGTAGTCTTCTTCCCTGGCCGTGCTGTCGTAGTGGCGCTTCTGCGCATCCTTTGCTTTCATGTCGTTTACAATTGCGTGGTCGCGAGCCCTTTGTAATGTTGTCAGTAGGCGCGATGCGTGTTGCTCATAACTGGACGTCGACGCCATGTTGGTATGGACGTGCACGTCGAGCAGCATGTCAGCTGGTATATTCATGTGTCTACCGAAAAGCAGATAATAAGGACTGTAACCAGTCGATTCATGCACGCTCGAGCGATAGGACATCATGACGAGAGGGAGCTTGATGTCCTAGTCAGTCTGTGTGTCATTGACGTACGCACTCAAGCTGTTCATCAGCGTGCGATTGAATCGCTCAACCAATCCGTCCGACTGGGGGTGGTAAGGGGAGGTCCTTGTTTTTCGGATGCCCAAAATTGAGCACATTTCTTGAAAGACGTTGCTCTCGAAAGTTCTGCCTTGGTCAGAGTGTAGTGCTGACGGTATCCCGTAGCGACTGAAGAAGTTATGGACGAGGCTATTGGCGACCTCCTTGCTTTCTTGAGTCTTCAGAGGGAACGCTTCAACCCATCGAGTAAAATAGTCGCTCACCACCAAGATGTACTTGTGGCCTCTTTCCGTCGTTGGAAACGGACCAGTGATGTCAATAGCCACTTGCTCAAAAGGGAAGGTGGCCGCTTCCTGAATCAGTGGTGCTCGTGGTCTGGAATTTGGTGCCTTACGAGCGGAGCACTTAACACATCTCGAGCACCAGTCGGCTACACTGGGTGCCATTCGAATCCAGAAAAACCTTTCTGCGGCCTTCTTTAGTGTCTTGGCGCGCCCAAGATGTCCGCCCCCCGGTGCATCATGAACGGAGTCTAGGGCCAGCGGTATCCATGTCTCGGGGATCACGGGAACGGGGGTTGACTCCGGTGTTTTTTTCCACATGAGGCAGCCGTCGACTAGCCTTAGCTTCTGCCGGTTGCGGAAGAGCACTCCCGCGCTGCATCGACGAATATCTCCTGCCGGCGTGCCTGCAAGCAGGGCGTCGATGATGGGCGAAAGCTGCGGGTCACGTCGTTGTTCTTCTCGAAGGTCTGTCATGGTGAATGAAGACTGTGCAACTGTCATGAGCGCGACATGTTGGCCTTCATTCGCCGGGGAAGGCCGTCTGGAGAGCGAATCTGCATTTCCATGTTGTTTTCCCGGCCGATGCGAAACGATAAAGTCACACTCGCTGAGTTGGTCAATCCAGCGGGCTACTTGGCCTTCCGGTTCTTTGAAGCTGTGTAGCCATTGAAGCGCGCTGTGATCCGTCCTGCATGTGAATCGCCGTCCCAGCAGGTAGTGCCTAAAGTAACGGACGAAATAAACCAGGGCCAGCATTTCTTTCCTGGTCACACTGTAGCGGCGTTCAGGCTTCGTGAGGGTACGACTGCCGTAGGCGATTACCCTCTCCTTCCCATCCTGTACTTGGGATAGTACCGCGCCGATACCGTTTTCACTTGCGTCCGTGTCGAGGATAAACGGTAGGTCGAAATTTGGAAACGCCAGAACTGGAGTGTTTGTGAGGCGCTGTTTGAGCTCTTCAAAGGAGTCTTGGCACTGTTGTGTCCAGACGAATTGAACTTGCTTCTCCAACAATTTGTGAAGCGGGGCCGCGATGCCGGCAAAGTTTGCAACAAATTTCCGGTAGTACGAGGCAAGTCCTAAGAACGAGCGGAGATCCTCGACGCTTAGAGGCTGTGGCCACTTCGAGACCTTTTCTGTTTCCGTCTCGTCGGTTCCGATTCCTGTGGCCGAAATTTTCTGGCCCAAGTACAAAACGCTGTTGCTGAAGAAGCGGCACTTTGAAAGTTTCAACTTGAGACCTGCATCTCTAAACGCCTTGAGAACTTGTCGAAGATGCATGAGATGTTCGGCTTCCGTTTTGCTGAAGATGATAAGATCGTCGAGATAGCAAAGACAGAAGCCAAATTTTCCCATGATTATTTGCATCAACCGTTGAAAGGTCGCAGGAGTCGGGTCGTTATCTTTGTTTTCTGTGACGTGTGATAACGTCCTGGCAGGCAACAAGACTGCTGCCACCAATTGTAACGTAATGGCCAAGAAGCGACAGCGTTCGATCTTAGGCTACCATTTTTTTATCTGTTAGCATTTTTGTCGCGCGCACTCCCAGAGCGCGCTTCTTCTCCTTCGCCGTGGCGGTACTAGCAATCATCACACACGATATGTCCAAGGCCGTCAACAATTCCGAGAGGTTTGAAAATCTAACTCCAAGTGACATGATACCAAAAACAACAGCAGTGATGACGTCCATTACACGCGAGCCCTTTTTAAGGCTTGGCTCCGACCCAATAGGCCATATGAGAAAATGAATAGCGCCCTTTGGTTTGCCGTGCGCGAACTTCATATGTCCGCCATGTTTTGGGGTGCTCTGCCGTACTGTTCGTACTCACCCGAGTGCCCAACCTTGGGTCCACGAGTCCTAGCCGCATTGGCTGCGTATACGTTGCTGAAGCGGAAGGTGCAGGGTCCAGAAGTATGCCTCGGAACTGCTGTGTTCTGCAATGCACGCAAACTGGCTACAAAGATTCCTTTGGAAACAAGGTGAGCTTGATACGCGCGTTATTTTGCTATTAGCGGCGAGATGTTTTAGTGGCGCCCTCCAATGGTTTCCTCTCGTGACGTCATTACCTTACGAACAACAAAGTCTGACGGTTTTTTCTAATTAGCATGGTGGAAGCTTGAGATCATTGCTCTCTCAAACAAACACTACCAGCACTGTCAAAACTGAAGTTCTTACGTTACTCTTATTTCTGTTGACGAGAAAACCTTTGTTGAACGTCGTAGTCACTATTCGGCCAATCGTGCAAGACCGACCACAGCGACGCTTTTGATCACGCACGTCGCCCATAGTGAACGACCATCCGGCCATCGCGATTTGTTACAACCGTTTAGAGCTGTTTCGCGCTTTGTTGGACGCTACTCGTGCAAGTTGCTTCTCACAGCAGAACGACTGCACCCGTACATTTCTGTTTCTCGTGCACGCGCGGCCACTGCACCAAGAACGTCAGTGCGCTCGCGCTGAAAGCAAGAATATCGAAGGCGGGAGTGCATGCATAAAATATCGTTTTGGCAATAGCAGCGTAAGGGTTGGCGCTTCGCGCTACCTCTTCGATAGAATTTCCGCGCGTGTCCGGAACGGTATCGAAAATACAAAGATTAGGGAGCCATCGCTACCGGTCCGATGCTTGTGACTGCTGGAGGTCATCTTCGACTCGTAGTACGAATCCAGAATCCCATCTCCGAAGCTCTAGCACCTCGGAAAGGTCCTGAGTCCAGTCCGATGCCATCGCAAGAACTAACAACTATAATGAGTTTAATAGAAGAGGGCGGGACCACACAGCAAAGAGCACGACACAAGATGACAACAGCCCCCGAACATTGAGGTGCGTCTTTCCCTATTATGATGATTATGATGATGATAGTTACACAGAGTTTCTCATATCGTCTATTGGTGTCCTCCCTGCTGCACATCCTGCATTTGAACGTAAAGGAACAACGCTATTCATGTCGCTGCTCCAAGACAAGTGCCATCTCAGCAAAACGACCACCAATTGTCACGTGCTTTTTATGTCATACAGCTTTTGAAGGATGGGTGTAGGCTCATTTGTCTTGTTCGGATTTATCATAGTCCAACAGCTAGTAGGCCCGTTCGTCAAAACGGAATGTCCGTTGAACTGGAATGTGACACTAGGAAAGTTCGTCACTGGTCAAACTGTATAATTCGAATTCGGGCAACTGATAATTACTTTGTTTAGCATGCAATGAAAATTACAGGCAAGGGCAGTATCGAAGATTCACCTATGTTCGATACTATCTTTCAATACATTTTGTGCATCATATTAAGAACGCATAAAGTTGGGCGAGTTGGTTTGACATCGTGAAAGGGGAACAGCGCGAAAATAAACAAGGGACGAGTGCCTGTTGTTACCTCTTCTACTCGCCCCTCGTTTATTTTTGGCGCTGCTCCCCTTTAATTATATTGGTAATAAATGTCGCATTCCAGAAATGAAACCAATGGTGTATCGGTTTCGAGAATACATTTTTAGTGTATGGTCTACTTTCCCAACACTCCCACACTAAAAAAAAAATAAAAAAGAGATCCGTTGATTTTGTTTTATTCATTTTCCGTGGATACAACCCGCTTTCATCAAATACAACACGACAACGTGCTCGTGAGCACCTGTAGAGAGGCGTTTTATTTGTTCGCTTCGGTTACAGCACGGCCGCATTGCATTGCTCTTTGCGAGCGGCGTTTTGAGCAGATGCGTTTACTTAAGTTCTTCAAGTGAAGGTAACATATCAGTAAAATAGATTAGCAAGATATGTTCTGCACAATAAAATATTTCAGCCCTTTTAGTTTTGTAGTTTTTCTTCCAGCTTTTGATGGATAATGTTAAAATTCTAACATCTGTTAAATGCAGTGCTGGGGAAATAACTGTCCAGTTTTCTTAAGAGCAGAGTGCTTGAACTTTTTAGCACAGGGAAAAGGCAGAGGCAACCCGGCAAAGAATGCAGTAACAAACGAAAAACACTAGAAAAGGTTCAAAGTTTATTCCTTTGTATAGTCAAATGCTCAGAGACCGGCTCGGGGGAATCAAGAACGTTAGTAAAAGAAAATGCTACGCTGCTTATGGTATTGATCCTTTAAAGGTCACCATAGCTTCAGTCCAATCATAAAGTTCTAAGGAAACCATCTGCGTCGAAAGCGGAGCCTAATAAAATCCGTGTAGCTGGATGCGTTTGAGGCCTTTCAAAAACAGTCCTAAATATCGAACACACTACACATTCCAGAATCCACGGATAAATTTCCTAACGTAGCTAAATTTATTATGAGCTTTAATAATATCGGCGATTCTAGTGATGTTTTTAAGTATCGACAATACAGTATCGAATATCTGTATCAGAAATCAATTTCGGTACGGTATTTTATATCAGTATCGAAAATATAATTTTTCAGGGTATCGGGTATAGGTATCGAAGATACTTTTTCGAAGTATTGTGGCCAGCACTGAAAGATTAGTACGTTATATTTCACTTGAACTTTTTAAACTGAAGAAAGCGAATATCCAAACGAGTCAACCTTGTGCTTAGAAAACAACAGGTGTATTGAGCGAAATAAAAGCAAAAGTAAGGCTTGTGAGGACACCTATGTACTTCTTACGGGTTGTGAATGCGAAAGCATGAATGTCGGATAGAACGCCGCTGAGTGCTTTTTCGAGGTTTGCGGCCCTGCCAGGTTCGTCGCCACCTAGAAAAGCACAACCCCCCTCTCCCCCCCCCCCCCCCCCCCCCCCCCTATCACCCTCAGACCTTGGGGCTTTGAGCGAGCACGCGGCGCCGTGTTAAACGCGTTCCTTTCACCGGCGCGGGGCCGCAGCGCCATCGGGTGGAGTTCCTTGAACCTGAGGCGCGCCAGCCCAACGGGAAGGTATCCACAAATTCGCTGCACAGAATACAGGCTTCGCTCCATCGGACAGGGGAGCTGAGGGGCCGTGTGGCGAGGCTTCAAAAACGAATAACGCCGGTCGCTCCCCGAGATTGTTGATGCTTCCGCATTAAGAGCGATATTTCGAGGTGTCGCCCTCAAGCTTTTAAGACGATTGCGACCATCGTAGTGGCTGACAATTATTTGAAGACGCTGGTTGCAGTCATCATGCTTCTTCGACACCCTCGAAGATGTCGTGCCGCCCTCTGCTTGAACCGGCTTCCTCCCTTTCAATAATTGCTCTCTCTCTTTCTCTCTCGACTCAGCCCAGAAACGCCCAGATTTTCGGAGAACCGCAACCCACATTGCTATAACTTAAAAACAAAATAAAAAAAACTCACTCTCAGAAAAGAAAGGCTTTGTACTGGTCACCGTACTAAAGTTAGAGCCACAAATGCAAAAACACCTTGCAGAAAACTTTTAAGTCCTTAGAGTATGAGGTCAGTTCTTACATGCAGTTCCCAGTGCGACGCTTCGATACTGTTTGTTCTCGACATTTCTGATAGTGTTGTTTCAATAACTGACCAAACCATGGGAATGTGCGAGCGGCGACCAAACCGTGCAGCCCACGCTGTCTAGCGGCCAGCAAACCAACGTCGGCCAAGTGGCGGTGCGGCAGCGGCGGTCTTCAGGTTTTTGGACGCAACCCCCGCGCGCGATGTCGCTTTCCTCCCTCGCCGCGCGCATGGCGTGCGCGTCAGATGTGCGCTCGCCATAATCACGTTAGTCTATGCGTCGCGGCCGCGTTGACGAGCGCGAATTTGATCACGCGCTCATCGCCATCAAAAGTAATTGTCGCTATCATCCGTGCGGCTGCGGAGGAGAAGGAGGAATATGTCGTGAAGGGGGGTGCTTCCACGAATCTAAAAACCGCCGCTGCCGCTTGGCTATTTAGCTCGCTCCTCACGAGGCTGCGTGGGTTGTACTGCTTTGTTGCCGCTTCCGCATTCCAGATTATATCGTTAGCCATTGTAGGTATCAAAAGCTATAACAAAATAAACGTGAATACTGGGCCGGCAGCCGGTATAATGGCTGAAAAACGAATTGCTAGAAGAGCCCCCTCATTGGCTGGTTGCACGCCGGGAGTATGCAGTCCGTGATTCTCGCCACCCAAATGTGTTTTTCTTATTTCTTTTAGTTTTTAGAGCATGTAATAATATGCTATAAATATTGTGCTTCACCTTTGCGTTCACTGTTCTGCGATGGCATCCGTAACCGACCGCGTAGACCGCGAAACCGACATGTACACGTCACCTCCAAAAGTAACTGAATACCGCTAGTCGTTACCCACTCATAAAGGAACTAATTGCATTACTCAGTACCGATTCCCAAAAGGAACGCGTTACTTTATCTCAAAAGAAGCGAGTCACGTTTCTCGTTACTTTGACGACCAAATACAAAACTGCTTTTGTTTCATGGTTTATTGTTTTCAGTAGTTGTTGCACTTAAGCAAGCTACCTCTCTAAATTCAGTTGTTTCCCCGCCACCTTCAAGATAAATTTCCACCGACACTAGGTATTTTCTTTTGATTCGCTCGAAGGAACGGCAGTGTTGGGCTTCAGGCAGAGATGGTGAATCTGGGATTCTCCTGTTTCTGTTCTTCTCTACGCATCGAAAGTTCGAAGTTCACAAGAGGTTCTGTGCCTTCCCGTGTTGGCAACTTCTGGGTTTACATTCGGTCTGCACTTGATTCTAGAAGTTTCAACCAACGAACCTTATTATGTTCGTTGGGTGAAGGACATTTCCATCTGTAGAGGTCGACTAACTTGTTCAGTGATAAACGTTGCTATGATATTATACTGTTTTACGACTTGCCCATCTGATTTTCACAATAAACGCGTACTCAGATTGAAGTTGAAACGATGATGCTCAAACGGTATTGTACACGTTACTCCTCAAAATTAACGAAACACCGTTACTCATTAATTGGCCTTAAAGTTAACTAAATACTCTAAGCGTTACCGAAAAAGTAAGTGGGAAGAAGTAACTTGTTAGTAGTAACTCTGTACATGTATGACTTCCGTGAAATCAAGGCGAAACGCTGATGTCATTGTTCACTTTTAAACTCGCTTGTTGTTCTTTGAGCTAAATCGAAAAAAAAACTTTTTATTTTGGCAGAATTGACTCAACTTAGTAGATACCTATCACCGCGGCAATGCTTCCCTAGCGTGAGTGGAATAATAACAGCGCACACGAGCTGGGCACAGCTGCTAGCACTTGAAACATCCGCAAAAATAAAATCGACGATGGGAGATTAAAAGGACAGCATGCACCAGAGGTGCAGCCACCCGATGAGAGGGCACTGCCCGCAATTTGTTTTCCAAGCTACTATGCCTGCTTATAGCGAAATACCCAATTTTAAAAAGAAAAAGAAAAAAGAAATACGACAGAGAGGGAGAGAGCGAGAGAGAATGAGCAGGCTTACAAAAGAAATACTAACCGTTATGTCATTGCCAGAGGTCAAATGGTCATTGTAAGGATCGACGAGGTCTCCGCGGGTGGGCCGTTAGCACTGAAGGGGCTTTGCTGGTAGGAAAGCGCGGCGTAAACACTTCCCTTGGTGGGCGACCTGGGGGACAGGCGTACTTTACTACGTAAGGCTTGGAACGCGCGTTTTCTGTTGAGAGAATCGGAACTTGCGTTTCGGGCCGGGAGGACGCGGTTATTCTGACTGGCACCATTTACATTCGTGTAGTCTTACTGACCCGCGTGTTAGGGGACATGATAGGACGGCAACGTGAGACCGCGTCTTGCAGAGTGTATGACGGGATGGCTCAGTCGGCGCCAACCACTCAGGGGTCTGCAGTCTGATTCGCCTTGCGAGTTTTAGATATAGTTTGCTTGCATTCAAACCCGCCTGACTTTTGTTCGTGAGACATACGCAGACCGCGGTGTCTCACGCAGGAATGTAAGCAAATGTCCAATGGTGAGAACGTTAGTTTGAAGGTAAATGCCACTGCCAATTTTTAGAAATTATTATTGCTTCCACTGTGTCACTCTTACACACTAACCCGAACATTTTGCACACCCGCACGCGCACGCTCAAAATCACACGCGAGGACAGGCTAAGCCAATCACTGACACCAATGGCTACGGATGCATCTGTTATGCTGATCATTTGAAATAGGTATATTTCTCAATGACCACCTCCTCCGTGTACGATGCTATAAATATAGTGCGGCTTTCGCACCTTTCTTTTTCTCCAAGAATTTTTTTTTTAATTTTAAGGCAAGTATATTGTCACGAATGACAAATGATAAGGCCAATAAGAACTGACCGAACTAAGTGTTTAATGGAGCGAACTTGTGCCCAAAACCAAATAGAAGTAACTCAGCGTCGCAGGAGTCGGATGTCGGCGAAGCAGCATGAAAGAGCGCTGAAGCGTGACTGCTTGCGGCATGGCACGCGCGCGTGCGCTTCTGGAACCATCGGCGTAGAAGGTTCGATACGTAGAACATTCAGACCTATTATTGGATTATTGAATTCACCAGAACACTAAATTTCAACAATAAGTAAAACACGCGTCGCTTCCAGGAATCGAACCCGGGCGGTTTGCGTGGGAGGCAAGCACAATAACCCGCGCTGCTAACTCAGCTTTTTTTTTTTTATTTATTGTGTGCTGCTAACTCAGCCAGCTGCGCGGGCGGCATTGCCCTCCCCTTTAAAATGTATCACCCCGATGAAACACACAACAAAACAACGAAAATTAAAATAACGGTTAACTAAAGAGTCCTTTGGAACTCATAAGGTCCACAGTCCTATCGAGCTTACTACCACCTCAGGCGCACGACGTGGACGAATTCGAGTCGTGGTGGGCGGCGTGATGATGTTCTTGTTCCGTCGGGCATCACCTCGTTGTTCAGGTCTTCAAGTCGACGGACTACCCTGTGGGGTCCAAAACACCGTTTCAGGAGTTTCTCGCTAAGAACACGGTGGCGAATAGGTGTCCAGACCCACACCATGTCTCAGGGCTGGAAATGGACGTCACGACGACAAAGGTTTTAGCAGCCGAGACTGGCTGCTAAAACCTTTGTCGTCGTGACGTCCATTTCCAGCCCTGAGACATGGTGTGGGTTCGACTTTAATCCGAAGCTGACGTAAGCTGACGTACTTTTGCCCATTTGGGAAACCATCTGGGCGTCGTCGCTCCGTCGACAGCCGGTTAGCGAGGTAACATCGCGTCCAGAATTGCCGTTACTTTGCGACCAAAAACCACTTGAAAGGATGTCACCCATGTGGTATTTTGCACGGCCGTATTGTAGGCAAATGTGACGTACGGCAACAATCCGTCCCATGTCTTGTGCTCCACGTCGACGTACAAAAAATAATGCCGGCGATGGTTTTGTTGAGTCTCGCCGTCATCCCGTTGGCCTGCGGGTAGTATGCTCTGTTGAGACGATGGCTGGTATGGCCAGGGTGTCGAACCGGAACCGAACCGAACCGAAAACCGGAACAGAACCGTTATTTTTAGCCGAACCGGAACTGAACCGAACCGAAATCTTCGCCGCCATCTTGGAACTGAACCGGAACGGAACCGAAAAAAAATATAACGGTAACCGGTTCAAAACGGTTCACGGTAATTTTTTTGTTAGTATTACAAATTTATTATTTGGGAATAAAAAATTGGCACTTTAATTCCTCTAAGTATTGATCAAATCGTCATATACAGAATTCCAATGTATAATAAATCCTGGTTTTTTGCGGCGCTTTCTTATCGGCACTATGAATAGCCATGTGTCACATCGTCACGTGACGTCATAATGTCAAGACATGCTGTCAAGTAATGTCACATCACGTGACCCCGTGACGTCACGTGACTCACCGCGTAAAGTCGATTCAAATTGAGGACGTCGCTAGATCTATTAACGTTGTTGATACCGTGACGTCACATGACATCACAACTTCGCACTGAGAGTCCCATGACACCATGATGTACCCGATTGTCATGATCCCGAGTCGAATGCTCTGGTTCATGACAACCAGTATCGCCAAACATTCGGGTAACGGCTCGTGTTCAACTCAAAGATTATGATGGGCCCGAGTCCCACTAGAGCTAGAAGCAGAAGCAAACGAAAGCGACAAGCCTCAGACATGCACATGCAGCATATTCGCGATGGTACCTTTATACGACTTTGAGTTGTTCGGTGCTCGCGAAGTTAGCAGGAGTGTATACAAGCCTGCAAATGATACCATCGTGTGCATGATACTCGTGTTTAAGCAGAGCTTTCTTTATTCTACAAAGCCTGTCAAATCGCGAAATACTCTGGTTTAAGGCTGGCCGCTGTCGTTTGTTTCTGTTTGTCGCTTTAGTGGGGCTCGGGCCCCATTATAGCCCGACTAAAACTATATCTGAAGATTAGCCCATGCTTCGCTTTGCCAACCCTGCTTAGGACTATGATAAACACTGACGCTGCATATATTAGGATCAGATCACGTGGCTGATAGTTCTAATTGCGAGTTGAGGAGGGGAAAGCTGTTTCATTTCTTTCTTTTGACTGTCTCTCATTTCTCGGAGGAACAAACTGATGGATGCTTTTGCAAGTTATCAACGTCAGGGATTATAATTTGGCGGTATTTATTGAACTGAAGGTAAAAAAATGCTGCACGGCCCATTTTACATGTATGCACACCATTGAGGCTCCCAAACATGTTTTCGTTATTGCTGAACTGGCTCAGAAAGTTGTACCGAGAATAGAAGTGTTAAAGGGTCTAAATGTGACGTATTAGTCCGACGTTACATGGAACTATTAGTGTGTACGTGAGGGATAGCTGAAAAGAAAGATCCTAGTGGTCTCACGGGGATAGCCAAACGTTGGCAGCCGCTCTAAGTCTCACAGGAGTGTCGTTCTCAAGTTCTCCAAGTTTCGACCGCCCTGTATTTTCTTTAACCTTCACAGTTTGGTGCAAAGTAAAAGCAAGGAAGGATTACTGTTAACGAGTGACACAAATATAATTGTCGAGTGAACACCACTCAATACGGAGCAGGCAATCCCTGAGGAATAAAAAGTATCTTGAGGAGCAACTAAAAAAAAGGGAGTGGGGAGGGGGGTAGTTTTAAAGCATACTGTGTCGTAAAGATTCCTCTACCGCGCACTTTCGGCGCAGACTAGAAAGCGTGGCCTGGAAACGATACTGACAGATGGGTAGTTGGTACAACTTTTATTTGTAAAAACACTCTTGCCAGAAAGAACGTTTTCGCCGCGCCAGATACTCGCGCCGTGTCTAACGACGATGCACCAACAAGAAAAATGCGTGCCTCTCAAATACATAGCTTGCACTGAGCGCGAAAATTTTGTAGCGTGCATTTTGCCCCATCGGATTTGATATTCTCAGCAAGAACAACTCGCAATGACAACCAGTATCTAGTGCGATTACGTCACGTGCAAACCATGTTAAATACTTCAGCTTTCTGGTGAAGTGCGACGTTCGCAACACTAGCAGTAGACGTCCAAGGTGTAAAGTTGTGTAGTATTTATAGCAGTCTCGCGATGATATACGGCAGCCTAATGAAATGTTGCAGCACATGACTGATAAAGAACAGAGTCGTGAAGTAAGGTCCCAAAACAAGTGCACGTAAAACCTAAGATAACATTAGTATCTCGCGACGTTTCGAGCTGAGGCAAGCTGATGCCCAAAAGTGACTTATATTAGGATTCTAAAAATCTTCATTTGCCCTGCGAGGAATCTATGTTTAATTAGGAATATCATTTTATGCATTTCTATGCATCTCTTTTTGCAGTAAAGCGTTGTGTAAGGGATTATTTAGAAAAAATTGCGTGTCATCTCCTTATTTCTGCACATTTCGTGTATTTGCCTTGCGATATATCATGTGACCACAGTGTTTTTTGGCATACCCTGCAACCCAGTATTTTACACTGCAAAACAGCTAACAAAAGCACGTTGCCGAAGTCTCAACAGCTGGCGCATTTTCGAGTATCGTCCTTCCGTGTCGGTCTCAGGCGGTTATGTGAACTGCATAAAGTCAAATTTATCGATGATAATACAAATATACTTAATTCCTGTCTGAAGATTTGGCAGCATAAATAGAAGATCCTCACCTCAAAGATATATATGTAAATGCACTTTTAAATTATCTGAAAGATGTTCTGCAAATCTTTTTCGGCGCTTTTATCCTCTATAGACACGTTATAGGTGATTTGGAAAAGCTTTAAATAATGTTGTTGTTTTTTTATTTTGAAGCTAATTTAAATAACTACGCGTATATGTGTTCCTCACGCATATATAACTTCTCAAATATATAGAAGTTTATTATTGCGTTTTTTATGTGTTTTTATTATCGCCTTTTTTTACTGGAACGAATGATGGAACAATGACGATTGCACACTTAAACTCTCAGAAAGTGTCCAATTAAGTAGCTTCCGAATTGAGTAGAACATGAAATCCCACTTTGTTCTATTTGACAAAAATCATCAATTAGAAAGGGTGATGCTTATTTGCAAATTAAATTGACCGGCATTTTGTCAAGAGCAAACCTCAGAACCAGGCTATGCCAGTTTATCCAATATAGAAAATGTTCGCATTGGTAAGCACTGTTTTAGGTCAGATTCGATCTCAGTACTAAGGTGCTCATAGGTTAGAGTGAACAATTTCAACCACTCCTTTTCGCACGATTCGTCGCCCGCATCATGGTGCTGAGAGCAAACAATGCTAGTTAGAAAAACCAAGCATTGCAATTGTCGCTTAGTGTTTTTATAAAATATAGAGTGGAAGGACTTGTCCCGTGACTTTCGTGACATTTTTAACATTATATTGCCTTAAGATCAGTCGTCTCGTCGTCATATATATATTGTGAAATGTATTCCGTAAAACACATTTTATGGTATATATGGCGACGAGGTGCCCATTTCATGATTTTATTCACTGTAATTAATTTCTTAGTTCAAGGGCAAAACCACGATTCAACATCTAATACTGCAATACAAAGTTGTACCTGTCACGGGTATTTTAGGCAACCTACTTCACTTCGCGAAAACATTTCGATTCAGGTACAATGTATGTGACTCTGGTAAACGAAGGGAGGTTGAGTCGTATAAACACGACGTTTGGTATGTTAATAGAGATTTTCCTTTCTTGTTGTGTAGGTATAAATAACAGAATTTTATAATTTTTGTACCTGAAAATAAAACTGGATTGAACAAACGATAAAAAAAAAAGAAAACTATACACTGTAAACGACTTATTTTTCGTGGGCTCAATATTTCGCGATTTAGGTCAAAGCTGAAGTTTTGGAATAATTCGTGGGTTGTAATTTTCTCGACGCGGTGGAATCTCACTATAAATTTCAATCTGTTTACATTTTACCGAAATTGTTCGCGGTACCCATTTTTCGCGAATTGTAGGCGATTCGCGAAATTCTCAAAAATAGGTCCTCGCAAAAATCAGATTGTTTACAGCAATTAGTTTCATGGCCTAAATAGTGCCTATTGACAGAACAACGCAGAAAATATATTCTCAATTTAGCGGTTCAAACCGGTTCGAACCGGTTCGAACCGGTTTGAACCGTTATTTTTGCGCCCCGGAACTGAACCGGAACTGAACCGAAAGCCGTGAACCCGAACCCGAATCGAACCGATAAAAATATCGGTTTGACACTCTGGGTATGGCTGAGACGAAATATTTCTTGCGTCATCTGGGCCATGAACGATTATCCACGTTCTGAGTTCAGAACTTCAGAAGCGCCGTGCTGGAGGACGATAGACTCGATGAAAAACTTTGCGACTTCTACAGCTGTCTCTGAAGAAAGGCTTTCGTTTCGACGCACCGTATGAGATAATCTGTAACGACGATTATCCAGCAGTTTCCCGACGTGGACGGCGGGAAACGGCTGGATAATTATGCAGTTGGAGGAGAAATTGGCTGCAGGAGGCCTACATGCCTCTTCAGAGGTCTCTTGTGTCGCTGGCACTCGTGGCATGATCGTGTGCATAGATGGACGGTTTCAGAGCTTGGGCCAGTAATTCCTTTTACGAATATGGGCCAGCGTGCGGTTGTAAATAAGGTGTCCGGACGTCGGGTCGTCGTGGCAGGCTTGAAGGAACTTCTCTCGAAGGTCCGTCAGGATTACCAGCAGCCATGACGACTTGTTGTCGCCAAAGTTTTCTTTGTAGAGTACACCTTGTCGAATGGCGAAGGTCGGCAGGGCTCATGAGAAAACACGAGGCATGGTACTCCCGTGCCCTTCCAGGTGGTCTGTTAGTTCGCGAAGCTCAGGATCATCTTGTTTACGTCGTGCCATGTGTCATCGGTGTTCACTGCGCCTAGGAAGCCGTCGTTGTCATTGTCGTTCGCTGTTGCCGGAAGTTGTTTCGACGGGCGCTGGACAGGTAGTCGGCGTCAATGTGCTCGCGGCGTGACTTGTAGACCACAGTCATGTTGAACTCCTGTAGTCGAAGACTCCATCGGGCAAGGCGTCCTTAAAGATCCTTGAGGTTCGCAAGCCAGCAGAGCGAGTGATGGTACGTGACCACACGGAAGGGGCTCTCATGCAAGTACGGACGAAACTTCGTGATTGCCCAGACGACCGCACGGCATTCTTTCTCAGTCGTGGAGTATTGGTTCTCTGCCTTGGACGGTGTCCGACTTGCGTAGGCGATGGCTCGCTCGGCACCCCCTTGCACTTAAACCAGTACCGCGCCAAGTCCTGGATTACTTACGTCCGTGTGAATCTCGGTTTCCGCATCCTGATCGAAATGTCCAAGAACAAGAGGAGTCTGGAGTAGTCGCTTCAGCTCGTCGAATGCCTGTTGCTGCTCCTCGGCCCATTTGTACTTCTCAGCGTCCCTCGTGAGGTTTGTGAGCTGCGCTGGAATCCTTGCGAAATCCCAAACGACGCGCCGATAGTAGGCACGTAGTCCAAGGAACCTCTGCACGGCCTTCTTGTTTGCGGCGCTGGAAATGCTGCGACGGCGCGAATCTGCTCTGTTTCTGGGCGAATGCCTTCGCTACTGACCGCGTGACCTGAGAGCCTCAGTTCGTCATATGCGAACCGACAGTTTGACGGCTTGAGGATGAGTCCGGCGGTTTGTATGCCTTGGAGAACAGCTCGGACTCATTGCAAGTGCTCGTCAAAGTCGCCGGAAAACACTGCGACGTCGTCCAGGTAGACGAGACAGATCTGTTACTTCAGTTCTGGCAGTACGAGGTCCATCCCTCTTCAAAAATACTCCAGGCAATCCTGGTGTGACATCAGAAAATTCTGGTATGCAACCAGAAGATCTGGCGTGCCCACCAGCAATGCTGGTGTATCGAGCACACAAGCCTGTTGTGCACACCAGCAATGATGGTGTACCCGCACACCAGCCTGGTGGGCACAGCAAGAGAGTCCGGTGTAACACCACACGGGCTCATGTGCCCACCAGGCAGCCTGGTGTGCATACCACGCAGTTTTGCTGTGACACGAGTGTTGTATTTTTGTTGACTTTTCCTCTAGTCAGCGAGCGTGTTTTTGATTGGATTGTGTGACGGCCCTTCCCCCGACGTGGTGCATCGGGTTCTCTCGCCTTGGTGGTCGCTGGAGACCCTGTGGCGGGCTCCTTCGTGCTCAAGAAGTGTCCACCTTGTCCACAGCTATTTCCCGGGCGGCCTTGAGCAGCTTGGGGCGCTCGCCTGTTCGGGGTTTCTCTTTTCCTTTCCGCCAGTATACTTCCGACAAGCTTAAGATACATACATGGTAGCAAAACAACAAAAAAATATATTAATTATTTCAGTTTTTTGGTGCCGAAACCGGGAAATTGACGGCCAGATCATGCCTACACGAGCCAGGAGGACATCGACTGCCTGAAGCGAAAAAGGACTACCCTGCGAATTGACATAACAAAAATTGTTAATCAGATTGGAGTCCTGCTGTCCACAGGCCCAACCGACATCGGTGAGCTCGAACACAGTTTTGATATTCTTCTATTTAAGCAGGTTTCGCTGAAAGAGCTAAACAAGGAAACTGAGCCATCTGCCAAATACGATGCCTTAGAAGAGGAGATAACTGCCGCGGAGGGGTACGCGGAATGGATCAGTGTAACTAAAACGCGAGTGAACCGCAACCTGAAAGGCCAAAAATTGCGGAATGACAGGATGTCCGCTTCTATGTAGGGTAAAAGCTTTGGACAAGCTCCAGTTGATCACGGCTAACTCCCCACAAGAGTAAAGCTTCCGAAGAGACGAGTTGCTGTTGTGCTTTTTGTGAATAAAGTAATGATGACATCAGCATTAATGTCAAAGGTATCATTGTAGCCTTTTTTGTGAGTAAAGCAACACAACAGGTGCTCTGGTATCACACCACAACCAAACCTGATGTCTCACCGGAACACCAGATGGCTGTGTCACACCAGAACACCAGATTGCTGGTGTCACATCAGCCCACCAGATTTCTGGAGTCACACCAGAACACCAGATTGCCGTTGCGAAAGTGTCCCAAATCACATCTGTGAAAAAGTTTGATGTCACATCAAGTCACACCAGTTCTCAACCTGGTGTATTTTCCACTAGAGATGACACGCTGGAGAGTTGCTGGCGCTGTGCATAGTCCGAAGGGCGTCACCTTGAACTTGTACAGTCCATCTGGCGTGACGAAATCTGTCTTCTCTCGGTCCCGTTCGTCGACTTCGATCTGCCAATAGTAAGCGTGCTGACACAGCTTAAGAAATGTTCACCGATACGCTGCAACTTGATGCACAGAAGAGAGATTTATCTTGTGGATGATTCCACGAGAGATCGAACCTGCAGGTCCACTCAACATTTTATTTTTTTCTGGTTTTTTATATGTGAAATACACACAAATGAATCGTGCAAAACTGACCCTTTTTCTCGAAAACACGTTTTCACCTCGAGAAAAAATTTTTTTTTCAAAATTGCGCGTCAGTCCTGCTCTCACTGCGGACTGCATTAGGTGCCACCTTTGCGATCCTGTGGAAGGCAGGCAAAAAGCGGTAGGCAAAACATGTTTCCTGTTTCATGTAGTACACCAAAGTTTAAGACAACTGCATGCGAATATTATGTTTTTTATGAATTAAAGAAATATATAAGAAAGTCAGAGCTTTAGACCAGGCGGAACAAATACACCAAATTTCAAGCCTTCTACCTCAATATGTATGGCATTACTGGCCTTGAGAACTATACATAATATAGGCCAGGGCATCTAAATTATACCTGCAAACTATGAGCTTCCAATAAAAATAGAAACATAGAAAAATATATTTTGAAAAACACACATTTTCAAGAAAATACCCATATTGAAAAAACAAAATAAAAAAACTCGGTCTCGATTTTATTAACACTCTGGCGTACAACTCTCCTTAGGCCAGGAAAAAAGAATGTACAAAAACATGTTGCATCATTTGCTTGGTACAAAGGTTCTGAGTGGTCAAAGTGGCGGTTGCGAGGCGTCTTGACTCCGGCGTTTCTCGCTTCACCCCGCTGAGTTTTTTTTCTTCTTTTTATAGGAGAAGTAATTTTTTCGCCACAAATAAAATATTTATGTGTTGTAGCTTGCTATAATAAAAGACATATTTACAGATTTTTTTGTGGTTGTTTAAGCGCACTTGGACTTCGCATGGCTCATTTATTAAAACTGTAAGGAATAAAATAACGACGCTTCGGGTACAAGGCTACGGGGCACTTATGTTACGGCGAAGCCAAGGAGGAGGTTCATTTACGTTTATCCGCGGTCACCGTTGGTGTCAGGAGCTAATAAGATACTTGAGCTCCCGTTTGCCGTAGGGCAAACTTAGACACCCCCCTTGGCTCCGCCGTAGCATAATCGCCCCGTACCCTTGTACCCGAGGCGTCGCGACACTGCTCTCTATAGTTCTAATAAACGAATAAACGAAACTGGAGTAGACTTTAGCCTACTCCTTGGGCCTCTTTCCTTGGGTCTAAAAACGTAACAACGATAAAGGGAACATATTCCTCGGGACCCAATGCGAGACGCGTATCGGGGTGGGATCACACCTTTTCATTTTTTTCGATTCACCGTGCGCATTTCTTTTCCTTGCGATTTGCATACTGTTTGGCATGCACATCTAATACATTTGGTTGGAATATTTCTTTAGTAATAATGTATTTATTTTTGTATAGTATATCCCTAGTTCTGTTCACATGTCATACGCAAACTAACCTTCAGTATCCTCTCTGTCGAGCATATCTTGTTCCTTGATCAGAAAAAGCACCCTCTCACTGATGCGATACATTCGTTTAACACCAACTTTTATTTATTCGCCGTCTGGGGGAGCCGAAGCGGGACAAAGCGCCGTCCCACAAGCACGTTGCTGGGACAGTTCATGGGACCACGGCCGGGAAACCGGAACCTGTCCCACCTAAATCGGAACGTCTGGTCGCTTTAAACAACGATTAAATATGACGACCCTTGAAGAATATTTGGAGAATCCACAACTATAGGCGCGTCAACGTGGATTACTGCGACAGTTCAGCTAGACTCTTTGCGAATGAGCGGCGGCAGAGTTGGTGTCGGCGCGTCATCGATGTCATCTGGATGTTTGTGTGTCTGTGCGTGTACGCCCAGGAAAGGCACAGTGGCAGAGGTTCACTGCACGTGAACTTTGACTCTGCCTGGTTCGTGGCCACTGGCGTTGGTCGTCAGCGGGAGATCTGCTTGGTCGCAACAGCATTGCGAAACCTTCGGGCTTCAGTTGATTTGGTGGCGCAGACGAAGCAACGGGAGAGGCGACAGACGTCGCCGTTGTCCACTCAAGGCACGCAGCACATCACTCAGAGTTTTTTGCACCGATTACCTCCGCGTTCACAAGAAGAAGATACCTTCCAACAAATATTTTCACACTCTCAAGCGTTTAGATGATGAATTACAGCGGACGCTGCATGCTACCAGGATCTGGTAATTTGGAGGTAATCCCTTCGAACGGAAGCCGTTGCGCTCTTTCAAAACCGTTCGCGCAGCATCGCATCCGTTCTTTTGCGAGGGACGGCGATTCATCGTGTGTTGAAAGTCGGAAGATGTGCTGTCCGTGGTGTCTTTTATGTATAACTCGTTCGTAAAAAAATTTTAAACAGTGTACACGTGATTTTAAATTTATTGGTAAAAATACATATATATATATATATATATATTTAGTTATCTATTTATTTGCCGACATCATGCTCAAAAAATAGATGCGTTAATTTTTTCATTTAAAATTATGTGGTTTATACAGCGTAAAACATAGTATCTTGAAACTCGCATCGTTTTGAGTTCAAAAGCTAGACTTCATAGAGCTGTATGTTCACTCGGTATTGACAGCAAGGTAGACCCTACGCGTGTTTTAGGCCAATCGTGTCTCCGGTTAGGGTCACGTGGCTACAGTCTAGAGTCTGGTGACAAAGCAAGACATCGCACCTGCCTGGCGCCCAAGGCCACGCATAGCGTTCACAGCACTGTCGACCAGCACTGTTACAAGTGACACATCTGGTTGTGGCCCAAAGAGATGCCTTTTGTTCGTGAAACCCCGTTTTGGCCGCTCCTTCGATCCTTTTCTCTCTCCCTAAGCTTAAAGCGTTGTAAATGGTGAGTGGTCACGTGGTTTGACGGATGACGCATTAGCCGTTGCCGATTTCGGAATGCGTTCAGCCGGACCTAGTTTGGCGTGTGAATTCTCCCTCTGTGGCAGATGCGTATGTCTGCTTCTGCAAGCGATTTCTTCAAAGAAGCCCAAGAATTTTTTATGATCCGTTTAGTGTTCGGTTCTACAAACGACAGCTTGTGCTACATCGTGTTGAATCTTCATGGGCACCTTCTCGTTTCTGTGTTCGAGTGATGGTTTTGCCGTGGCCGTGTCGACATCTCCCTCGTACAACACCTTTCAAGTCGCGTCTCGTCAACGTAAGTGCGCTCCAACCTACTTCGTGACAATTGATCGTTTTTCCTAAATGTATTCTTCCAGATTACCTCTAGATTTAGGCCGTGTCTATCTCCTGGCAGCCTCGAGAATCATTGTGCAGAATGTTTCGGCATTGGAGCGATCGCGCTACAAGCAGAAACTTTCGACATGCCGCCGAGAAAGTTTTGACGTGTCGCCAAAAAACAACAGCAGCACAGACTCTTAATTACGCGTTCCAAAATTTGACGAGCGGCTTTACGGGTCGCTTGTAGAAAGATTGTTACGATTTTGCGAAATACTGGTAAACAATGCTAGGCAGGGATGGGAAAATACATGCAGATATGTATCGAAATACAAATACAAAATACTTCGTTAAAAAGGTATTTAATTACAAATCTAATTACATTTCCAAAAAAGCATTTAAATACAAGATACAAATACAACCAAATGTAGTTCGTCTCCTCCCAATACTTTTCCAAATACATTCCTCAAAATTTGCGTCAGCGACTTCAGGGCACCGGCAACGGGTTTCTGGGTATCTAATTTTAATTTTGCATCCCACACTCGGGAGTTAGTGTGCGAGGCTCTAGTAACGTAACTGAAATATAATCACAAAAAAATGTAATCAGCTTGGACGTAATAGGTGAAAAAAGTACAGAGCTTCAATCAGCTTTTTTTTGTCAGTTACATTTTGGTATAGACCAACAAAGAAACGAGACGACCAAGACGCGCAGCACTAGCTAGAGAATATTTTATTGTTGCAACTCGCACCAGTTACGAAAATCTGGACCTGCCGCGCATTTAGAATGTTCCAGGCAAAAATATGGATGGAAATCAAGCTGTAAAGCATCACAATTGTCAAAGGCACTTAATTATTTAGGCAGTCTGCCTGTGAACGTCGATTTCGTCACTATTTTTGCTTTGGACTAGCACCGTAATCACAAAGTTGCTGAACGCTTGTGCTTGATTGAGAGACACTGCATTCAGTGAAGAACGTAGTTTTCTTCCTGCTCAGGACAGTGACAATAAATTTGAGGGATGTATTTTTGCCCACAAAATTGTATTTAATTACAATTGTATTTCAAATACCCACATTTTAGTATTTAAATACACACGTCAAATACATTACCTAATTTGTAATTAAATACAAATGCAAAATACACAAAGTATTTGAAATACGTATTTTAAATACTTGTATTTGAAATACTGCCCATCCCTGATGCTAGGTCATCCGCAGGCGTATCCCTCTCCGCCGGCTTGTACTTTCTCCAGCTTGACGGACACTCTTTCTCGCGGTTCATGCTGACGAAACGATTGTTGGGATACCGGGTAATTGCTACAGCCGAGCGCGGCACAATTTACCATTGCTCCCGCTGTGAAAGGTCAAAGAGTCAACTACCAGCACGGTAAATACCGTTTTTTTTTTGTTTTTTTTTTATTCTTGCAGATTTTTTTTAAAAGAAGCCGTGAACGCTACACTTATGCGGTATGTGCGAGAGTGATACGCCCAGGGGGACGTTATGTAGTCTGCTAATCTTTGCGATAAGTCGGCTAATTAAATAAAATTCATTAATTAACTTTTAATTAGTGAAAATAGACATATGGTTTCAATTAGAAACTTGCTGAGTGTCGTCCAAAATCCCTATACCAGTAATGTTTAGAAAGACAGAGCGCGTGTGAAACGCAGTAGTGCAATGAAGTTACCACTTGTAGACCAGGTACAAGGCTGGGGCTAGATAAGAGACAAAAAAATTGCGCGGGCGCCTTACCGAAACCGCTAGCCTTGTACCTGCTCCACGAGTGGTGGCTTTAGTGCGCTTCTCACGCGCTGAAAGACTTTCTGAAAATGACTGACTTAGGGATTTTGTACGACGCCCCGCTAGCTGCTTATTGGAACCGTGTGTCTATTTTCAATAATTGAAAAGTTCATTAGGGAATTTTAATTAATTAGCCGAGTAATCGCAAAGCTTAGCGCCCACGTAATGTCCCCCTGGGCGTATAACTCACTCGCAGAAACCGCATAAGTGTGGCTTTCATGACTTTTTTTAAAAACAAATCTGCAAGAATAAAAAAAAGCACCCTGATATGGCAGGCAGATATACTCCTATTTGGCAGACCCAGATATGGATATATAAAAATTTGACAGATCTGGTTATATAAGGCTTATTATATAAACTGATGTGCATGATATGGCCAGATCTGCCCAATTTTTTATATATCCATATTTGTTTTTTTTTTTATATAAGTCCAGATCTGCCATCTTCGTAAGGGACTGCATGCTTATTTCATTTCACTGTAAATGTTTTAGCCATTACCGTTTTCCTTTTGCTTTGCATCGGGGCGATGCACTTTTAAAAAGGGGGGGGGGGGGGGATGATGCCGCCCGCAGAGCCGAGAAAGCAACACTTGGTCACGGTCTTCTAGAAGATTCCCGTTCATTCTCGCACCAGACGTAACTTTCCCTCTGCTTTCTTATTCTCGAAAGTGCCAGTTCATCCTCGCCCCGAGCGCGCCACGCTCGAGCCTTCTTTGCCGAATTTTCGAGATAGTGACGCACGGTAGATAAGCAGCTACCCGCGAACTTGTCGAGTCAGTCTCGCTCGCGCTCTCGGATTCGCCGCCAAATCGCCGCCTGCTTTTCTGCTACCTCGACGCTCTTTACTAATTTTTGGTTGGCACAAGTTCGCCCATTAAATCTTTATTTTCAGTTCACTGTTCGGCTTTTCGTCACCTTCATTCGTGACAATATTTGCACGCAGTTGACTTAAACTTTGGTGTACTACATGAAACAGGAAACATTTCTGCCTACCGCTATTTGCATGCCTTCCACAGGATCGCAAAGGTGGCAGTCCGCGGTGGGAGCAGGACCGTCGCGCAATCTTGGAACATTTTTTTTATCGTTCGAGAAAAATTTTAGTTTCGTACGATTCATTTGTGTGTACATCACATATAAAACGAAACAGAAAAAATAAAAATGTTGAGTGGACCTGCAGGTTCGATCTCGCGTGGAATCACCCTCGTGAACAATCGCAAGCAGCTTGTCATCAATGAAAACTTGAAAATATTTTAGTGGGCCTTTTTTTAACATTTTAGTATTTCTACACGGACAGAAAAATTATTTTATTAAGCAAAATGTTTGACTAAACATTTTCCACGCACCGAAGCATTTTCAGCGTACCGTTATACGCATGACCGTTCTAGGACTGAGCGTTACATGACTTGACGATTTGGACAAATTTATTTTTATATGAAAACAAATCACAGCTCGAATTTAATATTTTTTTATCATCGCAAGAACGTATCTGTATTTTGTCACTCCAGGCGATATCTTTACAAGAAATTACAAAAATAGCAAATAAATGGTCCTTTACACCACTCACAGATCGAAAAGGTGCGCATTAATGTTTTTATACCCATGACCCAATAAAATCGTGGCTGTTGAACAAGGGTGAAGTGCTTTTTTCCTAAGACTTTTTCTAAAACGTGTTATCATAGGAGGCAATATACATTCATTTTGTGTGTCTAAAATAATCCTAATTGTGAGATATTCAATACCATTGTGTTTGGAACATCCTGATGCTATGCCATACGAGAAATGTTTTAGGAGTATTGGGAGGAAGGCGTTTAAAGGTTAGTTGCTTGTCAAATTTATCGTGAATTTTCTGGAGACTGACCAACACCAGTCTGTGAGACTGGTTCATTTCCTCATATGGGCCTGTTTGATTGCCTGGAATAACCTGACCACATTAATTCCTCATTAGGCTAGTTCGACCAGTCTGACCAATTTAGTTCCCAATGTGACAGTTTAATTTTCTTTTTTCTTAGATTAGTTTTGCCGCATGGAGTGGATCAACCTGACGGCTCCTCGCTGTGACGTAGGGATAAGTAATACGTTACCGCCCCTGCGCAAGGACGTTTATGTCGTTCGCAATTCACGTTTATTTGCTATTTAGAACGAGATTTTAGGGTTGCCTATAACTAAATCGTTTCGTTGTACATCTCATCAAATATAAACTCAAGCAGCGCGACAACAGTGACGTCACTGCCTACGGAACAAGACCCAGTGTTATAGTACTTACCACCACCGATTCGGTCGTAGGGGTCTAGGACTTTTCGGTGTAGTCTGTTTCGGTGTAGGACATTTCGGCACGGACTTTTCCGTGCACGGACATTTCGGTGCGCGGAATTTTCGGTGTACGGACTTTTCGGTGCATAGACAATCAAAATACGGTTTTCTTTCTCCAAAGTCTTGTGGACCACTAAAAACGTGACTTCACAAAATACATAGAAATTATGCGGAAGTAATCAATTAATTCCAATTTTTTATTGCAAACTTTGGGGGCAGAAGCACAAATAAATGAATGAGAAGTTCACCCCTTATTAATTTTTCGTGGTTGTTGTCTCGTCCATACCTCGGCAAACCTCACTCATGAGGGCCATCACTCACCCTCACTCACCCTCATCTTCACAGGTGTGGTGAGGGTGAGTGAGTTTCTGAACCAGGAAAATTCATGAGTGTGAGGGTGAGTGAGGGCCGTGAGGGCTGTGAGGGTGGTGAGGGCCGTGAGGGCCGTGAGGGCCGTGAGGGCTGTGAGGGCGGTGAGGGCCGTGAGGGCGGTGAGGGCCGTGAGGGCCGTGAGGGCGGTGAGGGCCGTGAGGGCCATGAGGGCGGTGAGGGCGGTAAGGGGTATGAGGGCCATGAGTGCGTGAAGGGCGTGAGGGCGGTGAGGGGCGTGAGGGCCATGAGTGCGTGAGTGGTATGAGGGCGGTGAGTGCGTGAGGGGTGTGAGGGCCATGAGTCCGTGAGGGCAGTGAGTGGCATGAGAGGCGTGAGGGCCGTGAGGGCTGTGAGTGCATGAGGTGGTGTGAGGGCCGTGAGGGCGGTGAGTGCGTGAGGCCCCCTTCAGATCGAGCATCTTTCTCAGCAATTTTGGTGTTAATGGCAGGTTGTTCTTTAGCTTTCCCTAGATCGACACGGATTGCTGAGATCGGGTTCGCCTCGAAATAAGCAAGCAACTCGGAGCAATTCGAATACGTTTGAAGCGGCTGCATCTAATCAGGCACGTAAAATTTTCACGTGATACCTCGTGCCGGTGATGATGACACCGAAAGACTTGGTTCTCGTTTGAAATCGATCGTTTTTTGGAAATAAACTGTTTCAGAAAAGTTCATTAGTATTCTTAACGAGATTTACATGCATAAAACACGTTTATAACGTGTAATTGTGTCTAAATAGTGCAAGTAAAATAAAATTCTATGATGACGATGGCAAATTGCAGCAATTGGTCGCTGCGTGTGATCGCGGACGGCGCGTGTTGCTGGTGTTGCGACGTAAAGTTTCTGGGCGAAATTGCCCCATCTGAAGCTGGCCTGAGTGGCGTGAGGGCCATGAGTGCGTGAGTGGCGTGAGGGCGGTGAGTGGCGTGAGGGCGGTGAGTGGCGTGAGGGCGGTGAGTGGCGTGAGGGCGGTGAGTGGCGTGAGGGCGGTGAGTGGCGTGAGGGCCGTGAGGGCGGTGAGGGCCGTGAGGGTGGTGAGTGGCGTGAGGGCGGTGAGGGCGGTGAGTGCGTGAGGGCCGTGAGGTTCAGTGAGGGTGAGTGAAGGGCTGAAGGTGAGTGTGACTGTGAGGGTGAGGGTGAGTGAGGGGCTGAAGGTGAGTGTAGCTGTGAGGGTGAGGGTGAGTGGGGGGCTTAGGTGAGTGTGGCTGTGAGGGTGAGGGTGAGTGAGGGCGACCTAAAATGCCGACCTCTGGTCTCGTCATTCAGATTTTCGTGAGTCTCAATTGCAATGGTGCTTCGAAGCTTGCGACTAAGAAAAATGCCGTTTTCTACTCACTAATGGCGAATCTTTCAGTGAGTTGACCGGGTCCCCGACAAGGACATGCTAAATTAGGTTCATATATGGTTTATGTAGAGACCGAAGTTGTGTGAGTTTGGCTGGTGTTGCGTTTTAGAGAATTAACTCTAGAGAACCATATTTACAACATAATTTTATCGAATTACTGGCACGAAACATTTGGCGAGTAACTCTGATTTTTTATCGTAAAAACTTTATCACTGCTCACTGTCTTGTGCTCAACTCAGCCATTGTTTCAAGTACGCAATTCTATTGGTAATAAAAAAAATACGTGTTGCCAGAAGAAGAAAAAAAGAGTGAGCCGATAACATTGCTTTAAATTTGAGAGTTCCTCTCATTTAAGAGCTTGCAAAGCTGTTTGAAAAATTGAGGAACAGTTACATATATGAAAATTAAATTGTAATACGAAAAAAATAATTCAAGGCACATATTTACGGCGAAATGTCCGTGCACCGAAACGTCCGTACACTGAATCGTCTTATACCAAAAAGACCATGCACGGAAGATTCCGTGCACCGAAAAGTCCGTGCACCGGAACGTTCGGGCACCGAATAGTCCGTGCACCGAAAAGACCGCACCGAAACGCCCTATACCGAAACGTCCTACACCGAAATGTCCGGATCCCCGGTCGGATACCGAGGCTTCTGGAGCTTGCCAAGTGACAAGACATAAATTCTGGGCCTTCAATGTTCTAATGGCGACCTTTTTTTTTTCAACATTGTCGGTACAAGACAGCAAACAAAAAGAAATCGCGAGGACGGTTGATTAGGTGTCGAACTTAGCTTTCCGATCGCGGGTTTTCTCTCAGTTTTCTTGCGCGTTTTTAAGAGTGTTGTGGCCTGCGAAAGCTACCCGAGTGTTGATGTATCACGCAAGCGCAGCATTACCTTCTGCGGTGACTTTTCGGTCTCGATACTGTGGGCACCCTTGCGGCTTCCCAGCCCAGTTGCCCGACTGCGAGGCAAGGGTGCCGAACGTTTCCCGCGTCGTGGCGACGTCACGCCAGCCACGCGCACATTGCGTGCGCCGCCATGATAAGGCGCATCAGAGGCGGCGCTCACAGAGTCGCTGCCTGGACTTCGGCAGCGCCGGTAGCAATGTTAATTGTCTCGTCCATGTCCCATTAAATGTAGTTTCTGGTTGTTGAAACCGTTGGCTCCATGTTATTCCTCCGGGTCGGGTATGCAGCAAGGCAAACCGACCACAATGGCGCCCAACCGTGATATGCTACCCACTCGCAGGAATTTCACGGGGCTTGGTTTCTTCTTTCGGTAAGTTTTTTTTTCCCATACCCCGTGTTTCCTATCGTTGTTTCGTGCATCCGTCACGTCCACGTTTGTTGTATTGGCGTGTTTGTGACTGTGTCTTTGTAACTGCGGCAATCGTTTTGCGGGCTTGTGTTGGGCTTTTGGGGGCGTTTCTTTTTTTGTGCTGCAGGAATGCTTGCAGGACGCAGCACCCGGATGAAAGTCTGGTCCGGTACGTTCGGGTCATGCAAGAGCTCTTCAAGAGGACGGACCCGAAGTCACCGGAGTCGGACAGAGTAGCTCGGGTCAGAAGACAGTGTCACCCCAGGTACCACGTCTACCTGATCCACCGTACCTTTGAGACCCTTGAAGAGCTAGCCCGGGGCGCCCGCCTCATCTAGGAAGCTCTTCATGTCGAGCGGAACTACGTGCCGCCGCCACCAGCCAAGTACGCGCTCGAACCGGCATGCGCATGGCGGGGCCCCGAGGCCTCCACGCAAGTGGACTGTCCGAACGAGACCTCCACGCAAGTGGACTGTCCGAACGAGCTAGACCTCCCTTCCCCACCACGTCAACCTGGAGAGTTGGCGTGGCATGCATGGTGATCTCCCGTGCGGGATAAGCGTATGT
This sequence comes from Ixodes scapularis, assembly GCF_016920785.2. Lineage (NCBI taxonomy): Eukaryota > Metazoa > Arthropoda > Arachnida > Ixodida > Ixodidae > Ixodes > Ixodes scapularis. The sequence continues at coordinate 13,918,378 of NW_024609879.1, forward strand.
TCGCCTAACTCTCCCCGAGAGGTCCTCGGAGGTCACAGCGAGGCCCGTGAGGGTTTCGGGCGGGGGTCGCCACGACAGGTGGGAGGTCGTTGGCCGTGCCCTATCGTAAGCTGGGGCCCAACGGAGATCACTACCCAAGCGAACCATCTTCATCAGTCTGCTTCTGCAAGTGCTGGCAAAAGCTGGCACGATGCGGTCGCAAACCCGCAGCCCAGCAGCATTGCAGCTAGCTTCTGGTACAGCGATAACAGCTGGAGGAGCCGTGAGGCTGCAGATTCGGTTTAATAGAAAGAAGCGGCGTCAGCAATTTCTTTGTCTGCCACGACTCGTGGTACCTGCGATCTTGGGCCGAGATTTCATTACAGGCGAAAGCATGACGCTCGACTTTTCTGGTGGTGGATACCGGTTGGGACAACAACCGGAGCTGACTCCGTTTCCCAAATGGGGGGACTGCATCCCTAACCCGACCACTGCAGCCCACTTCACCACGGTGCCAGGCGTCTTGCCTGTCGGCGTTCCAGGCCGTGATACCCCGCAAGCCACGTAAGCTTTTCATCCGATACATGCATGACTCTGCCTTGGCAGCACACAGCAGTGGCAGCAAGACTTACGAAAAGTTATCCCAAATTGCTACCTGGCCAGGCCTGAGGCAAGATGTGCTCCGATATGCTCGTAGCTGCTCGGTGTGCCAGAAGGCAAAGCCACGTGGTGGCCAGCCCCCCAGTCTCATGCAACCAATCGCGAGTCAGAGCCCTTGGCAGATTTGTTGCTGTGACGTCATGGGCCCCTTCCCACGTAGTACCCGCGGTAATCAGTACTTGTTCGTGGTAACCGGCCACTTCACGAAGTGGGTTGAGTTATTTCCATTGCGGAAGCTAGATTCGCAAAAAATCTGGGAGTGTCTACTCGAAGCATTCGCTAGGTTTGGCTTTCCTGCAGAGCTTGTAAGCGATAATGCCTCCTATCTCACGCCAGGGAAGCCACCCTGGCGGCTTCCCAGCCCAGTTGCCCGACTGCGAGGCAAGGGTGCCGAACTTTTCCCGCTTGGCGGCGACGTCACGCCAGCCACGCACACATCACGTGCGCCGCCATAAGGCGCATCAGAGGCGGCGCACAGAGAGTCGCTGCCTGGACTTCGGCAGCGCCGGTAGCAATGTTAATCGTCTCGTCCATGTCCCATTAAATGTAGTTTCTTGTTGTTGAAACCGTTGGCTCCATGTTATTCCTCCAAGTCGGGTATACAGCAAGGCAAACCGACCGCAATACTGACGTGAGTTCGGCAAGGGAAGTGTTCGTCCAGCGGCTCGTAACTAGCGTAGATACCGATACAAGTTCTAGCTCAATCCGTGTTGACGTTTATCAGTCATTTCAGAATAAAAGAGACATAGTCGAACAATGATGTGTTCGTATCGCGTGATTTGACAGTAACTCATACCGTGTTTATTTCAGCTGTACGCAATGGAAAGCAGGAAATAGAATCGACGAATTTGGCACTCTGCGACGACAGCGTCTGCCACCACCGCACGACGCTTCCAAATGATGACAAGAGAACGACGAAAAGATGAGACTCCCCTTCTGAACTGAAAATCTAGCTCAAGGTTCAAACTCGAGACGGGTCCACTTAAAAAAAAAAACAAAAAAACATTAAAATGAGTCAAGCAAACATTTTGCGTCCAACTAAGCAGCCTGTCGTCTGCGGCGAGTGATGAACGATGGCTACCGCTGCTTGAGTCGGTGCGGTTGTGGATGTGGATATGTGGATCTAGCGGGCCTTCAACAAGCATTGTAATTTTGAAATTGTGGTTTTTTTTTATGTTTTGCTGCAAGAAGCTGGGAAGCGCCAAAAAGCATGTAGAGTTATGTGTGTGGGTCTCCAGGGTGAAGAATCCGGGCGTTGGTGGCGGCCATGAAGCTACGGTAGGATTTCCTTGGAGCTTGCACACAACTGTTCCACTTGGCGTATTCACACATTTTTTTAGGTTTCTTCCTACGCATGTTTTGTGTCTTGGCAGATATAAAATATAGTGAGTGAATAGTTTCTGCCGCATCGCCTTCAATCACGCAACCAAAGCAAAGCAGAGAACCTATATGTCTCCGTCAGGTGATGCTGGTTACTGCGACACCATTTAGTAATCTCTGCGCTTTAACCGGTCCCGCACGAGGCTAATGGCACTCATTCTCGAAGTGAATTATACACCTTTTTGTAAAACTCTTTGATACCCGTTTGCGCTGTACATACTCTGCACTACACACTTAGCACGACCGCGTCACCGGTGCTTTCTTGCATTGCACCAACATGAATGAACCGTATAATAGCTTTCCTTTAAATAATTGACTTTCAAGAATAAGTTCAAGAACAGAAAATAAATCGGTGATACATTGTTTTATTAGCTTTGCCTCATTCTGTAGATCGCGTTTCTTTTACTGTCGTCTTGAATACGTTTTGCCAAATTAACTCTAATGAATAAACTAAGCTTATATTCTAATTAGCAGTTTTCGGAGAACTATCGAAAACCACTAAATCAGTCAAATTAGAAAACGAGTTTTAGCGCGTGCTTCGTTTATAAGCGTGTCTAAAATGCGTGCTACATCAAAGCGCTCAAGCGCTTTTTCGGTTTCCTACCAGCCGCCCTCTCTCTGTGTCAGCCGTGAGCACGTTGCATAAGCGGCAACAGCTGCGCATCTCATGCTTCCTGTGTGTGGCAAGTCTTCTCAAAATGGACCTCAGACGTATAACCTTTTTGAATGGCATGGGTGTTTGATGGAGCGGATTTATACCAGGTTGTTCCTCCTTCGCGTCTCCTTCCGCGTAAATAGCAAATTGCTGACGTCAGAAATAAAATATAAAAATAAAAAAACGCAATATTAATATATATTTTTTTTTTAATGGCCGGTTTTGTTTTCTCAATCCAAGAGAGTTTTGGATTCGGCCTTTTTGTTTAAGGGGAAAACCATACACCCCCGCATCGATATAACTACATTTATAAGACAATAAATCTACGAAAGCGCTTCTTTTCGAATTCTTTTTTCTGTGATATGTTAGATATGGACAAAAAAGTCACTGTGACTTAATTTTCTAGCGTTATTTATAGAAACTGATTTGGTTAATTTACCATATAATGTAACATTTTTAAACACTGGTAACATTTAAGAGCAGGCCGTTCTGACCTTCTGCTTTCCTTTTTTTATTTGAGACGTATAGATGCACTTTGAAAGAGTATGCAAGAGGAGTGAGCAGCGTGGCAGCAGAACTGCTACCACGCTCAAACAACGTACTCTTGCACTGCAGGTTGGTCCTTGTTACAACTTCCCCTGTTTTCGTAGTAACAAACGTTTTATCGGGCTGCTGCCCCGCCCACGAAGAGTTCGTCTTTGTTTATTTGAATGCTTGCATGTATTTGTGCAGCTGCTTCTGCTTAGCGGTGATGTCGAACCAAACCCTGGCCCGACAGATCGCAAAATTATGTTACAACTGTTAGAATGTCAAAAGAAAATCAAAACCATGCAAACGTTACTAGAAGACAAACTTAATAAATTTAACGATCGTCTAGATACTCCCTATACAAACCTCAATGGTAAAATGAAAGGAGTTAACGACCATTTTGGGTTCGGTAGATGCAAACGTAGTGATGCTTGAAGATCAAGTAAAGTTATTGCTGAACAAAGTTGAGGATCTCGAAAACAGAGGCCGCGGCAGAAACAATCTTATCACTCACGGCGTAACAGAACTACCCAGAGAAACTTCAGATAATTTAACCAACCTTATCGCAAAAGAAATATTCGAAACCCGCCTCGGTACGACTGTGACTGGAATTGAGCGCTGTCACAGAATAGGCACACTTTCGGAAGAAAAAAAAAAAAACGGCCTGTCATTGTCAAATTTCATGATTATCTTAAAAAAAAACATGGTCTTGAACAACTGCGCGAAGCTGAAAGGCTCAAATCGGTGCATTACAGAAGATTTCTCAGTTCGCGAGGCCAGGAGAAAACTGTGGAATAGTGCGGCTAATGAACGTGACCAAAATCAAAAAGTAAAGCTTCGTTACCATAAGATGATTATTGACGGCACGACTTACATTTGGGACGAACAAAAGGGTGAAACGTGTTCTTGAAACGTGTTCGCGCGGGTGTGCTTTATCTTTGGCGTCTCCTTATGCTCAGTGGTGATATAGAGGCAAATCCTGGGCCAATGACGAAGGAACAGGAGGCTAAGCTTCACCTTGTGAGTAATGTGGTGCAACGACTCGAGATTAGCAGTGCAAGTGTTCTTTATTCTATTGATAAGCTTTTACAGAATCATATCACCCTAAAATAACTTAGAATCATTAACAAAAAGAGTCCAAGAGCTGGAAACTAAGGCGGAGATGGCTCCTCCACCTCAGGCTTCCGTAAAGATCGATGAGAATGTTTCCAAACTGCAGGACAAAATCGATGACTTGGAAAATCGCTCCCGCCGATCAAATGTTCTTTTCTTCGGGGTAACGGACACGGATGAGTCTGAGACGTGGGAGTGTTCGGAACGCCTTGTTAACGAGTTTTGCTCAAACCGGCTTCGCATCACGGTTTCATCTATCGCCAAAGCTCACCGTCTGGGCGGTTTCTCGCCCGCTAAAAAGCGACCAATCATTGCCAAATTTTACAAAGATATAGATGTGGAATTGGTGATAGGTCAAGGCCCCAAACTAAAAAACACACCATTTAGCATATCACACGACTACTCTGAGGCCGTCCGCGACAAACGCCGTAAGCTATTGCAGTTTTCGAAAACAATAAAGAAATATGGTGACCGTGTTCGCGTTGCTTTTAACAAACTTTTTGTGAAGAATGACCTGTACATGTGGGACATTGATATCAATGCCGCTGTGCATGTTGCTCGGCCTACAAATGCCGCAGTACTTGTTCCCCGACCTAGCAACGCCGCAGTACTTGTTCCACGGCTTTTCTAGAGCACGATACACGCCCCCCGCCCGTCAGACTCAAGTACCTTCCTTGTTGCAACGATCAAAGCGTTCTTCCCCTGATAGTGTTTGTTTTTTGTACTCCAATATAAGAAGCATCCTCCCTAAAAGTGGCGCCCTTTCTTGACTCGTCGATTCATGCTCAACATCATTGATTGCGCTGACTGAAACGTGGCTAAAAGGACACCGTTAATGATAACAACATTTTTGTCAGTGGGTCCGTTTACAACTTGTTTCGCTGTTATAGGCAGAATCGGAGAGGTGGTGGTGTCCTCATTGCGTTGAGGGAGGAGTTCCTTGCGGTCCTTATCCACATTAAGTGTTTCCTCAAATGCGTATTCGTCTCTTTGCAGTGTGGTCACGCTAAAATGATTGTTGGTGTTTTCTACCGCCCTCCTAATGTGAAAGAGGCAGTCTCATGTGAATTTCAACGGATTTTGAGTGAAGTTTGTATTAGATTCCCTAAATGTGTGTTAATGATTTTTGGAGATTTAAATTTCCCTGTCATAAACTGGTCGACTCTATCTGTTGCGGCCACCGAAGCTGAGGCCCATGCTTTCCCCCAGTCTTGTCTAGACCTCTCATTATCTCAACTCATTACACTTTCCACGCGGCGCTCTAACACTTCCGCAAACGTTCTTGATTTAATTCTAACCAAAGATCCCGACATCGGTTCCGACATACTTCACCTAGACGGGCTTTCTGATCATGATGTTATTACCGGTAGCATTGTTCGTTCGCCTAACAAAAGTACCACCGATAAGCGGATCAAATGTTAGAACAGAGCCAATTTTGATAAGCTGAACTGCGATCTTTTCTCAGAACAGTCCCTGCATCAATTTATGTCGCGCAGTGTCGAAGAAAACTGGGTCTTGTTTAAAAATACGTTTACTAGTCTAATTGATAAATTTATTCCTATAATATTAATAAAGTGCAAGAACAGTGCGCCTTGGTTTAGTCAGCAGCTGCGACAACTAAACAACAAAAAAAAGCGCTTGTTCAGACTAGCAGAGAAGAACCAGCTATCAGTTTCTTGGCTCCGATCACTGCCACACATAAAGTGTGACAGTGATTACCAGTCGCTTCTTAAATCCACGCGCCGTCTATCCGTTCCGTGTTGTTAATCCAAGTAGTCATTCTGAAGTGTCTCTCATCGACAACAATGGCGTTTCAGTTCCACAGTCAGAGTGTGCTCACCTCCTTAATGAATCATTTTCATTGGTGTTTACTTGTGAGGACAGTACTTCATCTCCCGCGTTAAGCAAGCTTAATGATATGTCTATGCCCGAAATAGTCATTGAAGAGGCCGGTATTTTGTCTCTACTAAATAAGCTTAAATTATCATCTGCCTTTGATCACACCGGTATAAATAACAAGATGATTAAAAATACTGCGCAAGGCATTTCTGGCGCCTTGACAGTCATTTTCTCGCAGTCAATTTCTGCAGGTCTAATTCCTCAAGATTGGCGTATAGGTAAGGTAATTTCCATCTTCAAATCTGGTGATTGATCGTCCCCACTGAACTATCGACCTATCTCACTAACCAGCAGTATTTGTAAACTTCTGGAGCACATCATACATTCTCAAGTCATGCGCTATTTAGAGGACCGTAACATTATTTTCAGGTATCAGCACGGCTTCCGCAAAGGTTACTCATGGGACACCCAACTTGCCGGTTTCATTCACGACTTATATACATCTCTTGATGCTGGTCCACAAGTTGCTGCCATTTTTCTCGACTTCTCGAAGGCTTTTGACCGCGTCCCTCATCACAGGCTTCTACTAAAACTTGCACAGCTCAAAATTCATTCTAATGTACTCTCATGGATAAAAGACTTTCTCTCAAATAGACTTCAGTTCACTTCCCTTAACAACTCTAACTCCTCTTTTGCCCAAGTGACATCTGGAGTTCCCCAGGGTAGCCGTGCTGGGTCCATGACTTTCTCTCATATACCTTAATGACCTACCCACTTGCGTTTCATCTCATGTCCGCTTTTTTGCTGACGACTGCATCATCTACCGTAGCATCTCTTTTAACACCGATCGCCAAGCTCTCCAATCAGACCTGGACCAAATAACCACGTGGCGTTCTTCGTGGCTAATGACCCTCGACCACAACAAAACAAAACATATGTCGTTTAAAAAATGCTCCTCTCTGACTCCAACCACTTACCTTCTGAATAACAATAGTGTTGAGCTCACTTCTACCTATAAGTACCTGGGTGTCCTCTTTAAGTCTGATTTGTCCTGGCACTACCACATTGATGTCACCCTTGCTTCTGCTAACCGTTCCCTTGGATTCATAAAGCACAATCTTAAACAAACACCCGCTCACTTACGTAAACTTGCTTATATCACTCTAATCCGCCCCAAAAATGAATATGCTTCTGCCATATGGAATCCTGATCAAGCCTACATTATAAGTAACATCGAATCGCTGCAGAAACCGTGCTGCGCGTTTCATTTTCTCTGACTACTCTCCATTTTTCAGTGTCACCGCATTAAAAAATCAAGCTGAGTTGCATGACCTATCACGCTGCCGTAAACATGCCCGTCTGTCATTATTTCACAAGCTCTGTCACCATATATCGCTTCACGACGATTTTTTTTAAACACCACCCATTATTTTTTTACGTCGGGATCATTCATTCAAAGGAGCGCGCATCACATGCCACTCGTCTAGTTACGGAGGATCATTCATACCACGGACCATAATCGACTGGAACAACCTACCGGCTCACATTGCAACTGAACTAGATATGTCTGACTTCCAAGAGCTCGTGCGTAGTTATACTAATACTTAAGGTTCTCTTTTATTCTTTGTTCTCATATTGTCTTTTGTATAATTTGTGTTTTAACTGTGCGCCATATATTTGCTTGCCCCCCCCCCCCCCCCCCTATGTAATACCCTCATGCAGAGGGCCTTTAGGGGTATCTTGAATAAATAAATAAACAAACGGGCGAATGACTTGACATCAGAGAAATGAAGAAACAATGACCAAAAGCATTGGACGTCAGTGGGTTTAAGTTGCTTGACGTAAATTGCCGTAGTGTGGTCAACATATCTCTTGGACTCGAACATATTATCGCTGTCAACTCGCCGGACGCTGTTTGCTTAACTGAAACTTGGCTTAACAATAACATTTTTGATTGTGAATTTGTTCCTAAAGATTTCATTGTAATTAGAAAAGACCGAGATACTAGAGGAGGTGGTGTGGTCATACTGTATAGGAAAGCATTACCAATGTTGAAACTAGATGATATCAAATACCATGTAAGCCAACACTGGCAGCTCCCGCGGATATCGGGCGAAAAGTGATCGCAGCGCCCCTGGCGAGCTCGGAGTCTCCCCTAGCAGTCAAATTCTCTACAACGCATTAGTTCTGCCAATCTCCGTGTGAGGTGAGCAATGAAAAAAAAATTGTCACGGCTATTTGCTGCTTTGAATGTTAAAAAATAGGTGCCACCTCATGAGTCAAGGACATTTTCTTTCCGTGGGAAAGATGTTACAGCTTGTGGGGTGCAAGTTTCGGGCTCTCCTGAAGAGAACACTTTGTCAGAACTTACGTAAGCCAGGCAAAACACGAAAATACCTTCGCTCTGTTTCTCAAACAATGGCAATGTAAACAAAATTTAGAACGTAGCTACATTTAAACTTTACTTTTCTTATAGATCAATTTGCTTTGTTGTTGCAATCCCAATTTCTCATGAATGTAAGGCTTAAAACCGTTTCGTCGAATAGGCGAGCTGGCTATATCCCGATCGTCTCCGGATGAAGAAGCAAAAGGCAATTTCGAACCACGTACCTTACTCCGATGTCGGTATGCTCTGGAAGAAGTCCGATTGTGGACATAGAAATCTGACTCTATTACTGAAACTAATAAAAGCAAAATTACAAAAAAAGAAAAAGAAAAAAAAAAAAAACACTAGGACGGTTGTGCACCTCCGTCCATTTTTTAAAGTCTACTTTCTTTTTATGTTTGCGGCGAAGCTACGCCGCCGCGGTCTTCCTTCTTCCTGCGTTCATGTTTTCTGTTTGCTTTTTTCTTTCTTGCGCTTACTTGACGTTCGAACCATCGCGTATTTTGCTTTGCCTTGTTTGGCTTAGTTTTACTTTCTTTCCTTCGCTTCGTCGCTTACTACCACAGGTTCGTCTGCTACGCTATGCCCGGACGTTTGGATAGCCGTCTGCAACTTTGTTGTTATTATTTTTGTTTTCACTGTCGCCTGTGACAATTTCCTATGTTCGCCTTAGATTGAGTTTCTGGTCCGAAATCTTTATACATACTTCTTGATACCTAATAAATATATTAATTCGGATCTTATTTGAGTACGCGGTCACGTCTGCTATGGGTCATCGATGGTTGATCAACCGGCCGCCTTCGGGCATACAGCAGCGCATACTTGGAGATGGCCGGTACGCCATGTGCCTGCCATCTCCACTGCAAAAACAAGCTTTTGTGATGTAGTGGAAAATCCTTCTTCCGCTTCCCGAAGACCATACAAACGTGAGTAATTAAGTTACTTCAAATTAAACTGGAACAGCTTTCCAAGTCTGGCTTCAAAATCTCCACTGACATCTCGACAGACAATTATTTCACCAAGCAAGAGTTCAGCCGAAAACGCACTTGAGGCCGCTGATCGACACGGAAAACAAAGGCACGGTGTGCAAGGATCGCCTGGACATGGACGTCAACAAGTGGTGGAATGTACTTTTAAACTGCTGTGCCGAGCGAGCAAACAAACAACCTGCCAAAATCATTGGGAAGAGAAATGCGAAAGCAAAAAAGGTCACACATTGCTAGCACGAAACAGATTGCAGCGTGCGGGTCTTATTTGCCGGGCAGTGTGAGCTGGACTACGTTATTCCTTTCTTCTGTTTTGTTCTTAGTTCCTACCAACGCCACGGAAGCAACTAAACAAACGTGTAACGTGCAGCTAAAAAACAAAAGTGATGCTCTTTTTCTTTTTTTTTGGTTTTGTCGTGCTTCTTCCTCCTTGTTTGTTGCGGACTCAACACCAACGGAGAGCACCACCGGCTAATTTTCAATGCTCCTGCCGACGCCCCGTGCGATCGTCGTCGTTGAAGGAGGTCTTTGCTGGGCGATTTGTATCTTCCTATCGTCTGCTAAGTTCTTTGTCTCATTCGCATTTCTTTTTATTTTCATCTAGGATGGGGACCCCATCTTTTCTGCAATGTTCGGAAACCGTTTGCACAGTCATTTTTCTGGTTACTTTTTGTTTTTGTAATGCTGCAGAGGCTGGTGCGCTTGCTTTGGTAATTTTAACATGTTGTTTCTGCTCGTTTTAATAATCACCTATTCAGGTAATAAATCGTTTTTAACCTATAAACAGTAACCTCTTACGACGTAGTTCGAGTGGCTAAACGCTTTTTTTCCGCTTCCCAGATGCGCTTCAAAAGAGTGTGATCCCCCTGAGTGGCGTTTGAGACCTCTAAATAAACGGCTCTCTTTTTGTTTATGCGCGCGTTGTTACTTGTTTGTCGTTGCAGTTGCGATCAGTGGATTCCGCTTTGGAAGTGGACTGACCGTAATGAATTATTTCTGCTGTTGGGGTGACGAAACGGGGCTCGCAAAGCTCGAGGACATCGCGGAACCTATACGTTTCCATTGCGTCGTCTGCTTCCGTAGACTCCGAGTCCGATAGAGGCGCCACTGTCACGTTCGCCGCCGCTCCCATAGGTTTTCGGAGGAGTTTCCAGTATTGGCGAAGCTATATCATATTTGATGATATCTCCGGTGTCGAGGGCGTATTCTGTAAAGGGACGATAAATGGTACAACGTATCTCCTGGAATTCGTGTATAGGCCTCCAAATTCGCCCATTTGCGTTCTTCAAAACTAAAAGCTTATCTCGCTGAGTATATAACGAGTAAAGCCAAAGTTTTCTTGTGCGGAGACGTCAATTTACCTAACATAGATTGGCTTAATTTTTTCCAGGCAGTGTTGACTTTGAACACCACGAAAAATAGCTGGACCTAGCTTTTCATTTCACTTATCGCAAGAAGTAAAATCTTTTACAAGTGTGAGCGGAAACTCAGTCTATTTTAGATCTTGTTTTTATTAGAAATTTCGTAGCAATGTTATTTTTTTGTAAAGTGGTTGAGGGAATTTCTGACCACACGGCTGTACTACTATCGCTCTCAAACAAGGTTGTTAAAGATAACACTTAGGTCACCAATGTGCTGGACTTCGATCACGCTGATGATACATCAATCTTAGACACGCTTGATTTACATTTTGATTAGTTTTTCTTACTTTTATCCGATATCTGTTCTGGTGTTAACCAATAATGGCTTAGGTTTATGAATAATATGAACCATTGTATTAAAATGTGTGTTCCAGTATGAACTATTAAGCGTAGCCGTAACAATCCATGGATCTCACATGAATCCATTCATCAAAAACGTGGATTGGGACTTTTAAAAGCGAAATGTAAAATCCCTATAAATCAGTCCCTAAAAGACAGTGTTAAAGATTTTTTCGACAAGTTAAACGAACAAATGAGGGCAGGTAAACACAAGTTGTTTAACATCTCTCTTTCAAACTTTATAAAATAGTCGCCTAGAAAGTTTTGGAATCGTATCTTACCAAGCAGTACAAACACAAATGAGTTTACAATTGATGGCGTTCTTGAAACAGACCCCAAAAAATAACTGATCATTTCAACACACAGTTTAAATCTGTGTTCACACGTGATGAAGGCATCGTGACTACTTTTATCAAGTTTGACCACTTACCAGCACTAGAGGATGTCTGTGTGACTGTATAGGAAGTTTTTAAATTACTCTTAAACGTAGACCCACGGAAGTCTAGTGGGCCGGATGACTTGCCAAACGCGTTTCTAAAACGATATGCAAAGCTTGTGTCCAATTATCTAGTTATTATATTCAACAGGTCACTAAATGAAGGCGACGTGCAGATTGATTAAAGGATGGCCAGAGTTAAACCGCTACATAAAACCGGAAACAAAGAACTGATTACTAATTATGGACCAATCTCCTTAACTTTCTCTTTCTGTAAACTCCTTGAACACATTATTATTAAAGACATTTTTTGAATTTCTTGATGCATATGGCGTACTACCGAGCAGCCAACATGGCTTCAGACGAACATTGTCCACATCAACTCAATTGCTTGAGACAGTTCATGACATTCCCTCCACCCTGGACAAGAAATGTCAGGTAGATATAATCTTTATCGATTTCGCGAAAGCGTTCGATGGAATATCGCATGCAAAGCTTCTAAAAAAATTCAATAAATACTTAAAAAATTATCAATGTATTGGTTGGATCCAAGCTTACCTAAAAAACCGCTACCAATATGTGGAATTTAATAATGAGGTTTTTTCCCTACTTTCAGTGGACCCTAGCGTCCCCCAAGGATCGGTACTTGCGCCTTTGTTGTTCTTGATATTTATAAACAATATTCTCAATGAGATTTTGGTCAAAATACGTTTTTATGCCGACAATTGTGTAATTTATAAAGAAAGCCAAGAGTGTTGATGACCAAATTAAGCTTAATGATGAGTTGAACAAGATTTTAAAATGGTGTGACACATGGCAAATGTGTATCTATTATGACAAAAGTGTTTGTATATCCGTCACTGATAAAAAAAAAGCCACTTTCATTCTCCTATCCCATGAACGAACATATCCTAAGAGAAGTTGCTGAATTCAAATATCTGGGTCTCTGGATCAGTTCCGATTTTAGTTGGGATAAACAGATCAATTTAATTTCCTTCAACGCCCTCTGTGGATCATTTTATCTCAGACGAACTCTAAAATCAGCCCCTTCAGATACTCGACTGCTGGCGTACAAGACTCTTATCCGGCCGACTTTAGAATATGCAAACATTATTTGGGACCCATTTACACAGATAGGAATTAATCGTATACAACGAATACGAAATAAAGCTGTCAGATTCATTTTTAACGCCGATAAGAAGGCGTCCGTTTCCGAGCTTAGCAAACAGCTTGTGTCTGTCCCGGTTCAAGAACCAAACCGTGTATGCAGACTTCATTTTTTATTTCAATTAATTAAGGGACAATATAACATTAACCTTGACGAATACATCAGTTTCTCGACTGGTTACGCCACCCGAGGAAGAACCCCACTTATGTCTACACCTTACCAACCGCGCATCAACGCTGTCAAGTTCTCCTTTTTTCCTCGACGATTCTAAAATGGAATAGGCTTCCTTACAAAATTATTAGCCAAGACTTTGGGAGTTTGTTTCTCCTTTGTGTTCTGAATGAGTAACTAGTAACTCTTTGGGACTATATAGCTTCGTTTTACGGTACTTTCCACCTTGCTACGATCCCTGATCAGCAGTATTTGTAAATAAAAAAAAAAATTAGTATGACATTATATAGTGCAGTCGTCGTGGTATTGGTTTCCCATAACAATCAATTGATTTGCATATTTACGGGAGTCGTCATGATGTGGCTTAGCCTGAGGAGCGCCGTGCCATAGCTGCTGACCTCAGCTCGTGGTGTTCGTTTTCAAGCTCGTGTCACGCCGCCTGTGGATCATGAATGCCCCTGCGTCGCTGGGTCCGCCAGACAGGAGCAGCTTCCAATACGAAGTTAGTATTTTTTTTCCATTAAAGTGTGTTATGTTGAAGTGTCGATAAAATTCAAATATTGGTAAAATTAACTGCTTGAAAAAAAGAAGAAAACTAAAGTGGTATCGCTCCATGCCACAGTATTTAAATGTTCTTTTTGCTTCACTTAGAACCTTCTTGTGGAAATACATTTTCTATGATATTTCAAAGATTACATTGTTAATTATGAAGATAGGGTTTGTCCATATATTTTGAGGTATGCCATCATACACGCCCCTACACGCACATTCGATATCACATAAAATTTCTGATAAACATTACTGAAAATCGAATCCTCGCTCAATATCAGTCTCATTCTCCGTTCTATTACACGAGGAAAATGGGTAGAAAGTATCTGCTTTGGCAAGGTGTAATCTTGCAGAAGTGCCGACTTCCCGTGTTCCCATACCAGAACAATGTCATCAATGTAGCGCTTACAAAACAAAGGTTGCAGAGAGCGGCTAGACAAGAAACGAGACACTTGATTGGCCATAAAATGGTTTGCATAAGTAGGGGCCATCTCTGTGGCCATTAGAGTTGCCCGATTTTGAAGAAAGTGGCTTCCTTACAATTCGAAGTGTTTATGTTCTAAAATGCAATTTTTAATGATATAGTGATCATTTTGTTGCACCTGTTCCCAATATCTTTAATACTCTTCATTGCCATTCTTCCTCTTCCACACGAACGTCAATAACAACAAGAGGACATTTTACCCACCATTCCACCCTGAAGAAATTGTGTCCCCGCTTGAAACGTTGGTGAAGTAAAGGCCTTTCCTGGAACTCCTCAACTTCCGTTTCACGTTCAACCGGCCCGCAGAACTTTGTCACCGTGTTTATGTATGAGCGGTTTTTTCATTTAGATTCAGGCAACGAGGTGCAGTCGTATTTCTTATTTTGCTTCAATTTTGGATATTACGTGGGACATGTTCCAAGAAGAACAATCCTCTTTATTTTAATGTCATGACATGTTTAATTTCTGAGAGAAAAAATCTCAAAGAAGCAGGAAAGAACGACGAGGCTTCGACGATTGTCGTGTGCAGCATTTTTTAATCACTTTCAATCTCCAAAAGTTCAAAAGAGAGCTTCTATATCTTTTTATTGTGATATATATGCAAGCAGGTAAAACGAGATTATAACTACTACTTATTATTCATCGCTCCAATATGTGTTAAAAAAAAAAAAAAACATGCCTCCGCCAACAACTGTAACCTAAACTCGGGAGTTTTTTTTTTTTTTTTGTTTTTTTGTAGCCGACTATATTTAGTATTGATTTTAAAATATTACCACGTGTAGAGAATTTTATTTCCTTTCGCATTGTGCAAAGTTTGTGGCTTAATCATGTATAAGTACTGTGAAATAAATTATGATATAAAGAATTTTTCTCTTTTTGTTCAATTTCAGCAGGCTGTATAAAAAAATTACTTCTTAAATTTTTTTTACGTCGCATTTTTTCACACCCTTTTTTGGCCAGCATACATTCTGTTAAAGGCCCGTTCACACACATGCGTCCGTAGCGACCAAAACGACCGGAACGACCGAAACGACGGTTGCAAGGGTCTGCAACCGTCAGTTGCCATAGCGACGGAGGGACGCACGCACGTGTCGTTCACGGCGCAAGGAGTTGGGGCGAGCCCAACTTTCCCGGATGCGTTGGAAACAACCGAAGCGACCGCAACGGCAGACCAATCACAGGTCGAGGAGAATGGGTCGCGCGCGTTGCATGCCGGTCGCGGGCCGACTCCTTCTTTCTGCAAACATGGCGTCGGTGGCGATCGTCGACATGAACGGCGAGGCGAAAGCTCATCGTTCCGCGTAAAAGCGCTAGCCTTGACTGTGAATTTTCGCCGTGTGCCGCTATGATAACCCAGCACGTATTAGAAGGGAAGATCCATCTACTCGTGCGGCGACGTCGTGGTTGCACCAGAGGAGTGCAACTTCCTATACCGCCCATGGAACGCAAATTGGAAAACCCTGGGAGGCCGCAGCGCCATTTGAATCCCCTGGTATCTGGTGGCTGTACTAAAATCAACATGGCGGCACAGCGAAACCAAAACCGAAACTGCACGGCAGCGCCATTGTGTTTGGATGGATAAGTGGTAGCTTGCGCCACCTAGATTAAAAAAAATATATATATTGTAGCTTTTTTTTTTTTTTTTGCCCGGTTGGCGCGTTGCTTTGCTAGGCTTCTGCTGCTTTGCGGCTGGTTTTCGCCTTTCAATGCTGGTTAATGTGCGTTGAAACGCACACAAGCCAGCACTGAAAAAGCGAGACCAGCAGCAAAGCAGCAGAAACCTAGCAAAGCAACGAAAGTGACACATACACAAAAATATGCAACGCTTGTCCTTTTGCGTTCATTTTTTATTCAACAGACAGTAGAAAATACGGACGAAATTTCTCACTATGAGGTCAAGAAAAACAGCTCAGCTCTTTGGTATTGAGTCTTCATGGACAACCGGCATTCGTTTTTAATATTATCCCTTAAATTTAGGAGTGCGTCACTGCTAAACGAAACAGGAAACCAGAGCGGATCGCTCCATCGCTCATCCTCAGTTAATCGACAAATATTTAGGCTCATTTTCACTCCTCGCGAACAGACGCGTGAATCGCTGACAACAATGCCAAATAAACAGCTCACAGCAAAAAGTTTCCCATCTTTTAAAGTGAGCATATGTGCTCGATCTTGATATAACACAAAAGTCTACAGTAATTTGACAATGACATATATTTCTCGCGGCCAGTGAAGGGGAATCCTGGACAATGGTAGGATCTGGTTTTGTGATTGGAAACCATCGTAGCTATTGCCAAAAATCAAACAATTAATACTCACTACCACTGCGACAGTTAGGTTTTGTTGTAAACATCTTATCGGAAACTTAAGCAAGAGAAGACCAAGAGAGCGTACCGCACGTCCATTCGAACTCGAAACCATTGATGTCCCGGCTTTCGGCAGTCATTGTTTCCCCACTTGGCACATCAGGTGGTGTGGTGATGAGGAAAATCCATGCTTGACCACATTACACAAACAACGTGTTCCCACGAAAAAGAAAAGAAAGCCGCGCGCGCACGAACGCGGCACGAATCCCGCGCCGCGAAGCACACCCAGAAGCGAAACAACTCTCCGGCTCGCGTCCCTCGGGCGTTCTAACGGTCCACCGACTTCCCGGCGCCAGCGGCCAGCGCATCTCGAGGCGCGAGGCGCGGGTTTGGAGGCAGAGAAAGCGCGCCCAGACGCGTTGAAAGAGTGAAAGAGAAAGTTACGATAACAAGCTTCAAACCCATTCCCACCTTCAAAACAACTTCACCTTTATTTCGGTTCATTAAATATATGAATCATATTTTCGATTGCCGCGCTGGGAGCGCGGCAATCGAAAGCAGTTCGCCGGACCGGACGAACGTCATAAGTATACGCGGCCGGACGGAAGTAGCCGAGAGCTTCACCCCACTGGTTGCACTTTCAAGACAGCGGAAACGCCCGTGCCGTCGTGTTTGTTTACTTCAACTACACTGATGCTTTCTACGCATTTGTGTCCTCGAACATCGCCCGGATTTCTGATTTGGCGCATTTTATGGGTGTGCTCAAGTTCAAGGAATTACTGACGTGTACCGTATAAAGGATGCGAATTTCCACGTGTCTTTATCACCGGAGAAAACTGACTAGTGTTAGCTATCCTGAACGCTAGCAACGTCTACCTGATCACGAAATCGTATTTCTACGTTGCTATATCGCTCATAAGATTACATCGTCTTTTATAATCGCAGAAAAGGCGTGTGGCGAGATTTGTGCTACTGGCAAAGTCGTGTATTAGAGTCATGATCGTCCAAGACGGCGTACTGCAAATTTTTCTTTTCTTTTTCATCCACTGTGCCCTGCAAGCCTATCATGAAAAAAAATATTAATAAAGCTTTAGGCTATAGAAATTTGACTGTCTATATTCTGTTACGGTATTGAGTGGCAGTGCGTCCCCTTTTTAAGGGGCACCGCTGAAACAGCCGATTGCGGATTAGAAGCGGTCGCCGTGCTGCCGACCCGCTGCGCTTGTTGCAGTGGTTGCAGGTGTGTGTGTACGCGCGGCGCAGAGCGGTCGTTCCGGTCGCTCCGGTTGCAACGGACGCATCGCGCTTGTTGTACATGTGTGAACCAGCCTTAAAGGTGTATGCACTAGTTTTGAGTTTTAAGGCTCTAAATATGCTAAAACAAGCAAATTCCGATGGTGGGTTTTCGGGTTATATTGACGATTGTCGTGTGTGGCATGTTTGAACCACTCTAAATCTCAGAGTATTTAAAAGAGAGCGTCTATACTTTTTTATTGTGCTTTAAATGCAAGTAAGTAAAACGGCTTTATAACTGCTATTTATTATTCGTCGCTGTCGCTGCAATGTTTAGAGAAAAAAAACCCCGAAACATGCCTCCGCGAACAGCTGTCACCCCAATTGTGGTTTTTTGCTTAGTCGACTATGTTTAGTATTACTCTTTAAATAATATTAAGTGTAGAACCTTTCATTGCCTTCCACACAATGTGAAGTTTGCTTCTTAATTATGTACCTTTCTTTTATTTTCTTCTTTTAGCCAGAATACATTTCGTTAGAAGTATATGCACTAGTTTTGAGTTTTAAGCCTCTAAATATGCTAAAAAAGAGCAAATGACGTTGGTGAGCCTATGGGCTATAGCGGTATATTTTTCCTTTATTATGAGATCCTAAGGGAGGTTTAATCGATAATCATATACAAGACATTGATGTCGTTAGCCGCATAATAATTTGTTTACAATTCCAAACATCTTCACGCTCAATAAAATCGCGACTGCCCAAAGCGGGTTTTCAAACAATTTCCGCCACTGCCATGATTTGAGAGTCCTCAAGCCTAAACTCTATGCGCTACATAATTTATATTATGTTAGAAATGTCATAGGATAGTATTGTAAAATTTTAGAGTAAAATACACTCCCTATTTAAAGCCTAGATTTTTAAATGTGAATTTTTTAATGCGAAATTTATGTTGATAACACAACATATTCAATTTATTTATTTTTGTTACTCTTTATTTGTTACGTCTTTATTTTACTCTGCAAACAACTAATGGTTTGTTTTTAATTCTTTTTATATATATATCGTGCAGAAATTGAACAAACAGTAAAAACCTCTGTTTCACAATTTATTTCTCAGTACTCGTACATGATTAAGACACAAACTTTGCATAATATGGCAGGGAATGAAATGGTCTACACGTGGTGTTATCTCAAAAACGATGCTAAACATAGCCGACTAAACGAAAATCCGCAGTTTAGGTCACAGTTGTTCGCGGAAGCATGTTTGGGGATTGGTACGTAGATTGGAGCGACGAATAATGAATAGTAGTTGGAATATTGTTTTTACGTACTTGCATATATATCACAACAAGAAATATAGAACCTCTCTTTTGAATACTTTGAGACTGAGAGGGATTCAATAACGCGACACACAGCAATCGTTAGTATAGCCAAGGTGTGGCCAGACTGACCCGGCCTAAGAGCCGCAAACAAAACCACGAAAGTTCCAAGAGCCGCGGGGGGGGGGGGGGGGGGGGGAGGGGAGGTTTGCTAAGAGCAATGAACAAAACTGAAATACTTTCAATCTGAGTTAAAATCACTCCAATTATACGTCAGATAACAGTAGGAAAATACTACCAAACCGCAAACTTAGGGAGCCTTCATGTGCGCTTTGCTAGGGTGATGCCACCCTTTGTAATACCACTCGCCGACAAACCAGCAGCCATTTTGTTCCTCGGCGATAATCCGTGGGGCTTATAACCCTCCCGGAAACAAGCACCTTATCTCAGAAGTTCGGAGCAGCGTTGTGGAACCCACGGAGGAAGGATTAGCATTTTCCCCCTCGGATGGGATTACCGATGGACACAAAGGCCACTTTCCGGCGCATAGGGAAACAATGAGAGGAACAAAATGGCGGTGGGAGAGGGTGTGGGAAAGGGAAACAGGCAGTTGGCATCACTCTATGCGAAGCGCACATGAAGGCACTCTACGCAAACTGTCTTTCAATTGAAAACGAGTTTTACTTTTTCTTTTTTTTTTAGGGGGGGGGGGGGAGGGAGCCGCGAGGCGCACTTCATCAACCAAAGAGCAGCATGCGGCTCGCGAGCCGCAGCTCGGCCACCCCTGATATAGCCCATAAACGCACCATTTGCATTTGCTCTTTGTTTAGCATAATTAGAGCCCTTAAACCTCAAAACTACTGCACATAGATTTCGGGGATTTTGGCCACTGAGAACTTCGGCGACGATGCGGACGGCGCGCGATAAACGAACGCGGCGCCAAAGGAAGGGAAGCGAGGCGCGAGAGGGAGGCCGGACAATACAGCCTTGGCAGCGTAAGCCGGCGAACAGCGGGCTCGAATATTAAAGGTATCTCCATCAGGACTTGGCTCCTTTCTCCGAAGAAGCGGTGAGCGAGAATACTACCACCTCTAACAATATGTATGCTGGCTAAAAGAAGGCTGTGAAGAGGAGGCAACGCAAGAAAATAAAATAAATATAATTTTTCTTTTATACTTTTATACAGCGTGCTAAAATTGCACGAAAAGTGAAAACCTTCTCTGTTTCATAATTAATTTCTCAGTACTCACACAAGGTTAAGAGACACAAAATTTAGCATAATGCGGAAGGCAATCAAACGTTCTACACGTGGTAAAATTTTAAAACCAATACTAAACATACTCAACTAAAAAAAAAAGAAAAAATATCCGCAGTTTAGGTTACAGGTGTTCGCGGAGGCATGTTCGGGGATTTTTACAAAGATTGGAGCGACGAATAATAAATAGTAGTTGAAAGGCCGTTTTACCTGCTTGCATGTATATAACAATAAAAAGATATAGAGGCTCTCTTTCGAACGCTTTGAGATTGAGAGTGATGCAATAACGCCACATACGACAATCGTCATAACCCATAAACCCACAATCGGGAACTGCTCTTTTTTAAAAACAGTCAGATGCTTAAAACTCAAAAATGGTGCATATACCTCTAACAGAATGTATGCTGGCTAAAAGAAGGTTATAAAGAAAACACGAAACAAAAAAACGGATTTCTTTTTTCTTTTTCTTTTTTTACAGCGAGTTGAAAGTGAGAAAGAAGTGAAAATCTTTTGTGCTTCATAAATTGTTTCTCTGTACTCATACATGATTAAGACACACATTTGCATAATGCGGAAGGCAATGAAAGGCTCTACACGTGGCATTATTTTATAAACAATACTAAACGTAGTCGACTAAAAGAAAAAATACGCAGTTTAGGTCACAGTTGTTCGCGGAAGCATGTTCGGGAATTTTTATAAAGATTGGAGCGAAAAATATTAAATAGTAGTTATAATGTATGTCGTTTTAGCTACTTGCATATAAATTAGAATAAAAATATGCACGGCTTTCTTTAGGATACTTTGAGAATGAGAGTGATTAAAAACCGCCAAACTCCGGGCGGGGGGGGGGGGGGGGGGGGGAGGGGGGGTGGAGGGGGACAATCGTCAAAACCTCGTCATTTTTTCCCGCTTCTTTCAGAGTTTTTCTCCGAAACTAAACAGGTCAGGAGAAAAAAAATATTGTTCTGCTTCGGGAATATGCGCCACGTAATATGAACATTTGAAGAAAAATAAAAACATACGACTGCACCTCGTAGCCTGAAACCAAATAAAGCCGCCCATATGTAAGGAAAATACTGTTTTGTAGGGCGGCGTAAAGTGTATAAGAGTGTAAACGCCCTTTGAAGGCATTTTTGTGGAGTTTTATCACATATTGGTCAACGTTTCGCCCTGAGTCAGGCCTTCATCGGACTGGTTACAAAACATTCTTTGTCCCCGGGATTCGAGACCCCCGAGGCATGTCACGTTTCAGGTGACGTGCATACCTCATTAAAAGCACAATAACAGGGGCCACTGATTTTGGGTGGGAGACGTCAGCGATGACTGTCGGTGGTGCCGCTCGACCCCAGCAATACAGGCCTCTATCCGCGAACCAGCCTACTAAGAGATCAGTGGTGCCAGTGCTATTAGACATAAATCGTTTAATTGCATCGGTACCCCCCTACCTGCCGGATGTCGGGAAGAGGCGCAAAACCGTACATCCGGCCAATATAGGTGACATTCACTTGACGTCACTCGCTAGGTTCGCTGGCATCTCCCACCACGGTCGCCATCTTCGAGGTCTCTTTCTATCGCGGGTGTCGTATGGCCGGAGCTTTTGAGCGTGGTTTAGCAGCATTTTACAACTTTAAAGGGTCTTTTTGACCGAAACTAGAGGTTAATCTCTTTGGTGCTTTTGAAGCGCCGTAGGAGTATTTTTTGTGTGTTTTAGTTCGTTTTTGTCGCTATCGGACTCCTTCACCGCGGCCGCGTTGCTCCCTCGGCTCCATGAAGCGCTCCGTGTCGTGCGCCGTGCCCACGGCGGTAGCTCTTGCAAGAACTGATTTTTCTACTTTGGTGCTTTTCTAGCACGGTGTAATTACTTCTTGTTTTCTTTTTTTTTTTTTTTTGCTAGTTGTCTTTATTGTATTTCTCTAGCGGATTTTCTGCACTACGGAAGTGTAACCGTGTTGCTCCCTCGCCTCTGTGTCGTACATACGTCGTGCCTTCGGTGTTCGTTTCTGTTCACAAACCTATGTGCGGCTCACAGAGTGCGCAGCTTATTAAAAATGCGGAACATTTTTCATTAGCCCAAGCGATTTAAAAACCGCATGTAAGCGATTTGGCGAGCGGCGAGACAAGCGACGGCGACCCGCTTCGCTGCCGCTTTGCTGCCGCTCGGTCACTCGCGTGACGAGGCAAACCGCATGAAAGCGACGGGAGCACACGACCAAGGCCGATGAGCGCTAAGTTTTCTAGAAATCCCAAAACCGAGCTGCGCGACGAGCGACAGTGAAGGGTGAACCGCATGCACGCGATTTAGCGCGCGACGGCGACAGCGACGGGAGTCGGCGACGAGCGACGGAGATTTCTCACGGTCGGTCGTCGCGTCGCTCGGTTTTTGGATTTCTAGAAAACGTCGCTAATCGCCTTGGTCGCTTGCTCCCGTCGTTTTCGTGCGGTTTCCCTCGTCGCGCGAGCGACCGAGCGACAGCGAAGCGGGTCATCGTCGCTTGTCTCGTTGCTGTCGCCGTCGCTCGCTAAAATGCTTACATGCGGTTGAGCCTTTACACACGGTACTCGGCAGCAAGAGGGAAACTTAAACGGCCCGCCTCCGAGATAAACCTTTTTCTCTCTTTTGTTCAACGAAGCTTCTTCAACTATATGAAATTAGCACACACTACCAACGTACGACCGTGTACCCAAGCCAGTCAAACCGCGACCTCGAAGATGGCGGATCGACGGTGGCGCTCCATGACAAAATCGAACCTGCAGGCTCAGTGAATACCACCTATTGACGCCGGTTTTCGGCCGAAATTGCCTCGACACTCACCAAGAAGCAACGTGCTGTTTCGGCGACTCGTTTGTGTAATTTATTTGTTCAGTAATTTTATTGGGTCCCGGGCCACTGTGTACACCCTAAAAAAGAAATGCATTGTGGTAATTACACCTTGAGGAGAAGGAGGCACGTAGCCAGGATTTTGTTTCAGGGAGGGGGGGGGGGGAGGGGGAGGGGGGCCCGCCCATGAGAATCTGCGCTATGAGGGGGAGGGGGAAAGGAGGCCCCAGCAAAATGGAAGATTTCGGGGGGGGGGGGGGGGGCGGCCTTATGCCTCCCCCCCCTTTCGCGGCTACGTGCCTGACGAGGAGGGGTATTGCAGTTTTACATCTTTATAAAAAGGTGTAGTGCATTATCACACATTTTAAGAAGCGTGTTTAAAAAATCACACATTTGTAAAGGTGTGACGTTTGCATTTTTTTATAACGTCTATTTTTACACTTATTAGGATGTTAGTTGTGGGACACCCCACTTACGTGTATAAAGGTGTGAAAATGTTTAATATGTATATACCTCTAACGGAAGAAAATCTTTCATGTGATTACATCGCGTGCCGATGAAACGATCTGTCGATGACACGTCGTTCGATGAACTGATTTGACCGCCAATGAGTGACGACTGCTAGTAGAATTTCGGGGAAATAATTCTGCCGGCTGCCGGGAGACTCCGCCCTACCCAAGAATTACCCGGTTCTTGTTTGTTTTCCAACATTCTGAATTCTGTACCAGCTTATTAGTACCTGCCCGAATATTACAGAAAAAAAAAAAAAAAAAACTATGGCAGCCGCAAACACTCTGACAGCCCGGCTCACAGTCAAGTGGGAGACTGACAGGTGCTCGCAGTCGCCACCATGCCTAGAAAGCTACCGGTTCCGAAGAACCGGAGCGCGCAGAGAACTTGTTGTTCCACGGTCATGGTAGACGCGATTGTCCGCCGCCTCGAAGTCCTGGCGCCGAACGGAGCTCGTCGCAGACTCAACGCACAACAGCTTTCGATAGCCGGCACTGTCGCCGAAAGTCGTTGTCGGGGAGTTGAAAGGCGTCCCCGGTGGTCTCGGTAGCGACGCCGACGGTGGCGGAAGATAAGCTCGGCCGCAGCGTACGGCACCGCCATATTGACAAAGTTTAACTTCGCCTCGATCCGAAGCGAAGATCTCGAGTTCAAACCACGGCTCTCGCAAAGTTCGGAAACGTCACTTTGACTTCAGGGACAACTTCGACAAACGAGGTTTCTTTCTAACACAAACTTTGGATGGATTTGGAGCGTCAGCCGGTCGCCTAGGGACAATCTGCGAAGCATTAATTTTAGCTTGGCGTAGGGATGTAGGGACAAACGGGCGCTACGTCATCGGCGAAGCCGTTCAATCAGCGGGCTCCTCGCGCCCCTCACGCGCTGCACGCACGCCTCGATGAACTTCGCAACATTCTGTCTCTCTCAATTAAATGAGCGTTCGAATGATTCACACCTCGCTCGGCGCAACGTCAGCGTCGCGAGAGTCCAATTAGCGCCTTCCGCAAACTTCAGGCAGAAAGTTGTGTTTGAGGAGTTTAGCGACCCTGGACGATGTTTCTGCTGAGTCTGAGTCCCTCTGGAGGCTTGAATCCCTCCATAGCTGGCGTTGTGGCTTATGTCGGTGCAGGGACAACCAGCAGGACACTTCTGACACCATGTATCGAAACCAGCGAGGAACCAAGACGACTGACTGTGTGAAGGAAACAAACGTTGACCCCTTAACGGCGGCTTGGGCACTCGTGCCTCGAGTCCCTATATGGGGTGGCTGAGTTGCCAGACCATGTTGCTGGCTCTGCCGTTACAGCAACAGCCGATGACAGAAACAAAGGAGCAGCCAAAGCCCCTCGATGGGTTCGCGTTTGTCTTACAAGTAGCGCCCAATGCGCTAGGGCATGAGGCCCGTGTCTTGAGCGGCCCTTGGAAGCAAAAGCGGCGTTGCACTGAAATGCGCGGCGCTTAGAAGCGAATGGCGGCGGAGCACCCGCTCGAGGCACGTGTCCGGGGCGTTTCCACAACAATGGTTGGCGGTACTTGAAAGCGTGAATTTTATCAAGGCACTTCAGGAGCAGCTAGGGTCTTCACCCTGAGACAGACATGTCTGTCTGTCTCAGGGTGAAGACATCCATTGTTGCCATAAATGTGCCAGCGCGTGACGCTCTCGCGCACTCGGTGCGTGACTTGGGCGGTAAAATGGCGTCTATGCATTAGCCAAAGCTACGCGCTCGAGCTGAGTGACACCAGATTGCACGCGCTTCAAAATGCACAAAGAAACGATTGGGCGGAAAAATGGATGAGATGTCACCACTCAAGCAAAAGCACACGTGTTTATGAAGGCTCTCTAGGAGCAGCTGAGATGCACCGCCATCTCTCGGGAGGAGTGCACAGCAGGGCACGACCAAAGCGGGTGCTGAGGCACCCGCGCTTGATCGCCCACGGCCGTACCCGCTGACACTAGTTTCCAGAAAATAATGAATAAATAAAGAGCAGCACAAGCTCCGCCTCCACCACGCGCTTCTTGCCGGCCTTTGGCTGCGCGTGCACCGAGTGGTATAGAAGGGCTCGCGCTCAAGGCAGATATTCGACTGCTACTCTAGACGCTGGTTCACACATTTGTGTCGGTTGCGTTCGGATGCAACCGAAACGACCGAAATGAAAGAGTCACCAAAACAAGAGTTCGCCGTACGCAGCGTGGCAAGCAAGGCAAGGGGTAGCTTCGCGAAGTAATCCATAAGTCACGGTTGTTCCGGTGTTTTGGTCACTTCTGTCGTTTCGGTTGCATGCGAACGCAACCGTTGCAAATGTGTGAGCCAGCGTTTATATGACGGAGTTTAAGAAGATAGTAGGGAGTTTAGTAGATCGTTTTCGCCGTCCCGCAAGGCCCTCCGCAACCCGCTAGGATAGCGGGAACTCCACAGTCAAGGCTATCGGCGCGCAGGCGCAGTAGCAACTTCGTTGCGGAACGCTTAGCGGAGGGGGCAGCGCGATCTTCGAAAACTCCCTGGTGTTTCAAGGCCCGTTACCGCTACGGGCGCGCGCTTCAGAGCATGCATCGAACTGGCAGCGCGAGCTCCCGCTTTAAATAGCGTGGCCTGAAAGCACGATCTACTAGAACTCTGTATAGCAATAAACTATAATGCATGAGCGTTCAGTGAAGAAACAGGTACGCAACATGGTTAATATTGTGCCGATTCACAAAAAACTGATGAAGTGACAAGTTCTCTGCTCTATCTTTGGGTTTCGTACACCAAAGTTTTGTGAACTTCGCAGACTGGAAAAGTCTCCTATAGTGACGTACACAATATAAAAAATGTGCTATTCTCTCGACCAGTTTTATTTTTAAAAAAGTTAAGTTTCTGAGAAATATATCAATAGACCAACCTGGGCCGAGTAGAATATTTATTTAACTAAGTACTCATTAATACAATTTCAAAATATGTGCCTTATGAAATAGACTATTTGGTATATGGTCATTTGCTACGACGTTTCAAGAAATGGGATAAATGAAAGGCCCCTTAAATGAAACCTGACATTCATCTTCCGTAACATTTTCCAGATGAAATTAAAGGGCGCAAAATAAATGATCTCCGATAAGTTCGGCTGAAGTCGAGCGCCAGGCACGACACCATGGACCTCTGTAGAAAGCTTTTGACTGGTTTGGACCGATGCGCTTTGTAGATTTCGGCGTCGCCAGCAATTACTAAAGTGCAACGCTGAACTCGGGCCATTTTCATGCAGACGGATTTTTTTCGGCATCACATATTGTGCATTATCAAGCATTCTCAACATGTCTGAAAAAGTTTCTTACGCGGTGCGCCCCAGCCGTTCTGATGAAATGAAATAATTGAATTCAACTGGTTATCTGACGAAAATCATTGAAGAAATTAAAAGACTGTAGACGTTGGACTAATTAAGCACTGTATACAGTATCTTAGAATTCTCAAATAAACCGATTAAGCGAATGTTTATACGAGAAAAAACGATTAAGAACGCCGAATACATGTAGGTGTGATATTGCAAACAAATTACTTGGCCAGAAATTGATGTACCATTATTTCTAGCGTCACAAAAAAAAAATCAGATTAAACGTTTGTTCCCTTGTCAGCGAGTTCATCCAGTTAATCAAAAGCCACTGTTTCACTGTTTTCTATCCGTTAAAACGTCAAAACACGATGCGTTCAGGAAACGCACGTGTTTATTTACACTGCGTATTTTGTAGCCTCCCTCGATATCCTTAATGCGCGGTCATTATATACTTACGTTGTGCTTCTTATTGCAAATATTCGCCACTATTAGTAAGCAAACCCGAGTTCTCGTACGTTACTGACATTTGAACCCCTTGTGCTGTCTTAGAGTCATATATGTGCTGAATGTGCGTCAGGGCTATCGCTGTTTGATGCGCCCCCACAGGCTCTTCACTCATAGCCGGCACGCCGAAGGCAAAAATAGTCATAATGTGTTACAAATGAACTGAAGAATTTGTGCACACACTGATGTAATGCAATTACGTGGCAAATATAAGTATCGGATGCCACTTTACGGACTAAGGTAAGAAACGCGGTGAAACGTGACTAAAACAATTGCGGTGGCTTAGCTCGGCTATGCCAGGATATACGTAGCGTGAGCTTATGCGCACAAAATGAGAGGCGCTATCAAGCGGCTCCGGTGCAGCGTCAGACTTGGCTACTGCGCAACGGAGGCGCACAGCTGTGCACGCGGCGGCGCCAGTGCGTCTGCCGCGGCTATGACGTCACTCCTCTGGAATGCGCAGACCGGCAAGGCGCGCGCGGCGGCGGCGGCTCCGGCGCCAGCTGTGCGCCGTGTGACGTAACTGCTCCTCGCAGATGCGCAGCCGTGCTGCGTGGCTCCGCATCTGCGAGGATGCGGAGCCACGCGAAACTGCTCAACCTCGGCCAGTGTAGATCACGCTACAAAACTCTAATTCAACGCACCAACGAAGGCGCGGAGTAGCGCGGAGGGAAGAGCGGAACGACGGGTTGAAGCAACCTAATCGCGACCGCATCACCTGATTTTAAGATGGGAGCGCCCATGCAGAGGAGGGAGAAAAGGTCTATAGGCTCCGCACTGTTGTTTTAAGCATTTAAAAGATTGCGAGGCCAGAAATATCATCTCAAAGGCAACGACATGTGTTGCATCTGGTATAAAGGTAATCCAAAATAACCTACTCAGAAAAAAAAAAAAAGAACTCAAATTTTGCGCAAACTTGTGTGCAGAGGCCGGCTTTGTGGTTAAAAAAGTGTCTAGTATTAATGCTAAACACATATTGATATGTTGTCTTACTAAACTGCACATAAATTACCCTAGAAGGCTGTTGAACATATATCGTTATAGTTTGAGATCGATTGCGAATCAAACATTTCTTCGACGACATTCTCCAGAATCTTGCCGTCCCTCTCGGCTTCTTTGGGATTTCATTTTATTAAAACGTGGGTGTCTTTATATTAGTGAACGCCCGACCAAACCCGCCTTCGCCGCCCCGATGATCATATAGACCATTATATTTAGCGCTCTCTGGGCGGCACCATTTTGTTCGACTGAATTTCCCGGGTGTATGGAGAGGGCGCTGCTGTCCCTCTCCATACATCCGGGAAATTCAGTCAATCAGTGGATTCGGCGGGGTAAAACGAGAGAGAGGGCACGCGCCCGACTCCGCTAGCAGACGAAAAAACGGTAAGTTGCCATTCTCCATCTTTGGGCTGTATCGGCGGGCTGTACGGAACATCGAACTCTCGCTCGTCGCTGCCGTTGTAAAGTGGTTCGCGTTCTTAGAATAGTTATGGCTACTCCAAAATCAGCCTAGAGCTCTCTGTTGTTCTACTTCGGTAAATGATCAACTGACATATCTTTTTTCCGTTACTTAAATAGCAGTTGAGTCAGCCGGCAGTACTATACCCTCAACTACTGCGTGTATTGCGGCAGGAGAGCACGTTTTTATTTATTATTTCAGACATCCACTCATGGTCGCTAAAGGCCTACACCAGTACGAACTTTGTATAGCAAAAAAGGTACAACCACCGGATTCACTTTTCGCCGGAGAGACCGGCCAGTCTGACACAGTTTTCCCTTTTTTTTTTTTATTTGCACGCAGATAACAGCGCAATTGCACTCTGTTAGTCTTTTTTATCTAGCATAGTATTACACGATAACTGGCGTACCAAAATCTGCGCAACTGCGCTTGAAATTCCCAAAATGACGCGATTTTAAACAGAGTTTGTACTCCAGCCTGATGCTAGGTACTGCCCACTCGGCGGAGCAGACGACGTACGGGCGAGAGGGGAGGGCATTTTTTTCTCTTTTTACACTCTCTGCTATGACCCTAATGGGACGGTCTATAGTGCCAGGTACGAAGGAATTTCCTGGTTCATAGTTCGACGAGCTGGAGGTAGCGCCTTGACAATTCAACGTTCCAGGACCAATCATCTTCGAGCTTGCCGCCCGAGCTCTGCCCCGTGCCGTCGTCGTATTTATCTTTCTTGGCACCCGCGGCTCCTTGTCCGATCCTCCCGCGGCCGCGATCCACATACTTTTCCACAATTCCCCCCCCGCCCCCCCCCCCCCCCCCCCACACACACACGCACAAAATTTCCGCCACACCTTGTTTTAATCGTGGAACTGCAGGGGATTGAGAACGATTCATAGAGGAAGCCGAAGGGCTCAAACACTGGCGCGTCCTTGACGGGCATTGGAGCAACGACGTGCGCGGTGCAGGTGAACGTCGATGGGGTCTTTAAGGCGACGGCTGTTGGGACTTGAACGGCAATGGTGGCGACGGCGTGGCCCCCAAAAGGCTGAAAAAGCCTTTTTTGGCGGAGCAGCTAAACTGCGGCATTCACGTTGGAATATTTATTCGCTCCTGGTTCATACCTCTGGCCTATTCTGCCTCCGGTGGAAGAGGGGAAATGGGCCCAGAATGCATGTCCTCATCGTTCAGGGTGCGCACCATGGGGAATTAGCGTATAACCTCTTAAGGGCGGCTTGATGGTGTCGCCGAGCTGACGTGCCCCTGGTCTTGGTTAGCGTTTTCACAGTCGTCGAGAGACGAAGTGGACTGTCCCATATTACTCGGACGCCCTGCAGTGGCCGCTATGTTCAAGGGGGGCCTGCTCTATGCTGGTAACTCACCCCGATGGCGGGTGGCGGTGATCCATTCCGCGGAAGGTTCGCGGAAGGTTCGCTTTTTCGCTTGTTCAAGCGAAAAAGAGAGCTGCATGATGGACACCTGCTCGAAATGCTCAGAACTGGAACCGCTAAAAAATTTCTCCAAAGCAAGACTCCCGAAGACGACGAAACAAAGCAAAAGCGGTTGGTTAACTCGGACATGTGCCTGCTCATGACAGTTGTATCGGGTACCACAGAAGTAGTGGGAAAACTCCTCGAAAAGCTGGAGAACTGGAAATGTTATCACTGGGCGCGTTAAGTTGCGCACCTTTACACCTACTTCGACCCTCCGAGTTTCATGCTCCGAGCGCAGAAACTAAGCGCCGTAAAACGCACAGGAGCGCGACACACCGAGGCTGCATTCCAAACCTACTCAAATGAATGAGTTATCCTGGCGGATTATGTCACGTGACAACAAAACTCGAGAAACACTGATCCCGGGTAGGTTTTTGATGACTCACTTTGCCCTAGAGAAAGATCGAGTGAGTTTTGGAACACGGCCAGAAACTA
This sequence comes from Ixodes scapularis, assembly GCF_016920785.2. Classification (NCBI taxonomy): domain Eukaryota; kingdom Metazoa; phylum Arthropoda; class Arachnida; order Ixodida; family Ixodidae; genus Ixodes; species Ixodes scapularis. The sequence goes on from NW_024609879.1 coordinate 13,949,097, forward strand.
TTGACGGGCCACACGAGCTCCTTCCGATCGTGGATACAGGTGGCAGAAGCCGAAAATATTTCGAAGGTAAATAATTAGGCCCGTGTGGAGCGGCAGAGTCTAAAGCAAAAGAGACGGCGACGTTATGAAGTTTCTACGAACGTTTTAATATTCCTGAAAGGTTCGAAGAGTCGCTTCGTGCACACATGAGGAAGGTTACCTTGGCCGATCTATTCTTGATCATGCGTGCTCTTCCAAATTAAATTAAAGAAAACATTCTTGAACCCGCTCGTCGACGAAGGAAACTCTTTCCTTTCTAAGAGATTCCCTGGTTCCGTCGATTCCGTCTCGCAGTGAGACAGAAGCTACTCCGATACCGGCAGACCGTCGTTCGATAGCTCGTCAATTCGTTTTTAGGAGGTATGCATGAACACACCTTTCCCGCAACGCTAACTGGTGTTTCGGCTTTCCGATCTAAGTATCTTTATTCGCTGCGGCAGGGCTAAGCATTCCAGTCAGGGCAGCGGTCCGACTGAATTTTGGTCACAACTTTTCTGTTACCGAGCTATCCGCACGCTCGTTCGATGGATCAATTTGTTTTCAGGCAAGACGCACGAACAAACCTTTTTCTTAACTCTCACTGATGTTTCCGCTTTGAAATCTAAGTATATTTATTCGCTGGGCCAACGATTATAAAAGGGACAGAACAGTCCGAATGTCTTCTCATATCGACAATTTCTCTGTCGCCGTGCTACTGGCACGCTACCGCTTAATAGATGAATTTTTTTTTAGGCGAGATGCACGAACAACTTATTTTCGAAACGCTAATTGCTCTTTTGGCTTTCAAATAAAATCGTTTTTACCTGGTCGATTAAGCACTAATCGAGTAAAAAGAGAGCGGTCCGGCTGCGCCTTTCGACTCGACGGTCTCAACAGCAGCGCAGCCATCGTGTTTGTTTACGTGACATCACGGAGCGAGAAGAAGTCACTCGCGCTCCGAGAATTTCTGGGTGCACGAAGAGCGCGCTCGAGTGTCAGTCTCCGGCGACACTCCTGTCCGTTCAGTAAAGGGAGCGCCATACTCTCGTGCTCCGGAGCACGGACTTAACGCGCCCATTAAGTGAGAAAAGTTCAGTGAAATTATATTAGGTTTCTGAAATCGACACTTCCACCAACCGAGGCCATTGTCACCATGAACTTTGCAGAGAACTACAACTTCATTGTTCAGGACGCTGCACATTCCTTCCATTGGAACAGCATGCAAGCGACCATTCATCCTGTTGTTGCCTACACTTGAAGCATGAAGGAAGACATTTACTCGTACATTGCTCATTCATTGGTGCTTGTGTCCGACTCCGTTCAATATGACAACGCGGCAGTGCATGCATTTCAACACCATTTTCTGCAGGAGCTCAGAAAACAAAAAGCAGACCTCGGCAAATTTTATTACTTTTTTACGAATGACGCGGCTTCTCAGTATAAAAACACGAAAAACTTCCTTAACCTCTGTTTTCACAAAGAAGACTTCGAGTTAGAGCGACGTGGCACTTTTTCGCCCCATCTCATGGAAACGGCTCTTGAGGTGGGTTAGGCGGCACTACAAAATGCTGGCTAGGAAAGATAGCATCCAAATGCCATTTTATAATCAGATCATCACAGCAGAAGACTTTTACGAATGGGCGAAAGCTTAAATGGAAACTGTGAACGTCAGATGGGTTTCAAATAGTGTCGTCGCAGCTGAGAGGCAAAGAGTCAGCAACAGCTATGAGCGAGCAAAAGCCATACCAAAAACACGTCAATACCATTAGGTGGCACCTATAGGACACAAGCATATGGTAGCTAAAATAACATCGGCATCAAACGTACAGGAGGAGTTCTCCATTTGACGCTTAAAGGGGTACGGAAACAAAATTTTAGCGCCGATCTTTCTGCATAAATATGGGCTAGGGACAGGCACCACCTCGGAAATAACAATATCGCGCTGTAAAACACATGAGAACTAATTTTAAACCTAATTAAACGATTTCAAATTCACATCTGGTGGATGGTGTGAAGTTCTCGTGACATCACTTGTGGCATAGGAGCAGCGCCGTTCTGCGGCAATACGGCGTGCCGGCAGAATTAGCCTAGGCCTGAACGCGTTTGCAAAGCTTTGGCGGAGAAAGCCAAAGCGTCGTTGGCCACTGTGAGCGCGTTCTCGTTGCGGCTCTTTGCACGGCACGACCCGAGCATGCTTCTGGCACGGCCGGTATTAGTTGCTGCGAGTCACGAGCTGCGAGCCGACGTTAAAAAAAGATATATTTGAACTACAAGAGTGTCAGCAATAGCCAGGCAAATACCTGTTCACACTCGATCGGAGCGGACACGCGCGTTTGATTATAGTGCTGGATTCGCTCTAGGCCGCGTTTCGGTAAGCGCTTCTGGACCGATCTTTTACGATTGCAACTCGATACTGACATGACACTCGGCAAAGAATGGTTGGACCACGGTTGGACCGACGTCGCGTAGCTCCCACGAACTGCTATAGCTCGACAGTGACGTAGCGTCGTGTCAGAATAAAAATGGCATACTAATAACAAGGTGTACATACCGTGTTGCGAAGGTAATCCTTATGGTGTTTATTTGAGCTCTATATCACACACAAAACAAGGAGATAGATGATGTCGTATTACACCTGAGACTGCGGTGGAAGAAATCGGAAGAACTTTCAGTAGAAGGAACAGACACAGGGAACGTCTCTGTTCCTTCTACTGAAAGTTGTTCCGATTTCTTCCACCGCAGTCTCAGGTGTAATACGACATGATTAGCTACCACCAGCTCGCCTGCACACTCACCGTCTTTTCACTAAGGAGATAGAATCAATGAGAGTCCCTTTTCAACGATAGCGTTCGTCACCGCTGTCTCGGAAAACGAGGAGATCGAAATGACAAGGGGAAAAAATTGACCTCTGAAATTTAGTTCAGGGATCAAACTATTCATTCGGGAAGGGTCCACAAGGGTCACGCGGGCATATTCCATTCAGCAGGCCAGCCGGTCATGGGCAGACGGTCTTGGCCAAGGACCGCCGGAGCAACGGTGCGCCGAGTCGGTGTTGCTGCTAGGCCTACTATATTTTACCGAGCTCGCTTGGTCGGTAGAATCGTGGCCGTTGTAGCTCTTCTCGGGTGTTTGTGGATCCTGCGTTCTTGATCGTCGTGGTCTGTTTCAAGTGCTCCTCCCTTTTTTTCTTGCTGGTCGAACTCGGGGCGCACGAAAAGAGCAAGTAGAAAAATAAATGTCCGTTGGTCGTCGCTACCAAGTAACTGAGCGACGCTGTCGGCCGTGTTGATTTGATCGTAAAAAGTGCGTAAGACAGCTGCGTAGCTGTCCTAACCTGCGCAAAAGTTACGGCAATTTAGTTTCGAGAATACGGGTTTTCTCTCAAATTTATCGTACACACTTTTTTCGTCGCAAGTTCGCTTTGAGAATCCGGCCTCAGAGCTGGTTTTGTGTTTTGTCAGTGGTGCCGTGGTTGCCGACTTGCCGTGGTGCAGCGCGCGTGCAGCCCTTGAACATCTCAAACGGCCACGTTGACACAATTCGTAAATCGTCGGCGCGCCACCAAGTGGCAACGCTCGTAACCACAACAGCCACGCCGTAGCCTTTCCCGTCTGGCACAAGTGCCCAGGCAGCACAAGGTGTTGGGCCAATATTGGAAGAGCATTGGCAAGAAAAGGTCCAAGCCAATCTGCACCCAATATTGTCTATGCCATTATATAGCATCTTCAGTGATGGCCCAGCTTCTCCAATGACCAACCAATATTGGAAGCACATTGGCATAAAATGGGTAATCTTGGCCTGTCAGTTCCATTCACTTGCGAATATTGGATGAACACTGGCATAAAATGGACAATGTTGGCCTGTCAGTTCCATTGGGTCGCGAATATTGGATGAACACTGGTATAAAATGGGCAATCTTGGCCTGTCAGTTCCATTGGCTTGTGAATATTGGATGAATAGTGGCGTATACCGGACAATGTTGGCCTGTCAGTTCCATTGGCTCGCGAATATTGGATGAACACTGGTATAAAATGGGCAATCTTGGCCTGTCAGTTCCATTGGCTTCCGAATATTCGATGAATACTGGCGTAAACCGGACAATGTTGCCCTTTGAGTACCGTTGGCTTGCTAACATTGGATGAACACTGAAATAAAATGGTCAACGTTGGCCTGTCCGTGCCGTTGGCATTCCAATATTTGATGGGGACTGAAAATGGACACTGTTGGCTTGTCTGCAGCATTGGCTTGCCAATGCTGGACAAACACGAGCTTATAATGGTTACTGTTGTCTTGTTAGTACCATTCGCTCATCGTCATTTCAAAAACACTGTGGCATATAATGGTCAAAGTGTGTTAGTCTCACAACACCATTGGCTTAATAGTGGAAGCATGTTGAAATAGGCTGGTTTTGGCAAATTTCGTTTTACCTCAACAAGTTCAAATTGCTCGAGCGATTGTCAATTGAATGTTATTTTTTCAAAGCGCGATTGAGGTGCTTTTCTGCAAAGTAAACAAAACAATAACAACGTACAGAACTTAATGGCGATGTTTTGCTCCTTCACTGTGTATACTAAGGAGTCGCGAGCGATATGGGCTCATCAGGACCGCCCACTGGGGAAAAAAAAAAGAAGAATCGATGTGCGCGTTATAGTCACCATAATAGATTATTATGTTGACTTTATGATCTTGACAGAAAAGCTTCGTGCTCTAACTACGAGCTTGTGGGCTGCACCTCGTGTCAGGTGAAGAACTTCTTTGCGATTGATTGGGACAAGACAATATTCTGAAATGTGGTTGTACAATGACGGCTCTATGACTTTACGGCACTACTGGTGCTACAATAAGAGCCCTAATGCCACCTACATGGCGCCAAGGCACTGATAGCAGACGACAATGTTGGTTTGATATGGAGTCTAGCCCCTTTTTTCCGCATTTGATTTATCACTGTCTCTTTTCAATATTGACATTAGGCTCCGAGCTGATTTCAGAGCTTCGTGTCTGTCAGTCCTTCTCCGTCCACTTGCTGTAGAGTTTATCATGTCTAAGCAATCTCTTCTAAATAGACCCTTTCAGAAATTCAGTGCCATCTGGTGGTTTGTAAAGCAGTTTAGGTTTTGCCCTATCAATGGCGGAAATGAACTTGTATCGGCACCGTCACTTTCGCAAGTCGACGGCACGCGAGGAATTGTTCAGTGTGAGTTCTTTCTCGATCACTTTCAGGTCGATGGTGACCAAGAACGTGCATTCAGAACAAAGCTCCAACCCACTGAGATGCCTCGAGAAAATTCTATACACCAAAGTGCTTTAAAGCCGATTGTGTGCCACGACAGATTGACTGAATCTGAGCAATTAGAAATAAACGCTTACGTAGCTCTTGTGTTCCAGCCCTACTTCGCTTCGTACTGACCCCCGAACGTACAGGCCTCGCAATATCCGCTTAGGAGCATCTTCAACGTCTTCCTTTATCAGTCACTAGAAGGCCGCCATTCGTATGGCACAGGTGCCGTTCCACAGATGATGATAGTGATCAAAGTGGCCAGACTGAATTTCGGAAAGGGTCTATTGGTTTTTGGAAACCCGGATAGCAAATACCAGCAGAGAGAAACAAAAGAACTGGAGAGAGAAGTATGCAGGGGAGGGGTCGCGCCGACGGCCTCGGAACTAACATCCCTGAACGGCTTCCCCTCCCATTTTCCCCACGCCGTCACTAATCTCTCCTTTGTGGGTGAAGAGGACTCGACGACCTTGAGGGAGGAGGACACTGCACATTCCTAAGCTGACAGTGCCGGGGAAGCTACGCGCCGGCCGGACCGGTCATCACCTGCACCGCTCTCTGCGCGTGGTTACGGGAGAGAGTGTGACCACGTGAATAAAAATAAACCTGAGGTTGGTTCACCGAGCTTCTTAGCTTCCTCTGCACTCTCAGCTTAGGGGTGATGGAGTCCAGACCGCGAAACACACGCACACACGCACACACAAGCACACAGAAAGTGGGATCGCGAGCACCAAGGCCACACGATAAGGCAACGACTGGAAGGCGGTGGGGACGGTCTCCTCAATTTCCAACACGCGCATCCGCGAACTGCAAGTGGGCAGGTGCGCTTCGCAAATTATGCATGTCTTTTGTTTTTTTTTGTGGCAGAAATAGTTTTTTTCTCTAAGGAACAAGAATGGCAAGGTAATCATGCTGATACCAGAACACCGTGGGTCCGTTTCCAGGTTGTCCGAGTGCATTTGATTGCTTAGCAGACTGCTTTTATCGGGCGAAGCGGCTCGGCATCTCCGCCATCCATGGGCAAGAACGGTGGTTCTAGAGTTCCGATCACCAGCAGCGCATTTTGTCTTAGTGCCAAGTGCGATCTTCAACATGCGGATTGCCAAGACCATTTATATTCTTTCGGCAGCGCCTACATACCGGTGATCTTCCTTTGTTGTGGGCATACATGTTACCACTAGCTTCGACGGACCGAAGACACGACGGACCGCTTTCTCTTCCATGTGAGTGACAAGGAGAGGTCCTCTTGACCATTGGGGATTGGTATTCTTGCTGCGCAATGTACGTTTTGTCACTTTCCGATGAGTTTGAACCGTGTCGGACTCTGTGCCAGGGATCTCCGACGAGTTCAACGCGGAGTCCACAGCGATCGGCCCGAAAGGCTCTGTACAGCGCTATTTGTAGTGCTTTTTATTCTAATAGACCGCGAGAGGCGTTCTGATTGGTTATTTCTGTGCTCGAAGTTTTTTTTAATTCATTTTTCTTGTTAAAATACGGCTGTCATTTTGGCGGCAGATGGGTGCTGCAGTAAAAAGTCCTCCAGGTATGTCCAAAGCCGAATACTACAAAGCGTTGAGTAGTGCTTATTTGAAAAGGTTCGGCTTGTTGGGTGCAAGTTAAGTGTCAGCTATGTCACCGCGCTCTGCGAGTGTAATTGCCACTAATTGTCTTTACAGGGCAAGCTATTTTATATGCGTGATTTTTTTTTTGAATTCTTGATTGATTCAAGCATAAAATTTTGTTGAACTGTCATGTTCTTACGTGTAGAAATATCAGTGTGAACTTAGATGGCGAGATTATAACTCTTAAAACTTCTTATTAGGGGTGTGCGAATACTCGAATATACGAATTCGAATCGAATAGAAAGATCCCGAATAATTCGATTCGCGAATCGAATTCCTAGTATTCGGTCACTCGAATATTCGATATATTCGGCCAAAGACGCGCGGTCGGCGCGGAGCTGACAAAAAAGCCGTTTTTTCTCCCGATGTAAGCGCCGTGATATTAGACAGACGATGCGAGAAACAGCTCTTGGTCCTACCATTCCACAAAAATCTAACGCGCAGGTTAGAAAAAAGAAAAGTAACGAACGCCACGAACTTTATAGCACGAAGATTTACTCACGATCGTGACACAATCTTCCATTGAATCACAACCGAAACAGAGAAGCCGGAATTCCGCGCCATGCCTAATTCTTTTGACGAGTAAAGCCCCTCGTTTCAAAGTGAAGCGCCGATGTAGAACACACTTGCCGCATTCACAGAAATCGGCGACTGCACGATCACACAAAGAAAACTACGTTAACCACGCCGATGAAACCAGCCGAGTTATCGTCGTCGTTCTTTTGGAACCGCAAGCGCCGAAAGCCGCAAATTCTGATTCGGAACGAAACGGAACGGAAAAATAGTGTGCCTAGATTTGATAGGGTTTCCAACCGTTCAGTAGCCGCGCTTGAATTTTGAACTGCGAGAAGGTGACGAAAAGACGAAAGCGTCGATCGGGATCGGGCAGGCAGGGCAGGCGTCGTCGCTCTTTTGTTTGCTCGCCCTCTTTCCACGCGACAACACAACACATGCGCACTTACGACCAATCTGCGCTGGAGCCGTCTCCGTAATTTCAGTTTCGCTTGCTTCCTCTTTTAAATCAAGGCTCTCTAAAACAGGAGAGATACGGCGGAAAAATGGATGCATAGAGGCAGTCGGACGGTGACTTGCGCCACCTAACCACGTTTTGTTTTCTTGCTTCAGATTATATTGTTTAAGCCTGTTTACTCAGATTTAACACCTATATGTTTATTTATGGGAAATAAAATCGCCGGTGTCCTTTTTCTTCCTTAAAATGGAGACCAAATATCGCAAAATGCCCCTTTTCTGAGATACACAAATATATATATATATATAAAAAGTCGCGGTGTTAAATTGTGCTTTTAACGAGAGAAAAAAAAAAGGCACGCGTGGCTGTAACTTTTCTTGTTTTTCTTTTCTGTGTGTGACGTTTAGGGTAGATAGATTATGTTTGCGACATAAAATTGGATCTTTAGTGCCCAACGTCCAACAGCAACTGCTTTTTTTTTTTTTTCACCAGAACTTTTTTACATTTTTGCTATTGTTCTGTACAAGATGCATATTCTACACCAGGCGCATACTCTCATTCGCAGCACACTTTGAGAAATTCCTACAAATAAAATCACTATTCGATATTCGATTCGATATTCGGCTTTTTTTTCTTGATTCGATTCGGTATTCGATTCGAGAACTACTATTCGGTATTCGCACACCCCTACTTCTTATAGCTAGATGAAAGGTTAAGGGACGCCATGATGTTGCAAGATTAGAGCTAAGCAAATGATAAAATAACCTTCGTACTATTCGAATATTTTTTTTAGGTCACTATAAAGATCTGAATCTAGATCGATCGAGTTTTGAGTAAGGACAAGTCGGACGAACAAAACAATAGTAAGCGCCTGGGCCGTCTTGCTAGAAACAGCGTCTCAGCCGAGACGGGGGAAGAGAAAGCACTGTCAAAGCCAGCGTACGAGCTGAACGGGACTCAAGCCTCGACTGAAGACGCTCGCGCGTTCCAGCCTTTACAGTGCTTTCTTTCACCCAGTCTGAGCTGAGACAGTGATTTCAGCAAGCTGGCCGCGGTGTCTTTCCTGTGCATCTATTTATTTTAGAAGGCAGTACTAAGTTTTTTATATACTAAATAATGAAGAATAATGCACTGGAAAAGAAAGTTTATCATATAAAAAAGTAAACATAAAAAAGTCGGTAGGCTTTTCCGAGATTTTATACTTGAAGAGCAACTGAACCGATTAATCGAATATTTAATTAAAGGGCAGCGATTACTAATGAAGCTCTGTTTTATTTTGATATTCATTATTGACAGGCGTAAGAGAACAGAGCCTCTGAAACCCTTCACCTGAATCCAACCCCCCCTTCTGTCTCTTTCAGAATCCTGTGGTCATGCCCCTGTGTGGTATCCCCTTCCTTGCCCAGCCCTCTGCCCTGTCCACTACCGAGCCTGCCGCCGACCCTGCCACCGAGTCTGCCCAGGCCCCCGTGGTTGCACAATGTTTTAAATATATTTGTTCGATCTAAATAAATTATGAACTGTCAAAAGTTATGAACAATTCATTTCCATGCTATAATGATTTCTAATGTGCCAAAATATGGTCAAATTGCCGCATTATTAGATTTTAGTATAAGAAAGAAAACGGTGCTTCAGGAAAAAGGGAAAGATACTTGCTTGGTTCTCTGCACTGTTTTTGTGACACTGGTTAGAACACTGGCTGAAAAATAGCATCTAATAATGTCATAGACAATAGATGCGAAAATTGCCAGTCTATTAAACTGGATGCCAATATTGGAATAGCCGATATTTAAGCCAATGTTGGAAGAGCCAGTCTGTAAGGCGTTGGATGCCAATGTTGGTTCAGGCAACGGTGAAACTTCTATGCCAATATTGGATAAAAAAGCGGAAACCACGTTGCTCCAACGTGGGCTAGAACGTTGGCAAACCAGTGGTCCAACATTGGCATCAATGTTGGACCACCATTGGATCGGGTAGCGTTTTCGAAAATGCCAACGTCAGACCAATATTGGAACCATTTTTTGCCAACATTGTGCCAACGGGGGTCCAACAATAGTGTGCTGCCTGGGTGACGTCACGAATGCGCCCAATATCCCAAGACGCATCGCGCTCTCCGATGGCTGATTTGCGAGCGCGCGCCCAATCGGGCCCCTCAGGGTGAAAAATATAGCCATCCGTTCAAAATACAAACGCGCGATTATGATTTACGGATATCATTTATCATATTAAACCTATTTCTGACCATAATCGGTGTATTTCAAGTTTCGCTTCAGTATCCCTTTAAGACAGTGCAGCAGACGGACCATACAGATGATGTTCCAGACCTGTGTAGTGTTCTAGACAATTACGTGAACTGAAAGAAAATGAAACACTGATAGTCTAAATGTGATATAGTATTTCTGGACATTTATTTCTAGACATTTATGAACATAACAAAAAGAAATGTCGGTGACCTACAAATGTGCCTCGTTTTGCCTTTAATAAAATGTATCCCTAACAATATTTGGAGTAGTCGCTATTCAACTCGCAAGCGTACCCGGACTTATTGTTTAGAGCAAAAAAATATGCACTCTTTAGCCAGTATAAATAGACATGCCATAATTTCAACATTCACAGCGTTAGCTAGACAAATATAATTAACGAAGTTAAGGGTCACATGCAGTGTTTCACTCGACCGTAACAGACGACGGCGTCAGTTGCCGACGTGGTGGACGCCTGAAGGCAATAACGTTCTGGTTCCTAATTAAAAAAAATCTAAAATAACAAAATTATTTGTCATATTTTTTTATATGTTGAACAGATGGGGTCGGTTGAACCTTCGCCTAATATAGAAAATGCGAGCACCGTTGCCCACATGGCTTTTTCTTTACCCTCTATATTGCCAATTTTGAAGAAAGTGACATATTCACCATTTAATTAAAAATTGGCCGAATAATGGTTTACAATTGTAATGCAACCTAGTCGAGCATAAGGTTCAGAAAAATAAGTTAGAAAAGTTCCTTAATCAAAGTGTAATTTGAAGTTGACAAAAAAATAAAGAAACCTTAAATATTTGCTTCGATTCGGAGTGCCTGTCTGGACTCAAAATGGCAACCTAAGATGTTTTCCCCTTAAGGTAAAATAGAATATATTAGTGCCCAATTGTATGCAAACCTAAACTTACATTGTATGAATAGCTTTTTTTCTGCAAGCTTTCGAAGTACAGAAGGCTTTCTCCAATTTCCCGCCCTTTGGAGCATGACGTAAGCAAAAATAAACGTAATTAAACCCTCAAACTTAGCTATTCTTACTTTCGGACGTGTCTTACTCATATTATTTTTTCCAAGCATATCCAAACAATGACGAAAACTGCCGTTTCCTTTGGAAGGGAATGACCCAGCAGCAATCGCCTGTTCCTCTTGGACGAGTGCTTGTTGGTCGGTTGAGAAGTTGCCGTACTCTATCGTGAAAGGTGCTTCGGGGGTCACTTTCTCCATTTCGCTGCCAAGGATAAGTGTCGTAGTTCTGACGTTGTTGATGGTTCTTTGGCAACCTGAGGTCGATGAAGTAATCGCACGGTGCGCATCTCATCTAAGTGCTGACCGAGCGACATAATAGGAAGTTTGCGCAGATCGTTTCCACCGTCCCGCAATGATGATGATGTCTCTGTTTTTCTAATCGCCAACATATAGGGTCGTCACAAAACATGGTTTTAAGCGTGCAGAGCCTGTAAAGACACCACAAACAGTACGTTTGGCGGCAAGTTTACAGTGGGTGTCGTCTGTGTTCTGTTAGAGACTACTGCAGTCAACACAATCACTTTATTTTGTCTAGCATTGATAATCTTTGGAATAAAATTTATTCACAATTTGCATTTGAATTTTATTTCAAAAATATACATTGCATGTTGAAAAGTAGTCTGAGAAGAGCTGGTAGAAGGGTGACTTCTAAAATATTTTCGAAGCCCGGCAGAAACAGTCCTTAATAGAAATATATTGTAGGAATATTCTAAACTTATTAAGCTAGACAATATTATTTTTTGCATCTCTTTCTTTGCTGGTAACCATTCCACACGCAGTACGGACATGGCCAACCGCAGTCGCTTTTGCTTGAACACTGAAAAAATAAAAGCATAATGGTAATTATATTTACTATTAAGATAACAGGTGTAAGGCAAATCACATATATTTAAATTAATGTTTCCAACTAATATATTGTGACACCTATAAAATCACAAAGAAATAAAATGAGATTCAGAACATCTGCGTTCAAAATTACAAAAGAAATAATAGGCGAATACGTTTTTGCCCAGTGATTTTCTGAGCACCTTAATATTTGAGCATAAGAAATAAATAGTTTTTTCGCGTATTGAATATGATAATACAACACATTTGTCTGTTTACCGGTAGTGCTAACTCAACCTTGGTACTTGCTCTGCTTCATGTAACATGTACCCAAGAATGAATCTGGTGCAATGTGAAGCATTCGAATTATTCCACATAATTTAACACATTTTCCTGCGGAGAACGCAAGTTCGGAATACATTGCGGGTCAACTTCATTAAAACAATTTTTTAGCTAAAAGGTGAGTAAAGATATTTGATGAGGTGTCATCGTGATTTGAAATAGATTGCGCCCATAACGAGGACAGATTTGATTGACGTATTATTCGTTAAAAATGTATACGATTTATTTATTTCATTAGCCTCAGGACCCATATAGGGCGTTGAAAAGGGGGTGAGTACAATGTGTTTACAAAGTACAAGGATTAATTCACAGTACAAAAAAGTATAATAAACAAATTGCAGAGTTATAAGAGTAATCAATTATGGTTGCATTGAAAGCAGAAATATCTTCAATAGCGGCGATGTGTGGTGGAAGGTGGTTCCACTCCGGACAAGGTTTTCGCAAGAAAGAATAAAAAAAATGTTAGTGCTGCAATGAGGTATGGCAACTTTGTATTGGTAATCAACTCGGGATGAAAGGAATGAAGGCTGTAAAAGGAGTTCGTGTTTGAACACTTGGTTATGAAAAAAAAAACGCGCAGTTTTTCTTCGAAACGTTAGTTTAGGAATACCAGCATTAGACTTCATTAGTGACACGCTAGCAAGGCAGTAATAACTAGGGTTAAAATAAACGGGCTGATTGATTTTGAACAGATTCAAAGGCATCAATTACATAACGTTGTTCTGGATCCCATATGGCAGAAGCATATTCGAGCTTTGTGCGGATGAGTGTACGGTAAAGAAAACGCTAAAGAAAAAAGGGGCTTGAGCGAAATTTTGGCGTAAGTAGCCGAGGATGCGATTATAATTGTTAATAATTGGTGGTAATATTGAGCTAATGACACTGCATGCATACTGTTTTTCATTACGGCACGCTATACCTACTGTTGCCTAAGTTTCACGCAGATCAATGCGACATCTATTGTCGTTCGTCTCCATTTAAGCACTCATCCTATTAACTCCTAAAAAACCTAACGCTCCAGAATTCATTCAAAGCATGCATGTTGTTCGAGAACATGTTTTTAGGTAAAAACGAGTGCTCAGAACCTATATTCTAAATTCTTCGGTAAACGCATCTGAATATCAAAATTCAGTGTATTCCAAGCTGCGCGTCATGACTCAAGGCTGTTTGGTACAAACGCAGAGGGGGTCGCAACCCGGCTTCTGAAGCAAAATAAAAACAAAAATTAACACAACAGAAACTTGACTTTTCACCGGTGGACATAATGAAAACAAATTAAAGGTTTCAGCTCAACGATGAACCTAAATTGAGAGTGGCAGTGTTCACACCCTGGTCTTGTTTTGAGAAACTGAGCTCTTACAAACGAGCTCACTTTACTCACTGGTAGCATTCGTTCCTGCCGTCATGTTTCTTTTTTTTTTTATTTTGGCTGTGTTTCTAGTCTAGCTTATGCATAATCACTACATGCATTTTCAATCAATATTAAAAAGAATTACATATATTAAAGTTTAAAATTTTAAAAACATGTGGCATCGCGAATATTTTTTTAGGGGGGGGGGGGGGGGGAGGGGGGCGGGTGGTTGCAAAGGAATATCTCAGATATGATGGATCGCAGAGCAGGAGAGTTTGGGAAGCAATGCTTTAATTTCTAGGACAACCTTTTTATTACCTTCTGTAGGCGTTGTTGCACCGATATTGTTTCCAAACGAAATTCCGGGAACTCAAGCCATAACCCCGCTGGTCTATTATTCCATCTGCGTTTTGAGCCTGATTCACAGCATCGGTTGCGCAGTCTCGTTTGCATGAGTTTTATTTTTATCACTCAAGCGTGTCGGTCAAGTTAAGGTCGTCATCTCTCTCACTTGATAGGAGCGCTTCAGGTCACTTCACTTAAAGTCAAGTAGAGAAATTATCTACTTATTTGCTCTACGCGTGTTTGAACGCGGGAATGTATCCGTTCTTAAGGCATAATTGATTTACATCTGCTGATATCGCCTTGTTCTAGGTGGATTAAAGTGCAGAAGACTGAGTAGCTTAACATTTTGCCAAAGACATACATCTTAGAATTGCTCTTTATTTTGCATAATGTTGATGACGGGATATCTTGTTGGCAGATTCAGTCGAACGCCGATGTGGCACGATATATGGTAAGTGGCGATTAAGTTTAAATATGCTACTTGCTTTCCATTCTCATACAACGATTACGCATTCTGCTGTTCTAGTCCACTGCAAGACATGTCCGTAAGTGGTGACAACCCAGGAGACTTCGTGACGTGGATATTGTGCCGATTGAAACATCAACCGATGCAATCATGTCGGGCTGCCAATGGTTCCGAATGGACTGTTGATTGTTCCTGGCTGTATGTCAAGCATCTGTGATGGACCGATATTGCCACTCTGACTCACAGTCACACTGCGCTTATCGGCTTTCTGGTAACAAACGGCAGCTTCCGAAATGCCCTCAAGATTCCTTGGTGGCTTTACTGGTTGTACATATAATGTGTTTGTCTGCAAGTGAGCAACCCATGACGTGCAGACAGACGAACTGTCAGGGGATGGAAGGTTTGATGGTACGAGCGTACGATAATTCCGTCAGACGATATTAGCTCGCGAAAAAAGAAATATATTTTCCGTCCTGCGATAAAAAGTTTGTCATCTTTTATTAGCATTTTCCTTGTTAATTTGAATATTTTGAACGCGAGAATCGCGCAATAGCACTGCTAAGAGGGCGGTCGGCGGCCATCTTGGTACTCCTTCGATGTGCGACGGAGCGCGGAAGGTTGGGCTTTTTTGTTTGAAATCTTGTGATTTAAAGTCTCTCACTTGGATAGTAGCAAACCAGTGTTCTCGAGGAAGGTGAGTGGCGTTTTGAGTGCCTCCTATTTTTTTTGCGCCTTCTGATGCAGACGGATTATCTGTTCTTTTATTGTGCAGCGGAGGCCTAATTTGCCGAACGCCATCATTAGCTCCACGTGGTCCTCGATGTTATCAGCGTATTCGAGCAGAAGGCGGCTGGTTTTCGGCCATTTTCCAAGGTCCCTCACTCTGAGTCAGCGCTCGGCCTGAAACAGTGCAGCATCACTCTTGTCATAGAAATGTTCGTTCCGAGGCGGGGGATGGCGGACGCTGTCCGATGGTCTACACTCCGGGAGGGCCTAGCGAGGCTGTCTTCTTCCGCGTACTTATCTCACGTCGGGAGGCTTTGCTTTCACCGCCGGCCCGGGGCCAACAGGAACTTCGCTTCCTCGAAGGGTGTCCACGCTGAAAAGCCTGAATGCGTTTTCGTCATGTACGAGCTTGGTCGGTTGGTCGGCCTTCTAGTTTCGAGCGTTGCGGCAGTGACTGGGCACCCACTGAACGGCGAAGCCCTGTCCAGTTTCCTCATGAAGAGTTTGGGGTCTGTGCCGGTTTCCAATTTGAAGAAGGTTCATGCCGGTTTTGCGCGCCCCACGTTGAGTGCTTCTGGTAGCTTCGTTTGTGATATTGTGTATACCATCGGTTTCTGATTACACGTTGGGAGTTATCGTGAGAAGATTGTATCCGCCCCATTCTTTCAACGAACTTTGGCCCCGTTTTGCCGGCTTGTAGTGTAACATCGACATGACACTTAAACTGCTAGAGTTCTTTTTCTTGTGATTTGCGTTCTTCAAAGCAGACCCACGTTCGAACTTGCGTGTTATATAGGTTGTGTTTGATGCATAACAAACGCGTGCAATCATATATTTCATGAAGTACGTTCTACTAAACACCACCAGATACGTAATTTGAGACATTCCAGCAGTGGCAATCGGACGTGATCCGACGGACCACCATGGTGCGTTCCACCAGGCATCATCTTGACTTGCAGCCAGCGTTGCTAGTTACGCACTTCATAAAATTTCCAATAGAGCGGTTTTGTATAGTTCACGATCTTAAATATAGCATTGGGTAAAATTTAAAGAAAATATTCCCTTGCACCACATTCTAGAAACTGCGTGAAATATTGAGTATATTATTTTTTTTTTGTTGTACCGAATTTTCAATAAGATATTATTCATTTATTTTTACATCTAAGGTAACGGATTTTCAATGTCTTCTTGTTAAAGTTTGGAGTGCTTTTTTTGGAACGTTCATCGCACATTCGGAGCTGTACTTCAAGTTAAGTATAGTTATAATATATCCATCGTTAATCGTAGTTTTTCTTATTTTCCCAGTAGGGCGTATTCAATCACCTTCGATCGGTGCATCATGGGAAGAGACATTGTCTTCCGACCACTATTGCTAGTTTATTATCGTCAAAGTCGCAACTCGCGGGAGTTGGCGTGCGTGGTTAGCCGTGCCGTAGTGGGTTCAAAAACAAGAACATTACGGGTGCAACTAGGTTAAAGAAACATTTATTTTTGTATCTACCAAATGTAAAAAAATGTTGGCGGATCGTTGGGCACAGCGGCAAAGTCGCCGACATCGGAGCACAGGAAGCAATTGTTTATGCGTGGGTATTTCCAAGTGACCATCTTCTGACAGATGGCCGTACATTACTCTCTTGGCTAGGTTTTGACTTTATAATTCACGAATGTTCAATGAAGCAAGGGGATGACGGCTCAAATCGCGCGATGTGCAGGCGTTTTAAGTATAGGTGTTCTTTAGAGCCCAATCGTAACATTCCGAGGTAAAATTTTTTTGAACGCCTACTATTGTTTACGGGGTGTACGCTTCCGAATAGATAGAATTATAATTTGTGAAATAGTGAAATAGTTTGCATTTCGTACCCCGTTTGTATGCGTCGAGGCTTAGCGGATGTCATTTTGATTTCACAGCTGCAAACTGGAACGGCGGTATATGTGTGAGTCTAGAACAGGATTGTGCTTGCTTCATGCATGTAATCGCTGAGATCAATCTACTCTACCGTTGGAATGTCACCCAGCTGCACGTTTAGTCTGCCGACACCCCGAGCGCTCGTGTGAGTCTCATTGCCACAACGAAGTTTCTTGTGGGTACGTGTCTTCGGCAGCCCTTCTCGCGTACTCTCGTTCAGTTGTACCTTAGAACTCTCATCGTGACTCTCCGCCATCCGTACACCGACGAAAAGAGAAGAGGACACGAAACATCACTGTGAGTAAACCTATTGATACACGCCAACGGCGGGCAGAAATGTGCCTCCGCAATTCCGTGCGCATACTAAATGCTCAGTGAACACTACAATAAACTTTGGCGGACAACGGTTATGTACTGAATCAAGACGTCGTATGAATACTTCCTATTGCTCAAGCTTGAAAATAAATAATATATACATTTAAATATATCAAAACACATCACAATACGTTCGAGAAACACCAATTTAGACTAAGGCATGTGGGTTTTATTAGTGCCAAATTCAAGTGAACGGACGTACTTGCTTTCACATTTAGATATCTGGTTTAATATGAGTCTAACTTAAAATTAAACCGAAATGTTATTATGTTTAGGACGGATTCACTGATACATTAATTTCAAATACCAGCACTTGAATATTTAGTTCTGCAGGTAATTTAAGCCTTTATTCATGGAAACGATGTGGAGGGCATATGCGTGTGTATAATATTATTTGAATAATGTTCGGTCAAATATATTCCGGACTATTTTAAGACAAACAGATTTATCATATGGTCAGTTTATGTTTTGTAGACGAAAATATTCCTTTGCATCTCTGTATCCCTGTAATGTGTATGTTCCACAGATAATAAGGGGTTACCATGTGTCAAACTGCTTGAGTGTATTTTTATGGGCAGATGTATTACCTTGTAGTATTCATACACTCTAACAGTATTGCTGTACGTATTTAACAAACAAACCGTATTTTCTTTATTTTAACACCGCTAACAGCCAAAGCAGCATTTTGTTTTACTTCGCTGGAACCCAGTTTTTAATACGACGTCTTTCGATTTTCTTTACATTATCGTGCACGGTGTAACGATCAGTTGCGTATTTATTATGACGTCGCAAACAATGGGGGGGGGGGGGGGGGGAGGGATGAATAGCAATCAAGATATCAAGCCCAAGCGGCGAGTAGAGAACGACTACCTGATTTTTGTAATGTTTTTTTTTTCTGTTGTTTTGTTAAAAGCTTTCGGGTACTAGATTAGACGTTGGAACAGGTTTGTAAATCCGAAGCCGAATTTTCCCCATACGAGGACGCCACCAAAACATTTCGCAGCTAATAGACAAGTGCAAGCAGGGCGTCTGTCCGCCGCCATGTTCACAACATGTAGGGAAGCGGGTGCAATTGCAAAACTGGCCAAAGTCACTTTCAACGCGCATGCTGCACGTGCTTGCACGCAAGGGACACCAGTCAGGACGCCGTGCTTGCGAGCGTGTATACTTGGGGCTTTTGTAGCTCCCGATGGCACTGCACGCGACCTGTGGAAGGAAAGCTAGCCTACAGCAAAATGCCGTCGCAGCACTCAAAGACAAGAGCTCGTGCCGGGAGACGCGCTCTCACAGGTTCCGTAGCGAAAAAATAAATATAAAAAAAGCTTCCAGAACAAGATGAAACAAAACAAAAGCGTTAGAAAACAAACACGTGTCTATTATGTTCTGAAAGTTTTTGTTCAGACATCCCAGGGTGCGTGATCGTGACGATGATGCCCAGCAACTTCGCCGTGATGTCTCGCAGCCATCGTTCAGACTACTCTGGATCAACGCAGGGCTGCTCCTTTTTACTTTGAAGTTACGCATGGAGATTGTAGCATTTCTAGGAAAGGTAATGCGTTTACTCTCACTTGCGGCAATACAAACAATATAAAAATGACAAATTGCTTATCTTTTCAACATGAAAATCCTTGTTGCTACTTTAAGTATTCGTTAGGTTCATGCTCTTTCAAATAAGTTCGTATTGAATGTAAGTGATTTATAAGCGATTCAACTTCTATAAAGGGCACGTTTGACGGCCATTGCCACCCTCGGCGCATCTGAGATAAGCGTCCGAAATTCTTTAAAATACAAAAGTTACACGCAGATTTTTTATTGAAACACGATTTTAAAAGCTCCCCGTGCCGTACGTTTCTTGACAAAATGACCTTGACCCAGAAAACTGCTGTTAGCATATTTCCTGCGATATGTTTGCTGATGACGTGCGGGGTTGGGATCAGCAGCATACATAGGAAGAGAAGTGATAGCCCCTCATTTGTTAGGAAAACCCTCAAGATCGGAGCCATTGTTCTATGTCCAAGTCTTATCTGTGTCTGGAAGGACAACCAGGAAAAAGAGCAGTGAAGCTCTGGATGTTCGCTTTCACCCAAGAACTCCACCACAGTTTTTTTGGGGCGTTTGTGAAGAGTTTTTATCAAGCTTGTCGAGACAGAAACTAGAACAACATATTTATTTAGCCAGTTTTTTTAAAGTTTTACAATCCGGACTGAGCGGTTCAAAGTTAACGAGTTAAAAGTAAGTGGGGACGAATTCACTATATTCGTTTATATAGCGGAATAATACCCATACTAACGGGGTTTATATTGAGGGGACATGACTAATATTTTAAAATGCAATAGATATTCACCAAAAAACAAAAACAAAATATGGAGCTTCTTACTGTTTTGTCGCAGTATTTATTAGCTTCTATGTAGTAGCCATTATTTCCACTCCAGCATGTCCAGACTAAATGAGCACTGCGAAAAAAAGAGAATAAGTCACGCTCAGTAGAGCATAGGAGCACTAACAAAGCTTACAATACCGAACACTGTTCGTTTAGTACAAACATCAATCTGTATGTTGCTGTGCTGAGCTTGCACTTCTCCAGTAACCTTGCTTTGAGTGATATCCTCAATTATGACTTGTATCGTGTAGCCTAGGTCTAAAAAGCATCAACAACAAAAACATGGTTTTCTTGCTTTCTTTTTTTCAACAGTCAAAGGTTGCGTATGCGAAATTTTGGTAGCCTTTTACCTCACCCGGTGATGTTGACAAAAATAGGGGTATTTAGGCTAGTTATAATTACTATATTTTCCTTGAAATATTTCAGTAATATTCTACCACACTTTTAGCGTGCTATATAGCCTTTGTCTATAATATGTCAAAGAACAACGAACCGCATTTACCAATAATTTCAACGGCATATTTCTTGAAGGGGATATTTTGACGTAGAATATCTTAACTAAACTTGTCATACAATTGTTTAACGGCGAGCTTCCTCAACGTGATTGCGATGAAGCGTCTCATATAATTCATGTAAACAAACCAAAGTAGATTACCTACCAGCTTACTGATGATAATGTGTAAATATATATATATATATATATATATATATATATATATATATATATATATATATATATATATATATATTCCTAAGAGCCACGCGTTTAACAATTGAATGGATTTATCAAACTACAGCGTTATAACATAAATAATTATGTAGGAACACTCACGTGA
The DNA here is from genome assembly GCF_016920785.2 of Ixodes scapularis. NCBI lineage: Eukaryota > Metazoa > Arthropoda > Arachnida > Ixodida > Ixodidae > Ixodes > Ixodes scapularis. The sequence continues at coordinate 13,969,812 of NW_024609879.1, forward strand.
CGAGTAGAGAAACGGCCATTAAAAAAAGCGTCGTCGCCCTCATTCTGCAATGCACCGCTGCACCTTCTAGTTTCGAGATGGACCGAACCACAAAAGGGTTGAGACGAAGTACTCCTGCTTAAATATCTCTTTGATATCACAAACTGGCATCATAGTTCAATGATCGGTTTAAGGTGCACAACTCGTCTACTCCTAAAGGTCTTCGACACTGATGACGCGATGCGCCAAGTTCTTTATGGCGGTTCGCTCGTCAAGTGCCTGAAGGGGCGGGACCGCGATCACTTGCAGATGGGAAGAGATGATTGAACTGTGAATATTTTTTTCCGATAATAACCGCAGTCCTTTTTGCAATTTTAAAACATTATGTAACATGAACATTTTTCTCTCACTGTTTGTTTGTTGATTGAAAAAGCAAGGATGTGTCAAAATTACGTTTTCGAGTTTATTTGAGAATGGAAAGAGGATTTATCTTCGGTCCTAATATACTGCCAGGTGGGTGATCAACTTCTGTGAAAGAATACGCTAGAGAGGCATTATAATTGGCCCTTTAATTAACGAATATTGTTTTTGGTTGGTGAGGGTTATCCTCTGTCTCCCGATTTTCGTTACTTTACACTCGCCATGGACAAGTGGAGACAAACCCGTCCGCTGATAAATCAACCGCCGATCAAAAATGTATTTAAAAAAAAATGTCCAGTTGACTTTAAGTGACTAGAAAAAACACTTAACACGCACGTACACAATAAATAAGCAAGATGGGATTTTATTGAACGAACCTTCAGTTCTACGGAAGTGTGGTCAAGCTTGGACCTAATGTGGCCAACGTCCAAAAACTATTCTCTGGCTGCGTAAAATGTACTGCGCAAGTCTCGCCCTCTTCTTCTGGAGTTTTAAGTGTAAGGACGAATCTGTGCTGAGTGAGCTTCCAAACATACACTCGAAAAAGAAACTATTTTGTATCAGAAAACCGCTCAAAGAAAAATGCAAATGCTCTGCAACCAGTTATGGCCTACAGGCACCACACCATTGTTCGACCCCCGTTGGCCCAATGTTGGCAAAAAATGGTTCCAATATTGGTCTGACGTTAGCATTTCCGAAAACGCCACCCGATCCAATGGTGGTCCAACACTGGTGCCAATATTGGACCACTAGTTTGCCAACGTTCTAGCCCAAATTGGACCAACGTGGTTTTGCGCTTTTTTATCCAATATTGGCATGGAGGTTCACCGTTGGCTGAACGAACATTGGCATCCTGCGCCTTACACACTGGCTCTTCCAACATTGGCTTAATATTGGCTATTCCAATGTTGGCATCCAGTTTTAATATACTGGATATTTTCTGCATCTATTTTCTATGCCATTATTGGATGCAATTTTTCAGCCAGTGTTCTAACCAGCGTCACAAAAACAGTGCAGAGAGCCAAGCAAGTATCTTGCCCCTTTTCCTGAAGCACTGTTTTCTTTCTGATACTAAAATCTAATAAATGGAGCAATTTTACCGTATTTGGACACTTCATAAATCATTAAAACATGCAAATGAATTGTACATAAACGTTTGACACTTCACAACTTATTTAAATCGAATAAAATATTTAAAACATTGCGCAATCAGGGGGGCCTAGGCAAGCTCGGTAGTGGCAACGGGATTCCACGCAGGGGCGTGGCCACAGGATGCTGAAAGAGAGAGAAGCGGGGGTTTTGACTCAGGTGAAGAGTTTCAGAGGCTCTCAGTTCTCTCTTAGGGTCGTCAATAATGAATATCAAAATAAACATAGCTTCATTATTTATCGTCACCCTTTAATTAGCTATTCGATTAATCGGTTCAGTTGCTCTTCAAGTATACAATCTCGGAAAGGTTTACCGACTTTTTTATGTTTACTTTTCCATATTATAAAGTTTTGTTTCTAGTGAATTATTTTTCGGTATTTTGTACGTAAAAAAACTGAGTACTGCCTCTAAAATAAACAGATGCGCAGGTAAGACACCGGGGCCGGCTTGCTGGAATCAATGTCTCAGCTGAGACTGCGTGAAAGAAAAGACTGTAAAGGCTGGGACGCGCGAGCGTCTTGAGTCGAGGTTTGAGTCCCGTTCAGCTCGTACGCTGGCTTTGACAGTGCTTTCTTTCCCCCGCCTCAGCTGAGACGCTGTTTCTAGCAAGACGGCCCAGGCGTTTTTACTAATGTTTTGTTCGTCCGGCTTGTCCTTACTCAGAGCTCGATCGATCTAGATTAAAATATTTATAGGGATATAAAAGAATTAATCAAATAGTACGAAGGTTATTTCATAAATTGCTTAGCTCTACTCTTGCAACATCATGGCGTCCCTTAACATTTCATCTAGCTTTAAGAAGTCTGAAGAATTCCAATCTCGCCATTTAAGTTCACAGCAATATTTCTACGTTGATTGAAAAAAAAAATAATAAAAACTTTTTAAGATTTACGGTTTTCGCGGCACGGAACATGTAGTTATAAATGTACCCATATTGCCTGAATAATATTTACACTTTATAAATCCAACCGCTCTTTAGCTCACCAGTGTCAAACGCACTACTAAATTAACAGTTCAATAAATACCCCGTTATGCGTAAGAACCTGGCAGTTGAACAGAACTGGATGCTTAAATCAATCAAGTATTTAAAATAAATCACGCACACAAAAATAGCTTGTCGTGTAACGACAATTACTGGCAATTACACTCGCAGAGCGCGTGACATAACTGACAGTCCACTCGCACCCAACAGCCAGAACCTTGGCAAATAGGACTACTCAACGCTCTGTGGTATTTGGCTTTGGACATACCGCGATGACGTTTTAGTACAACACACATCTATGCCAAGACGACAGCTATATTTTAACAAGGAAAGTGAGATAAAAATGACTTCGAACACAGAAATAACCAATCAGAACGTCTCTCACAGTCTA